>NC_081409.1:734111999-734711999 GCF_030272615.1 Cryptomeria japonica
ATCACAAAAGTGACCTACTTGGTGATCTGATAGGGTTGATAAATGACTGACAACACTCACAATAGAGCAAGGCTAGGGATGATATTAGGGCCTTAAAACCATCTCCTCCACTTCCATCAGGTTAATTAGGTACACTCAGACCTGTGGAGCCAAGTGGAGTTGGTACCTTGCACCTGCAATTCTTATATCAGCGAACCACACATACATACATACATATATATATATATATATATATACACTAAACAAACCAATGAAGGAGAATCTTGACTTTTTGTGTCTCAACAAAGTGAGTGATGAAAAATCATCTCCTTGGACCCCATACATTTTCCACACAACATGATGATATATACATAGTGCAACTCAGATAGGAAGTAAATGTGTTAGTCCATTGTTAGAACACATAAATAAAAGTAATATTTCATCAATTATAAAATACAATGCATAAGAAGAATTAACATCTACTCATTCAAAGAAATAGTGCCTAATCAAAATCTACTCGTCAATAAGAAATAATGCATAGTCATATTCACCAAATCACACTCCAAAGAATAATACTAGGATAAAACATCACAATCATAATGAATCAACCATCCACGTAAGCCAATGAAAAGTCAACAATGGTCAACAAGGTAGAAAAGGGTTTGATTAGGGTAGGGGTATTGCATCCTCCCCCCTAGGGTTCAACTTACTCCTCAAAGTCGCAAGGATAGGATGGGGCAACAAGGACACCTAAGTTATAGCACTCGCATAACCTAATCCAAAATTTTTACTTATCTTAAGGAGAATGCAATGCATGAAATCAATATACCAATGTATAGAAATCAGCATCCCCAAATCAACTATACTAACATAAACATTTCTTGCCTATTCTAAATTGAATAAATTAACATTGATCAATCTTCCTTTTACGTTCCTCAATTACGATAAATCAATATGCTAAAAGAGTTACAATAGGATGCAACATCTTTTATTACCTAGGTAAACTACTAACACCCTTTTTCAACTTCTAGGAACCACTATTCCAACATACTTTAATGCAAGAAAAGATCTTCTACAAAAATCCTTATCCAAAAGTATACACATCATATTGTCTGATTCATCATAACTTAGTCTATCCAAATAGGAAAACATTTATTTTACATCAATAAGCATCATAAACATGATATTTACATGTCTATTAAAACATCCTAATTATACACACTTCCTTGCATTACCAGGTTAACCACAACATACTCTCAGATGTAACTCTAAAATTTAGTTGTAACTAAAATATCGTGCTACCTCTAAGGTACATAATGCATACATAGTGAATGAATAAAGGTTCATGGTGCAAAATCACATCAACATCAACACCAAAACATCATTCCTAAGGCAAGATACAACCTCACTAGAATGAAGAAATGAATATAATTACCTCCATCCAACAATCTAATGTCCACTTAATTTAATTAGAACTCATGTAGGTTTTTCAAACACTCAACAAAATAATAAATGTGTAGATCATCAATATTTATCTAAAGCTTCACACAATTAACTAGATCCAATTCACACTTCTTCCTACCACATCTTATAATTTAGATGATTACAAACCAATTTCATCAAAGAAAATACACTTCTTTCCTTAACTGATCTCATTATTTATTTGGTTACCTCATTATGCCCAAAATCACTCTCTGTGGTGTTCTCCCTTAACACGCTATCAAAGGTTCAAGTGAACATGATAGATATAACACTTAAAACATAGCTAGGGCCATCTAATACAAACATTCAGAATGACCACCAGAAATCTCAAAAGAAAGTCATCCAAAATGATGATCACCAAATACGATGATAAATAAGAAAGATGCCAACAATTTCAAAAATCAACAAAATTGAAAACATGAAAAGTACCAAATTTAAATAAAAAGGAACAAAAATTTAGAGGTCATTTCATCATAAGAAATCTGAAAAGGAAAATGCTAGCCCCAAAGCCACAAACACTAGTCAAAAGATAGTCAAAACATTGTCGCAATAAAAATAAGAAACAAAGTTACCATTTTAGCCACACCATAGGGAGTAACCACTACACAACACCCAAGATCACACGTCTCATGTGTGTTAGAGAATTAATAATAGACACTAAGGCTATTAGACCAATTAATTTACCTTAATACCATGAAATATTTATACATATGAACGTTCATATAATTATTGTTATGTAGTGAGTCATATGTAGGTAGGGTACATATACGATATTCCACACATAAATGATTGACACTAAAAGCATAACTCTCATACGACATGATATCTCTATCACAAGTACCACCTTCCCAACATTATATTTTACCCATATTACTAGAATTCCCAATTCGAATAAGGTAAGGAAGTAGCATCATTTCTATATTTTTACTACCCAAACACAACGCTCTTATAGTTCTTAACAATTACAATTTTTTTTTTGCGAAGCTAAGAATTCTATTTTTCAAATTTAAAACGGAATCATAAAAGATTAATTTCCTAATCTCCATACACAATTATGTTAATAAATATTTTTTTTATCATGATCTATCAAACACTTAAACCATATGGATTATCTATAGAGTATATGCAAAAAGAATCCCATTTACTTACTTACTTGACTTGATGCACTAATAGAAAAAACAAAACACTTTGGTCTTCAATGCAGAATGAAATAGGCATTCCTTAATATATGCCTCATAATATTGGTTAATCAAACCATTAAATATTCCTATTTAATTTTAATTTACATCATTTAGTAGCATTTCTATAAATCTTTATCACTAGATAGAGAGAAGAAGGGGAGAATTTTCAAGAGTCAATCAATTCTCACATATGCACATAAAGCAACAAAATCACCCAAGTATGATTAAATTCTTTCTATAAGCCTATCATCTTTATTGTACTATTTTTCATTACACTACCGATATAGAAGAATGCAAATTGGCTTATCATGATATTTCCTTATATTAAAGATGCCACTAATGTCCTAGTTTCTAGATGAGATTAATATAAACAATCTTTGCTTACATTATTAACTACAATGATTCATTGAATGTCAAAATATGAGGAGAATAAGGAAAATGAAATTTCCAATTAAATAATATATGGTTATTCATGCACATCAAACATGTCCTTCGTTTACACATCCTATTTATACAAAGTCAAATTGATATTCCAACTACAATTACATTATTGTATTATTCATACAAGTTATTATTCAAGTTGGTCATATAAAACACAAAATGAAATATTTTAATAAAAACACATCCAATTCCCTCCTATACCACAATAACATGATCCTTTTACACATCCTAGATATCTTCCAACATTCAAGTAAACACTAACATCCCCAAGGCTCACATAAGGGTTTTAGGAAACCACAACTTTTGTTCACAACAAGAAGACGTACCAAACCATAAGTACACAAAATCCAAATATTTAATTTCCAGAGAGAAGAAGGAAGGAAGAAATACATTCAATTCACTATGAATATTCACTCAACATTTTGTATATAAGTTCTCATAATTGCGACACTAATTCTAATTAGAAATATAAGCCAAGCACAAAATCATACTTTCAGACTTAAGGCAATGCATTATCCCACCTAATAAGCATATCTAGAGAATACAATGTTAGTTAAGAAGGTACTTCCAATTATCTCTGAAAAATGAGAGTAATTGTAGACCTAAATAGCTTACAAGAAAACAACGTACATATAATCACATAACAAGCACTAATTATCAATAAGGAAGAGAAAGAACTGAATACACATGAACTACACTCATTTAGGGTTTTTCAGAAAGAGTGAGAAAAAGAAACAAAGCACGAAACATTAAAGATCTTGAAGACCCCGTGCATTGATCACCAACATACATCAAAAGGAAAAGCATACAATGAAAAGAATATATACCGCACACTAAACTAAGGGCACAAATTACACCACAGATTCAAGTGTTTGCAAACCTTGTCTCTGATACTAAGTGTAATGACCTACCAAGAAAACCTAAAGGATACAACTACAAATTCTCAAAAAGATTGTAAAATATTTTTTTCTAAACAATTTTGAATGCATAATGTAAAAGATAAATATTGCAATAGAAGTTGCACAGGTGGAATACTTAACTCAAACTCTTCAAGGGTTTCCCAATGTGAATTACTTAATTAAACTAATCCTTACTTAAGGTCAATTAATCCACTTAAGATATATCTATCCATTAGAAAATTAATTATACTAAACAATGATTGTTTTATACTTTACATGAGATAACACTAACATTTCCATGTTTCATTCATGATAAAACATTTAATTACATTACAACAATGATTTTAATTAATGATATATATTCTATCATCTAAATCCCACCATAATACGTTTCTTTTACATTGCAAAGATAGCATAATATTACAATTGCAGTTAAAACATCAAGTCTCATAAAAATACATAATGGTTACATCAAATTACAACTTTTGTGAAGAAATATAGATAAACATGTGATACAACCGACCACATAAGGTGATACAAATATGATCCAAGAAGAACAAAGAATATCCAGCCAATACAAGGAGTGGAGTAAATCCAAGAGATACATTTGGATCACTTGGAAAGATAATTCCTTGCAAGAAAGAACAAACAAAATACCCAATGGAAAGTGGCACTACCACCCAACTATGTGGCCCAAAAAGGACGACCCCTCTATGCTAGGGAGATAGTAATAAGGTCATCAAGAAAACAACAATAAAGAATCACATGTTCTAACATGTACATCGAATACTTACATAAGGCATAAGCATACAAAAATGACTCCCACAAGAGTGCTCCAAGTAAAGCCAACACAAGACTATACACTAGTGAATATAAGGGAAGAGTATCCTGGTAGGCCTCCATAGATCCCAGCCCCCATCCTGGGTTATCCTAGTAGCCTCTTCCGAACCCTTGGCCCCCATCCATGACTCATGCAGACCCAACAAACCTTTTGTGGAGACAAGGTATGTAGTACCCCTACCGTAATCGATCTCTAACCTTGGTTTAATCTTGATTAGTTTATCGTGATATTATGATTATAATCAGATGTTGATT
The DNA here is from genome assembly GCF_030272615.1 of Cryptomeria japonica. NCBI lineage: Eukaryota > Viridiplantae > Streptophyta > Pinopsida > Cupressales > Cupressaceae > Cryptomeria > Cryptomeria japonica. The sequence goes on from NC_081409.1 coordinate 734,117,077, forward strand.
TTACGCATAGCTATTGATGTGGTTTTCTCACTAGCTTTATGCTAGTTGTTTAGGGTTCTTATTTCATGGTATTCTTCGAGCTAACGTATTCATTAAGTTATTATATAAGTATGCATGTATGATCGTTGGTTGCAGGAGATTTCAAGTACGAAGTCGCATGAGTGCGAGGTTTGTCGTCACCTGGTTTTGCAGGTTTGAGCATACCTTTTTAATCCTTAGAGTTGGATTAGGTGGTCGTAAGACCCTAGTCGACCTTAGTCATGCTCTAGTGAGCATCGCCAGTCGTCGTCGGTAATCCCTTCTTGCTTGGGTTTGCGAGTCGTCTGTTTGGTTGACTTTCTCGATTTGCGTGCCTGGTGTGTTTGGTTAATTGATTAATTAGTCCTTAGTGATTATTTTGAGTATTTATGCGTTCGTTCATTGATGATTAATGGATTTAATTAATCGAGTATTCGTTATGCGATTTTCGTTGTTAATAAATTGCCTATTTTAAATTGGAAGTAAAATTGAATTAAATGACTGTTTTGAATATTTAATGCATTTATATATATACTGTTGAAAAAGGAAAGCTTTGTATTTTATCGCAATGGATTAATTGTATTCTGTGGCTTCTGAATTTCGAAAGGTTAAATTTAATTGATTGAAGAAATCGATTTTTGAATTAAAGAGCAAGCTAAATTGTTGTTATAGTTGAAAAAGTATTAAATTTGGAGAATTATTTTGTAAATAAAATTTTTATTCCAAAGATGGAATTTTGGGGTCAACTCTTCCATATAACCCAAATTTGGGGAAAAATGAAAAAAAAAATGGAGACTTTTGGAGGAATTTTGGTTGGAAAAGATTTTGGAGACAAAATTGGAGCATTTGGGAGGAAGGAACGGCTGCTGGATCTGGCAGGTGGGCTCTCCCTCAGCCATACCAAGATTGCGAATCGAGGTAGGATTCTGAACTGGTTATTGAAAATCAATTTGGATGTCCATTTGAATTTGGCTGGAGATTTTAATTTGAGAGGTGTTTTCGTCATTGCTTTTTGGGGGTTTGAATCCCTTTGTTATTGGGAAGGAGGAAAATCACCAAGAACTTGAACCGAACCAGTCCCTTTTAAACCGAATTTCTATTGAATCGGATCTGCTTATCAAATTGGGTGATGGGAGTTTGTTTTAGTTTTCGGACTGGGCATTTTTATCAAATTTGTTTTTTATTAAACTTCATTCTGGGAATGTAACCGGATTGTGTGTTTTTAATTAGCAGAATAATATAAAAAGGGCCGAACTGTGTGTTCTAATCTAAAATTTTAAACGTTTTTGTTTCACGCCGAGCTGGGCGTCTCGCATTATTTTATCGGGCTGGGTTTTTTGTTCAAACCCCCCCCCCCGGACTGTGCGTTTTAATTGTTTTAACTGTGTTTTGGGGTTGGAGGCGGGGAGCGGAGCTCCCCCGCTCCTCCTCCCCCCTTCCCCCGCATGCTAACCTTGTGCCTCCCCCCCGTTCCCCCTCGCTGGCAGTAAAGACCAAGCCGCAGCACACTGCGGTGGCCGCAGGGTGCCGCCGCCTAGTTGTGTGAGCGGCACTGAGCTAGGGTTAGGGCACGGCCCTTCCCAGCTCGCTCGCCATTTTTTTTTATAAAGCAATTCTTTTTTTTAATAAAAGAACATGGTGTTATTTAAATGCGATTTTAATTTTCAACGTAATTTTTTAAAAAAAAACGTAGTTTGTTTTTTTTTAACGTTGTTTTAAGTGCGTTTTAATGTAAGTGTTTTTAGTTCAAAAAGAAAAAGGGGGTTTATAATATATTGAATATTATTGTAATGTTAGTGATTAGTTAGTTCATAATTGTGGTTAAGGAGGCCTTAAACTTGACAAATGTTAGTTGGTAGTGATTAACTTTATAATGGAGTTATAGGGTAATTGTTTTCAACTTCATTTGGTGATTTACGCCTTCTTTCTAATTGAGTTCTTCAAATGTGAATTTTCACAATGGAACATTGTTGTTTATTTTCCTATTGATCTTGGATGAACGAATCTAGATCTTACCTCCTAGCTGATTAGGAAAGTTGGCTAATTGAGTTAGTATTGTTTAAAAACGGAATAGAATATTATGCATTGGGAATGACTATCTCCATTTAGATTCTCTTTCTGCATTTTTATTTTCGTAATCTGTATTATGTAACTGGAATTGAAATTATGAATCTGTAAAGATTGAATTTAGACCAGTATGTTAATGATGTTTTGGAATGGAGATTAAATATCTTATTTTAATTGTTTAATGGTTGTCTGAATTTGATTAATATGAATTGGTTAAAAAACTCATTATGGCTCATATGTCTGTTCTATGCTTTGAACTTTGACGAGTTAGAAAACCAAGAACAAATTATCCCTAGTAGAGGTAGATAACCGTAATCTGATTTGGATCTTATAGAAAACTTGATCGATTTTAATGCTTAAATCAATTTGAGAAAATATTGTCTTTTCTGATTATTGCCTTGCGAGTTTAATTTCTGTATTCGCCTTTAATTATGAAACGACATGTTTTGCTTTGTTTAAATAGGACCCTGTCGTATGAATTGACTTGGTGTTCCTGTTTTAGTCCTCGATTTCCGAGTTGACTGTTGTATTGCGATGTTGTCTTAGTTGGTCATATCCTCTTTGTGTGAGTCGAACAATGATTCATGGTTGACCTTAACTTGTCAGGTCTCTAGTTGAGTACCGTCAGTAAGTGTTCACCGTTGAATTGTGTTTGACCTGATGATTGTATCTTCTTGAACTTCGTTCGTCTTACCATGTGTATTCCGTGGTTTGAGTTCGTTTGAGTCAGTCTAGTGTCGTATGGGAAAGTGGCTTTCGATTGGGGGCCGCGCCCAAAGTGGCTGCTGGATAACCCATCGGAAGTGAGTCTAATAAGTGATAACCTAAGTAGATTAGAATATAATCTTTAATTAAGATAATTGTGCCTCACACATGAGACGAGTGCTATCATAGATTCGACATGCTGTGAGAAGGCCTGAAATGGCAAACTACCTTCCTTGTCATCACGAGAGGATGTGTGGGTCCACATGAGGCTTGGATGGGCCAGAAGTTCGGATTAGGTTGCCAGGGTTACCAGTGTATGGGCCAGGACCTATGAAGACTTGCCATGGTATCCATACCAGGTTGTGTGATGACACTTGTCCCTACGTCGCTAGTGTGTTGTCATCTTGTCCTGTTTTGAGTACCTTTGTGAGTCGTCCTTTGTCGCTGCCCTTGTGAGTGTCGGTTTCATGCTAGACCTTGGGTGGTGATGGTTCAGTTTTATGGATGCTCTCTTGGACCTCTTGTATTAGCTTGGATTATGTTCAGCTAGATCCTGTTCTTTGTAAGGATCGTCATGTATTAATGGACTGATGTGGTCATTGTATATTGTTTATGTATCACCTTGATGGCTGGATAGTACGTGGTGTAACCTCTTGTACTCTTAACTTTATTAATTACCAGAGGGGTCTTGCAGTTGCGCAGACCCAGAGATGTAGCCCTTTAGGGGTGAACTCCGAGATCACTATGGTGTTATGTGGTGTATTCTCTTATGGTTCCTTTATTCAGCTTTTTCATGTATGTTTAGCTTATGTAAAATGGTTAAGTGGATAATTGGAACTAACTATAAATGCTTATGTTCAGTTCTATCTTGAATGCCATGTGGATCGAATGCATAATTGGTTGAGATGCGATTTATCGTAATGCATGTGTGAAATCATCCTTTGAAATGCAATGAATTGGGTTATGGAATAATGTATCTTAGAGTAATGAATTATACTCAGTTGTTGTTAACAAATTTAGATATGCTTGGAAAGATCTCTTATGTTATGATGAAATCTTAGTGTATTAGAATGTTAGATGTTTGGGTTGCAATTTTAAATGAAAAGCTTGAATGAGAATTAGGAAGGGATCTTAATGATGAATCCTTGTTGTGGTTTATATTTCCATCCTTGAAAGAAATTATCCTGAGTTTGAATTACCTCGTTATTATGATATCTAGCTTATTGGATTAATGGTGTGAGTTAAATGAATCTTGAAATTAAGTAATCTCGTTGGGAAACTCTTTAGGAGATTGTTGTTAATGTCTTCCGCTATGTAATCTGAATCTTTGTTATCTTGTTGCATCTTATGTGTTGTAGCTTTTAAAAAATAAAAAAATAAAAAAATTTTGCACTCTATTCTTGTTATTTGGCTTATCCCTTCGAGGTTTCCTGGCGGGGCATTACATTTGGTATCAGAGCCCATGTTGCAAATATTGGGATCTCTGGTGTCGCGCGTGCCTTCTATTTGTGTGAGGTGTGTCGACCTTATGTGTATGCTTGTCCTCCTTTTGCATGTGAGTGATTGAGCAGACCTTAGCTTGTGTGGAACGTGTGTGTTCACACCTTGTTTTCACCTTCTTCATGTTGGTGTTTGAGTGCTTATTTGTGCATTGTGTGCTTATTGATGTCTTGGTCTACGATTTCTCTTATTTGGAAAGAGAGTCGTATGTACCGTTCCCTTTTGAGTGTTGTACTCTTTAGACTAACCCATTGGATTGGTCCGTGCTTGTCTTGAATCTGAAAGTGCGAATTGTGTTTGCTAAAAGATTATGATCTAGCTTAGTGTTGTCACTTGAAAGTCTTGTATGGCAACTATTGAATGCTTATTTTGTAGAAAATTAAATGACTATCACCATTCCTCTCTCTCTTTCTGGAAATTGTAATGATTAAGATATGTGTAATTATCTTTGATTCGAGTTTCCTTGTTTGTAAAAGAGGAAAAGGGTGTGACTTCTTGAACCCTTGTGCGAGCCTTATGACGTTTATGTTTTTAGATTATTAAAGGGCTATGGGTTTCAAAATTTATATTGGCTATTGGGAGAAAACTGTATGTGTATGCTTAAAGAATTCTCCATGTGTATGTGTTTTGTAGGAGTAGCATGATTAAATTCTACCTTAGTAAGGTGCATTTCTATTCCAATAGTTGAATTATGTGAAACTGCTTGGTTGGTAGAAGAAGTATTAAAAGAGCATGTTATTGTAGCTTCGAGAAAGTATTAATGTGTTCTCTGAAAGATTGATTTATGTGTTTTTCGAAGGATTGTTTTCTGTGTTTCATTAAACCAGTTGATTGAAGATTTATTTTAGCAAATGCTCCATTGAACTCGCTGTTGGGTATATGAAATTACCTTAATGTGTTTAGAAAGTGCGAATGGAAAGCTGGTTTGATGTGAGTGCATTAATATGTTTTATTTGGGTAATAGCTTCTTGCTTATCTTTGATCATAATGTGATCTTCTCTAATAGGTTGCAGATTATGACATGTGTCTATATTGTATTATTTGTGTGAGTGTTCTTATGAGGTCTTGCATTATCAAAAGGATTGGTTCTCTTGATCTCTGTTTTGTTTGGAAAACTAGAACCTCCTGTTGCAACCATGATTATTAGAAGTGTTTTGTTAGGATAATTTTCATCCTTCTTAACGGTAGTGAAATGAAAACCATGTAATTGTAATGATAGGCTTATAATGAGAAATTTAATATTAATAGCATGATCTTGATTGATCTTGTGTGTCTATAGGAAATAGTTTGGTTAGCAAACTCTCTTTTCCTTCTCTTTGCCTAATCATAAGATTTTTAGAAATGGTATTGAAGAGTGCATTGATTTAAATAGAATGCTTATTAAACATGTGAAATGGTACTATTGCATTTTGGCTTCATAGTGATAGATGAAAGTCTTAAGCTTTAGAAATGAATTTGCTTAGCTAGTAATTTAATTATGAATGCTTAGTGAGATTCGAGAAAGATATAGGAATGATGTTAATTCCTTATGTAATTGTAAATTGTTAATAATTTCAGTACTTGTATCTAGAGTAAGCTTGATTCAGTTATTTATATAGAAAGCATAATTGGAATCTTCCTTGTATAGATGTTAGCGTACTGAAAAGTATTCTCCGTAATGTGACTAAACCAGTGCTGGTGTATTTGTGTGTATTGTGAGAAACCAGTGCTTATTATATGTGCCCATGGATTGGTGAAGTAATCAACCATGGAGGATATGTGGCTTATGAGTATGGGAAACCATACCGTTTATGTGTTGTTGCTTATTTGTTTCCCTATTGAGTACCAAGCCTCGGGTTATGGGTAACTCAGTATGTTAAGGGGTAGTATTAGAAGTAACTGTTCCTTGAATAGTATGGATTGGCGTACGAGTAATATCGATGCGAAGCGACTTTAGCTTCTCTACTTCGAGGAATGATATAGTTATACTACTAAACTGTATCAAGGTGTACTCAATACTTTCCCTTTTGATGGATCTATTTATAGGTCTATGTGTGCCAGCCTATTCCTATCCTTTAATTGAGCATATAGATGGCAGTTTTTGAGCATATTGTTGGATTCTATTGGAGCATCTTTTGCCTTGTCTTCACGAAAGGTAGGTTTATTCGCATGTGCTACCAGTTGGTATGTGTTGGTGGGCATGTGGGTGGACCATAGTCATGTATACCTCTGACTTACGGCGAGTATCCTTCTAGATACATCGCTATGCGGGATGTGACCTGCGCGTGCTTTTTCCGCGAGGTGCACTACCATGCGGGATACGTCCATTGTGTGTTTTCTCCACTTGGGGTATTGCCATGCCACATGACGACGTGATGCGGGGTGATGTCGAGGTGCACACCGCCATGCCATGTGGATAGTGTGACTATGTCGCACCACATGATGAGCTACTGCAATAGCTAGTTAGTTGTTCCTTCCTTCCTCGTTGGTGGCTAGATGCTAGTCACACAGTGCTATTATGTGCAGTTGTGATATTCTTTATATTCTTTGGGGATCAGCAATTTATTTTACCTTGACTTTGAAGGTTTGGCCACGAACTTGTGATCTTCTGCTCTTTGATTTGGTGTTGAAATTCCGGATTATTTTCTTGCCTTACTGTTGGAATTGAGGATTTATTATCTTTATTCTTCTGTCCTTTGGTGGCTAAACTGGTTCATCCTTGTTGTTTTCGTATGCTGGTCTTGTGTTGCAATGTGAATTCCTCTCCAAGGACGTATGATACGGAATTGGTAGAGTGTGTGTGAGGAAGTTGTTGTAGGGAACCGTGAGAATGGGGGGTATGTGAGGCTGTGATGCAGCTAGCACCCACTACCAACCTTTGTGTGGTGACTATCTCTTAGAGGCTAACCACCTTACACAACAAGGGATATTCACAAAGGTCTTGTATGGAAGGTAGCACCGCTATGGTGTGCCTAACACCATCGAGCCTTTGAGTGAGATATTGGATTCTTATGATCATATTGTTGTTCTAAGATCAGGCATAGAGATGCTGATCGTGCATGTTATCTTCGACCGAGCATTAGACATGCTCACATGTGGCCTTTTCTGTTATGCATTCCAGTTATGTGGATGGTTATTATTTGTATCATGGAGTAAATTGTGTTAACTTGTCACTATGTTATGGGACATAGTCATTGGAAAGGTTTTCTTATGCCTGGCAAGTGTAAACAATTGAGTTATTTTGTTGCTCTTATTTCATGAAAGCTAATTTGGCTATAGAAATTGATATTGTGAGCTAGTTCTATGTTATTAAATTTTATGATAAAGATGGATTAGTAAAGGAAATTGATCATTATGGCATGTTTTCCTGTCATTTTGGGTCGATGATTATGGTAATTGTTGTTTACCTCTTTGTAATGCTTTAATTTGGTGTAATGAAAGGAAGAAAATTCTTGTTTCCTTGCTATGACTGTGGATAATTCCTAGAATATTTTAAGGAATGTATGGATTTAGATGTATCTTGCCAATGGATAATGGCGTTTGTAAAGGATTTTGCAATAATATTTCATTTGATTATGGAAAGATTTCTATGTGCAATTTGATCTTTGTTGAATGAGTTTCAGGGCTGATGCGTACGATGTATTCTCCATCTAGCCTTATGACTTCCAGGAGTAAGTCGGAACCTAGGGGGGGAGAATGTAGTACCCCTACCATAATCGATCTCTAACCTTGGTTTAATCTTGATTAGTTTATCGTGATATTATGATTATAATCAGATGTTGATTTTACGCATAGCTATTGATGTGGTTTTCTCACTAGCTTTATGCTAGTTGTTTAGTGTTCTTATTTCATGGTATTCTTCGAGCTAACGCATTCATTAAGTTATTATATAAGTATGCATGTATGATCGTTGGTTGCAGGAGATTTCAGGTACGAAGTCGCATGAGTGCGAGGTTCGTCGTCACCTGGTTTTGCAGGTTTGAGCATACCTTTTTAATCCTTAGAGTTGGATTAGGTGGTCGTAAGACCCTAGTCGACCTTAGTCGTGCTCTAGTGAGCATCGCCAGTCATCGTCGGTAATCCCTTCTTGCTTGGGTTTGCGAGTCGTCTGTTTGGTTGACTTTCTCGATTTGCATGCCTGGTGTGTTTGGTTAATTGATTAATTAGTCCTTAGTGATTATTTTGAGTATTTATGCGTTCGTGCATTGATGATTAATGGATTTAATTAATCGAGTATTCGTTACGCGATTTTCGTTGTTAATAAATTGCCTATTTTAAATTGGAAGTAAAATTGAATTAAATGACTGTTTTGAATATTTAATGCATTTATATATATGCTGTTGAAAAAGGAAAGCTTTGTATTTTATCGCAATGGATTAATTGTATTCTGTGGCTCCTGAATTTCGAAAGGTTAAATTTAATTGATTGAAGAAATCGATTTTTGAATTAAAGAGCAAGCTAAATTGTTGTTATAGTTGAAAAAGTATTAAATTTGGAGAATTATTTTGTAAATAAAATTTTTATTCCAAAGATGGAATTCTGGGGTCAACTCTTCCATATAACCCAAATTTGGGGAAAAATGAAAAAAAAAATGGAGATCTTTGGAGGAATTTTGGTTGGAAAAGATTTTGGAGACAAAATTGGAGCATTTGGGAGGAAGGAACAGCTGCTGGATCTGGCAGGTGGGCTCTCCCTCAGCCATACCAAGATTGCGAATCGAGGTAGGATTTTGAACTGGTTATTGAAAATCAATTTGGATGTCCATTTGAATTTGGCTGGAGATTTTAATTTGAGAGGTGTTTTCGTCATTGCTTTTTGGGGGTTTGAATCCCTTTGTTATTGGGAAGGAGGAAAATCACCAAGAACTTGAACCAAACCAGTCCGTTTTAAACCGAATTACTATTGAATCAGATCTGCTTATCAAATTGGGTGATGGGCGTTTGTTTTCATTTTCGGACTGGGCGTTTTTATCAAATTTGTTTTTTAATAAACTTCATTCTGGGAATGTAACCGGACTGTGTGTTTTTAATTAGCAGAATAATATAAAAAGGGCCGAACTTTGTGTTCTAATCTAAAATTTTAAACGTTTTTGTTTCACGCCGAGCTGGGCGTCTCGCGTTATTTTATCGGGCTGGGCTTTTTGTTCAAACCCCCCCACGGACTGTGCGTTTTAATTGTTTTAACTGTGTTTTGGGGTTGGAGGCGGGGAGCGAAGCTCCCCCGCTCCTCCTCCCCCCTTCCCCCGCACGCTAACCTTGTGCCTCCCCCCCATTCCCCTTCGCTGGCAGTAAAGACCAGGCCGCGGCACACTGCGGTGGCCGTAGGGCCGCGGTGGCCGTAGGGCATCGCCGCCTGGTCGTGTGAGCGGCGCTGAGCTAGGGTTAGGGCACGGCCCTTCCCAGCTCGCTCGCCATTTTTTTTTATAAATCAATTCTTTTTTTTAATAAAAGAACATGGTGTTATTTAAATGCGATTTTAATTTTCAACGTAGTTTTTTAAAAAAAAATGTAGTTTGTTTTTTTTAACGTTGTTTTAAGTGCGTTTTAATGTAAGTGTTTTTAGTTCAAAAAGAAAAAGGGGGTTTATAATATATTGAATATTATTGTAATGTTAGTGATTAGTTAGTTCATAATTGTGGTTAAGGAGGCCTTAAACTTGACAAACGTTAGTTGGTAGTGATTAACTTTATAATGGACTTATAGGGTAATTGTTTTCAACTTCATTTGGTGATTTACGCCTTCTTTGTAATTGAGTTCTTCAAATGTGAATTTTCGCAATGGAACATTGTTGTTTATTTTCCTATTGATCTTGGATTAACGAATCTAGATCTTACCTCCTAGCTGATTAGGAAAGTTGGCTAATTGAGTTAGTATTGTTTAAAAACGGAATAGAATATTATGCATTGGGAATGACTATCTCCATTTAGATTCTCTTTCTACATTTTTATTTTCGTAATCCGTATTATGTAACTAGAATTGAAATTATGAATCTGTAAAGATTGAATTTAGACCAGTATGTTAATGACGTTTTGGAATGGAGATTAAATATCTTATTTTAATTGTTTAATGGTTTTCTGAATTTGATTAATATGAATTGGTTAAAAAACTCATTATGGCTCATATGTCTGTTCTATGCTTTGAACTTTGACGAGTTAGAAAACCAAGAACAAATTATCCCTAGTTGAGGTAGATAGCCGTAATCTGATTTGGATCTTGTAGAAAACTTGATCGATTTTAATGCTTAAATCAATTTGAGAAAATATTGTCTTTTCTGATTATTGCCTTGCGAGTTTAATTTTTGTATTCGCCTTTAATTATGAAATGGCATGTTTTACTTTGTTTAAATAGGACCCTGTCGTATGAATTGACTTGGTGTTCCTGTTTTACTCCTCGATTTCCGAGTTGACTATTGTATTGCGATGTTGTCTTAGTTGGTCATATCCTCTTTGTGTGAGTCGAACGATGATTCATGGTTGACCTTAACTTGTCAGGTCTCTAGTTGAGTACCGTCAGTAAGTGTTCACCGTTGAATTGTGTTTGACCTGATGATTGTATCTTCTTGAACTCCGTTCGTCTTACCATGTGTATTCTGTGGTTTGAGTTCGTTTGAGTCAGTCTAGTGTCGTATGGGAAAGTGGCTTTCGATTGGGGGCCGCGCCCAAAGTGGCTGCTGGATAACCCGTCGGAAGTGAGTCTAATAAGTGATAACCTAAGAAGATTAGAATATAATCTTTAATTAAGATAATTGTGCCTCACACATGAGACGAGTGCTATCATAGATTCGACATGCTGTGAGAAGGCCTGAAATGGCAAACTACCTTCCTTGTCATCACGAGAGGATGTGTGGGTCCACATGAGGCTTGGATGGGCCGGAAGTTTGGATTAGGTTGCCAGGGTTACCAGTGTATGGGCCGGGACCTATGAAGACTTGCCATGGTATCCATACCAGGTTGTGTGATGACACTTGTCCCTACGTCGCTAGTGTGTTGTCGTCTTGTCCTGTTTTGAGTACCTTTCTGAGTCATCCTTTGTCGCTGCCCTTGTGAGTGTCGGTTTCATGCTAGACCTTGGGTGGTGATGGTTCAGTTTTATGGATGCTCTCTTGGACCTCTTGTATTAGCTTGGATTATGTTCAGCTGGATCCTGTTCTTTGTAAGGATCATCATGTATTAATGGACCGATGTGGTCATTGTATATTGTTTATGTATCGCCTTGATGGCTGGATATTACTTGATGTAACCTCTTGTACTCTTAACTTTATTAATTACCAGAGGGGTCTTGCAGTTGCGCAGACCCAGAGATGTAGCCCTTTAGGGGTGAACTCCGAGATCATTATGGTGTTATGTGGTGTATTCTCTTATGGTTCCTTTATTCAGCTTTTTCATGTATGTTTAGCTTATGTAAAATGGTTAAGTGGATAATTGGAATTAACTATAAATGCTTATGTTCAGTTCTATCTTGAATGCCATGTGGATCGAATGCATAATTGGTTGAGATGCGATTTATCGTAATGCATATGTGAAATCATCCTTTGAAATGCAATGAATTGGGTTATGGAATAATGTATCTTAGAGTAATGAATTATACTCAGTTGTTGTTAACAAATTTAGATATGCTTGGAAAGATCTCTTATGTTATGATGAAATCTTAGTGTATTAGAATGTTAGATGTTTGGGTTGCAATTTTAAATGAAAAGCTTGAATGAGAATTAGGAAGGGATCTTAATGATGAATCCTTGTTGTGGTTTATATTTCCATCCTTGAAAGAAATTATCCTGAGTTTGAATTACCTCGTTATTAAGATATCTAGCTTATTGGATTAATGGTGTGAGTTAAATGAATCTTGAAATTAAGTAATCTCATTGGGAAACTCTTTAGGAGATTGTTGTTAATGTCTTCCGCTATGTAATCTGAATCTTTGTTATCTTGTTGCATCTTATGTGTTGTAACTTTTAAAAAATAAAAAATAAAAAAAAATTTGCACTCTATTCTTGTTATTTGGCTTATCCCTTCGGGGTTTCCTGGCGGGGCATTACATTTGGTATCAGAGCCCATGTTGCAAACATTGGGATCTCTGGTGTCGCGCGTGCCCTCTATTTGTGTGAGGTGTATTGACCTTATGTGTATGCTTGTCCTCCTTTTGCATGTGAGTGATTGAGCAGACCTTAGCTTGTGTGGAACGTGTGTGTTCACACCTTGTTTTCGCCTTCTTGATGTTGGTGTTTGAGTGCTTATTTGTGCATTGTGTGCTTATTGATGTCTTGGTCTACGATTTCTCTTATTTGGAAAGAGAGTCGTATGTACCGTTCCCTTTTGAGTGTTGTACTCTTTAGACTAACCCATTGGATTGGTCCGTGCTTGTCTTGAATCTGAAAGTGCGAATTGTGTTTGCTAAAAGATTATGATCTAGCTTAGTGTTGTCACTTGAAAGTCTTGTATGGCAACTATTGAATGCTTATTTTGTAGAAAATTAAATGATTATCACCATTCCTCTCTCTCTTTTTGGAAATTGTAATGATTAAGATATGTGTAATTATCTTTGATTCGAGTTTCCTTGTTTGTAAAAGAGGAAAAGGGTGTGACTTCTTGAACCCTTGTGCGAGCCTTATGACGTTTATGTTTTTAGATTATTAAAGGGCTATGGGTTTCAAAATTTATATTGGCTATTGGGAGAAAACTGTATGTGTATGCTTAAAGAATTCTCCATGTGTATGTGTTTTGTAGGAGTAGCATGATTAAATTCTACCTTAGTAAGGTGCATTTCTATGCCAATAGTTGAATTATGTGAAACTGCTTGGTTGGTAGAAGAAGTATTAAAAGAGCATGTTATTGTAGCTTCGAGAAAGTATTAATGTGTTCTCTGAAAGATTGATTTATGTGTTTTTCGAAGGATTGTTTTCTGTGTTTCATTAAACCAGTTGATTGAAGATTTATTTTAGCAAATGCTCCATTGAACTCGCTTTTGGGTATATGAAATTACCTTAATGTGTTTAGAAAGTGCGAATGGAAAGCTGGTTTGATGTGCGTGCATTAATATGTTTTATTTGGGTAATAGCTTCTTGCTTATCTTTGATCGTAATGTGATCTTCTCTAATAGGTTGCAGATTATGACATGTGTCTATATTGTATTATTTGTGTGAGTGTTCTTATGAGGTCTTGCATTATCGAAAGGATTGCTTCTCTTGATCTCTGTTTTGTTTGGAAAACTAGAACCTCCTGTTGCAACCATGATTATTAGAAGTGTTTTGTTAGGATAATTTTCATCCTTCTTAACGGTAGCGAAATGAAAACCATGTAATTGTAATGATAGGCTTATAATGAGAAATTTAATATTAATAGCGTGATCTTGATTGATCTTGTGTGTCTGTAGGAAATAGTTTGGTTATCAAACTCTCTTTTCCTTCTCTTTTCCTAATCATAAGATTTTTAGAAATGGTATTGAAGAGTGCATTGATTTAAATAGAATGCTTATTAAACATGTGAAATGGTACTATTGCATTTTGGCTTCATAGTGATAGATGAAAGTCTTAAGCTTTAGAAATGAATTTGCTTAGCTAGTAATTTAATTATGATTGCTTAGTGAGATTCGAGAAAGATATAGGAATGATGTTAATTCCTTATGTAATTGTAAATTGTTAATAATTTTAGTACTTGTATCTAGAGTAAGCTTGATTCAGTTATTTATATAGAAAGCATAATTGGAATCTTCCTTGTATAGATGTTAGCGTACTGAAAAGTATTCCCCGTAATGTGACTAAACTAGTGCTGGTGTATTTGTGTGTATTGTGAGAAACCAGTGCTTATTATATGTGCCCATGGATTGGTGAAGTAATCAACCATGGAGGATATGTGGCTTATGAGTATGGGAAACCATACCGTTTATGTGTTGTTGCTTATTTGTTTCCCTATTGAGTACCAAGCCTCAGGTTATGGGTAACTCAGTATGTTAAGGGGTAGTATTAGAAGTAACTGTTCCTTGAATAGTATGGATTGGCGTATGAGTAATATCGACGCGAAGCGACTTTAGCTTCTCTACTTCGAGGAATGATATAGTTATACTACCAAACTGTATCAAGGTGTACTCAATACTTTCCCTTTTGATGGATCTATTTATAGGTCTATGTGTGCCAGCCTATTCCTATCCTTTAATTGAGCATATAGATGGCAGTTTTTGAGCATATTGTTGGATTCTATTGGAGCATCTTTTGCCTTGTCTTCACGAAAGGTAGGTTTATTCGCATGTGCTACCAGTTGGTATGTGTTGGTGGGCATGTGGGTGGACCATAGTCATGTATACCTCTGACTTACGGCGAGTATCCTTCTAGATACGTCGCTATGCGGGATGTGACCTGCGCATGCTTTTTCCGCGAGGTGCACTACCATGCGGGATACGTCCATTGTGTGTTTTCTCCAATTGGGGTATTGCCATGCCACGTGACGATGTGATGCGGGGTGATGTCGAGGTGCACACCGCCATGCCATGTGGATAGTGTGACTATGTCGCACCACATGATGAGCTACTGCAATAGCTAGTCAGTTGTTCCTTCCTTCCTCGTTGGTGGCTAGATGCTAGTCACACAGTGCTGTTATGTGCAGTTGTGATATTCTTTATATTCTTTGGGGATCAGCAATTTATTTTACCTTGACTTTGAAGGTTTGGCCACGAACTTGTGATCTTCTGCTCTTTGATTTGGTGTTGAAATTCCGGATTATTTTCTTGCCTTACTGTTGGAATTGAGGATTTATTATCTTTATTCTTCTGTCCTTTGGTGGCTAAACTGGTTCATCCTTGTTGTTTTCGTATGCTGGTCTTGTGTTCCAATGTGAATTCCTCTCCAAGGACGTATGATACGGAATTGGTAGAGTGTGTGCGAGGAAGTTGTTGTAGGGAACCGTGAGAATGGGGGGTATGTGAGGCTGTGATGCAGCTAGCACCCACTACCTACCTTTGTGTGGTGACTATCTCTTGGAGGCTAACCACCTTACACAACAAGGGATATTCACAAAGGTCTTGTATGGAAGGTAGCACCGCTATGGTGTGCCTAACACCACCGAGCCTTTGAGTGAGATATTGGATTCTTATGATCATATTGTTGTTCTGAGATCAGGCATAGAGATGCTGATCGTGCATGTTATCTTCGACCGAGCATTAGACATGCTCACATGTGGCCTTTTCTGCTATGCATTCCAGTTATGTGGATGGTTATTATTTGTATCATGGAGTAAATTGTGTTAACTTGTCACTATGTTATGGGACATAGTCATTGGAAAGGTTTTCTTATGCCTGGCAAGTGTAAACAATTGAGTTATTTTGTTGCTCTTATTTCATGAAAGCTAATTTGGCTGTAGAAATTGATATTGTGAGCTAGTTCTATGTTATTAAATTTTATGATAAAGATGGATTGGTAAAGGAAATTGATCATTATGGCATGTTTTCCTGTCATTTTGGGTCGATGATTATGGTAATTGTTGTTTACCTCTTTGTAATGCTTTAATTTGGTGTAATGAAAGGAAGAAAATTCTTGTTTCCTTGCTATGACTGTGGACAATTCCTAGAATATTTTAAGGAATGTATGGATTTAGATGTATCTTGCCAATGGATAATGGCGTTTGTAAAGGATTTTGCAATAATATTTCATTTGATTATGGAAAGATTTCTATGTGCAATTTGATCTTTGTTGAATGAGTTTCAGGGCTGATGCGTACGATGTATTCTCCATCTAGCCTTATGACTTCCAAGAGTAAGTCGGAACCTAGGGGGGGAGAATGTAGTACCCCTACCGTAATCGATCTCTAACCTTGGTTTAATCTTGATTAGTTTATCGTGATATTATGATTATAATCAGATGTTGATTTTACGCATAACTATTGATGTGGTTTTCTCACTAGCTTTATGCTAGTTGTTTAGTGTTCTTATTTCATGGTATTCTTCGAGCTAACGCATTCATTAAGTTATTATATAAGTATGCATGTATGATCGTTGGTTGCAGGAGATTTCAGGTACGAAGTCGCATGAGTGCGAGGTTCGTCGTCACCTGGTTTTGCAGGTTTGAGCATACCTTTTTAATCCTTAGAGTTGGATTAGGTGGTCGTAAGACCCTAGTCGACCTTAGTCGTGCTCTAGTGAGCATCGCCAGTCGTCGTCGGTAATCCCTTCTTGCTTGGGTTTGCGAGTCGTCTGTTTGGTTGACTTTCTCGATTTGCATGCCTGGTGTGTTTGGTTAATTGATTAATTAGTCCTTAGTGATTATTTTGAGTATTTATGCGTTCGTGCATTGATGATTAATGGATTTAATTAATCGAGTATTCGTTATGCGATTTTTGTTGTTAATAAATTGCCTATTTTAATTTGGAAGTAAAATTGAATTAAATGACTGTTTTGAATATTTAATGCATTTATATATATGCTGTTGAAAAAGGAAAGCTTTGTATTTTATCGCAATGGATTAATTATATTCTGTGGCTTCTGAATTTCGAAAGGTTAAATTTAATTGATTGAAGAAATCGATTTTTGAATTAAAGAGCAAGCTAAATTGTTGTTATAGTTGAAAAAGTATTAAATTTGGAGAATTATTTCGTAAATAAAATTTTTATTCCAAAGATGGAATTCTAGGGTCAACTCTTCCATATAACCCAAATTTGGGGAAAAATGAAAAAAAAAATGGAGATTTTTGGAGGAATTTTGGTTGGAAAAGATTTTGGAGACAAAATTGGAGGATTTGGGAGGAAGGAACAGCTGCTGGATCTGGCAGGTGGGCTCTCCCTCAACCATACCAAGATTGCGAATCGAGGTAGGATTCTGAACTGGTTATTGAAAATCAATTTGGATGTCCATTTGAATTTGGCTGGAGATTTTAATTTGAGAGGTGTTTTCATCATTGCTTTTTGGGGGTTTGAATCCCTTTGTTATTGGGAAGGAGGAAAATCACCAAGAACTTGAACCGAACCAGTCCCTTTTAAACCGAATTTCTATTGAATCGGATCTGCTTATCAAATTGGGTGATGGGCGTTTGTTTTAGTTTTTAGACTGGGCGTTTTTATCAAATTTGTTTTTTATTAAACTTCATTCTGGGAATGTAACCAGACTGTGTGTTTTTAATTAGCAGAATAATATAAAAAGGGCCGAACTTTGTGTTCTAATCTAAAATTTTAAACATTTTTGTTTCACGCCAAGCTGGGCGTCTCTCGTTATTTTATCGGGCTGGGCTTTTTGTTCAAACCCCCCCCCCCGGACTGTGCGTTTTAATTGTTTTAACTGTGTTTTGGGGTTGGAGGCGGGGAGCGGAGCTCCCCCGGTCCTCCTCCCCCCTTCCCCCACACGCTAACCTTGTGCCTCCCCCCCGTTCCCCTTCGCTGGCAGTAAAGACCAGGCCGCGGCACACTGCAGTGGTCGCAGGGCCGCGGTGGCCGCAGGGCGCCGCCACCTGGTCGTGTGAGCGGCGCTGAGCTAGGGTTAGGGCACGACCCTTCCTAGCTCGCTCGCCATTTTTTTTTATAAAGCAATTCTTTTTTTTAATAAAAGAACATGGTGTTATTTAAATGCGATTTTGATTTTCAACGTAGTTTGTTTTTTTTTAACGTTATTTTAAGTGCGTTTTAATGTAAGTGTTTTTAGTTCAAAAAGAAAAAGGGGGTTTATAATATATTGAATATTATTGTAATGTTAGTGATTAGTTAGTTCATAATTGTGGTTAAGGAGGCCTTAAACTTGACAAATGTTAGTTGGTAGTGATTAACTTTATAATGGAGTTATAGGGTAATTGTTTTCAACTTCATTTGGTGATTTACGCCTTCTTTCTAATTGAGTTCTTCAAATGTGAATTTTCGTAATGGAACATTGTTGTTTATTTTCCTATTGATCTTGGATTAACGAATCTAGATCTTACCTCCTAGCTGATTAGGAAAGTTGGCTAATTGAGTTAGTATTGTTTAAAAACGGAATAGAATATTATGCATTGGGAATAACTATCTCCATTTAGATTCTCTTTCTCCATTTTTATTTTCGTAATCCCTATTATGTAACTGGAATTGAAATTATGAATCTGTAAAGATTGAATTTAGACCAGTATGTTAATGACGTTTTGGAATGGAGATTAAATATCTTATTTTAATTGTTTAATGGTTGTCTGAATTTGATTAATATGAATTGGTTAAAAAACTCATTATGGCTCATATGTCTGTTCTATGCTTTGAACTTTGATGAGTTAGAAAACCAAGAACAAATTATCCCTAGTTGAGGTAGATAACCGTAATCTGATTTGGATCTTGTAGAAAACTTGATCGATTTTAATGCTTAAAACAATTTGAGAAAATATTGTCTTTTCTGATTATTGCCTTGCGAGTTTAATTTCTGTATTCGCCTTTAATTATGAAACGGCATGTTTTGCTTTGTTTAAATAGGACCCTGTCGTATGAATTGACTTGGTGTTCCTATTTTAGTCCTCGATTTTCGAGTTGACTGTTGTATTGCGATGTTGTCTTAGTTGGTCATATCCTCTTTGTGTGAGTGGAACGATGATTCATGGTTGACCTTAACTTGTCAGGTCTCTAGTTGAGTACCGTCAGTAAGTGTTCACCGTTGAATTGTGTTTGACCTAATGATTGTATCTTCTTGAACTCCGTTTGTCTTACCATGTGTATTCTGTGGTTTGAGTTCATTTGAGTTAGTCTAGTGTCGTATGGGAAAGTGGCTTTCGATTGGGGGTCGCGCCCAAAGTGGCTGCTGGATAACCCGTCGGAAGTGAGTCTAATAAGTGATAACCTAAGTAGATTAGAATATAATCTTTAATTAAGATAATTGTGCCTCACACATGAGACGAGTGCTATCATAGATTCGACATGCTGTGAGAAGGCCTGAAATCGCAAACTACCTTCCTTGTCATCACGAGAGGATGTGTGGGTCCACATGAGGCTTGGATGGGCCGGAAGTTTGGATTAGGTTGCCAGGGTTACCAGTGTATGGGCCGGGACCTATGAAGACTTGCCATGGTATCCATACCAGGTTGTGTGATGACACTTGTCCCTACGTCGCTAGTGTGTTGTCGTCTTGTCCTGTTTTGAGTACCTTTGTGAGTCATCCTTTGTCGCTGCCCTTGTGAGTGTCGGTTTCATGCTAGACCTTGGGTGGTGATGGTTCAGTTTTATGGATGCTCTCTTGGACCTCTTGTATTAGCTTGGATTATGTTCAGCTGGATCCTGTTCTTTGTAAGGATCGTCATGTATTAATGGACCGATGTGGTCATTGTATATTGTTTATGTATGACCTTGATGGCTGGATAGTACTTGGTGTAACCTCTTGTACTCTTAACTTTATTAATTACCAGAGGGGTCTTGCAGTTGCACAGACCCGGAGATGTAGCCCTCTAGGGGTGAACTCCGAGATCATTATGGTGTTATGTGGTGTATTCTCTTATGGTTCCTTTATTCAGCTTTTTCATGTATGTTTAGCTTATGTAAAATGGTTAAGTGGATAATTGGAATTAACTATAAATGCTTATGTTCAGTTCTATCTTGAATGCCATGTGGATCGAATGCATAATTGGTTGAGATGCGATTTATCGTAATGCATGTGTGAAATCATCCTTTGAAATGCAATGAATTGAGTTATGGAATAATGTATCTTAGAGTAATGAATTATACTCAGTTGTTGTTAACAAATTTAGATATGCTTGGAAAGATCTCTTATGTTATGATGAAATCTTAGTGTATTAGAATGTTAGATGTTTGGGTTGCAATTTTAAATGAAAAGCTTGAATGAGAATTAGGAAGGGATCCTAATGATGAATCCTTGTTGTGGTTTATATTTCCATCCTTGAAAGAAATTATCCTGAGTTTGAATTACCTCGTTATTAAGATATCTAGCTTATTGGATTAATGGTGTGAGTTAAATGAATCTTGAAATTAAGTAATCTCGTTGGGAAACTCTTTAGGAGATTGTTGTTAATGTCTTCCGCTATGTAATCTGAATCTTTGTTATCTTGTTGCATCTTATGTGTTGTAACTTTTAAAAAAAATTAAAAAAAAAAATTTTTGCACTCTATTCTTGTTATTTGGCTTATCCCTTCGGGGTTTCCTAGCGGGGCATTACAAGGTAGTTGGTTTGCCATTCCATACCTTCCCACTGCATCCTAAGTATGTACTAGCACTCAACCATGAGAAGGGCACAATTAATCTTGATTAATATTTTAAAACCCAACCCCAATTTATTAATTAAGTTATCACTTATTAGTCAACTTGCAAAGGGTTATCCTAGCAACCACTTTGGGCCCCGATCCCCACTTAGAAGCCACTCTTCCTTATGACACTACACAACCTCCAAATAACTCCAAGGAAAAACACAAAATCCAATCGACACAGGGAATTAAAAACAAAACTAAAGAAACCACTTGGTTGTACAAACCTTCTACCAAGGTTAAACCAACTAGAGGAGTGAAACAGATAATTGGTCTATTCACAAGACAAGCCCAAAACTAGAAAAAAGAAAGTACAACCACAATCAACACTAAACCAATTATCTTGTATAACAAAATCACATTCAACAACACACCAACATGAACATGAGAATGACTCTTCAAATAAAACACCAAAATCCTCCAATCAGAGTACATTTGCGCACTAAGAACATCCATGTTAAGGAATCATAATGATCTTTCAAAATATAATTAAAAGCTAATGTTATCTAATTGTAGCTGTTTCAATGAACTAACTTCTTCATGATAAGTAAATCTACAATAGGGAAAAACACATAAAAAGGTCTAAGTCAACTTACACCCAAAATGACTTACACAATGACTTTATTTAAAAATACACATTCACACAAACAAAAAAAATTTCTCTTTAAATAAAATTAAGCCATGACATCTCCAAATCATAAATGATCAATAAAGGATTCACTTTCATTTAATTACCATACACTCTTTAAAAGAATAAAAGCAATTTGTAAACTAAATAGGCCATCATTTAAAAAAAATATAGATATTTTCAGTTAAAGCCAATTTAACTAAAAACAAGTTTCATTTGCATTCAAATTTCTAATTAATGAAAATAATAATAAAATATATTTGAAAACTAAAATCAATATTTAAGTCAAAATAGATCTTTTCAATTAAAAATCATATTGACTAAATTTAATAGATGACTATCAATATAACCTTTATTTTCCCAAAATAAATTATAGTTATATCCAATCAATCTTTAAAGTTTAATTCATATTGCTAATTCAAAAAAACATATTATATACATTTATTTATTTTATTTGAAATCTGATAATAATTGTCAAATACAAAATTTCATTGATTAATCATATTTACACACACACACACACACACACACACACACACACACACACACACACACACACACACACACACACACACACACACACACACACACACACATATTTAAATCGATTAATAATATAAATAAAATTGATTTGACAGGGTAGATTAAATTGGGGGAACTATTCATTTTACCTGGGTTGTGTTTTTCTAGATGTAGGTACTTTTGAAGTGGGGGCATAGGGGCTTAAAGACACACAACTGTTGGTGTGCAGGCCCACAACCATGGGCTTCCCCATGACTATGGGTCTACAAGGCCACATCAATGGGCTTCCCCATGTCTGTGGGTTTACAGGCCCATAGTCGTGGGCTTCCCCATAGTTGCGGGTTGCATCCCATGGTAGTTTGGGGTGGAGCCATAGGGCCCCACACCCACCCAAATATAATTATTTTTTTTTAAAAAAAATTTCCTTCAAAAATAAAATTTCAACAATGAAATTTCTAGGAAAAACCAAAAACAATCCTTTGCCCAAAAAAAAGGTATGAATATTTGGCAAACAAATTGAATGGTAAAAAATTCAAAATATTCATTTAACAATCTGAATCAAAGATTCAGATACAAAATTTTAAAAACATTTCCAGTTCATCCATATTTCACACAAAAATTCTTTCTTACCAAAAAGAAAATTGAAAAATCTCAAAACTCCATGAACCAATTTTATCCAAAAAGGGAAATAATGAACTTATTCCAATTTCACTAAATTTAGATTGAAAATCCACCTATAAGAGAATTCTCAAAAACAAATTCTTTCAACTAGACAAAGGATTAAATTAAACAATCACACAATCTAAGAAAATTTAAAAAGAAGAACGAAGAAAAAGAATCAAGCATCCAACCTACAAATGCTTTCCTTGGAGAAATTTGAGGAAGAGTCAACCAATTCCTTCCAAAAGTCATAATTTCTTCAAAAAGAGCAAATTTTTCCCCCCAAAATTAAAAAACTCCCCTCTCCGGCCAAAATTCCCACAATTTTTACCAAAATATCTATTAGGTCCAATTCTTTTCCTCAAAAAAAATCACTTTTCCAAAATGCAAAATTCAAAAACACTTTCCTACCAAGTTGAGTACTTTTAAATTTTAAATAAATCTAATTTTAAAAGTCAATAGAAGATATTTTTTTTTCACAAATTTAATTACCTTTTTCTAAAACAAACACATAACACCAAATTAAATCACCATATATATATATATATATACATATATATATATACATATATATATATATACATATATATATACATATATATATATATATATATATATAGATATATATATATATATATACATATATATATATATAGTTAATTTAATTGGATAACTTTGTGAAATTGATTTATTTATTTTAATTTAATAGGGGTCCTTTTTCCAATTTATCCCTAATTTAATTTATTCATGATAATACACTTTAACCCAAAATTACCCTAAGGTAAAATAATTAATTTCACATATAACACAATAGAAGGATATGACAAATCACAAAACGAAAAACACACAAATTGCACTAAACAAAATAAAGACATGACCCACTTACCAATGTTAGAAAAATGGCCTACTTGGCGATCCGACAGGATTGACAAATGACCGATAACACTCACAATCGAGAAAGGCTAGGGATGACATTAGGGCCTTAAAACCATCTCCTCTACTTCCATTGGGTTAATTAGATATGCTCATACCTGTGGAGCTAGGTGGAGTCGATATCTTCTACCTACAATTCCTGTATCACCAAACGCACGTACACATATATATATATATATATACAAACATGGTAAACACACTGATGAAGGAGAATCATGAATTTTCGTGTCTCATTGAAGTGAGTGACATGAAATCATCTTCTCTCACCCCATGCACATTCCACACAACATGACAACATATACATAGTGCAGCTCACATTGGAAGTAAATGTGTTAGTCCATCATTACTAACACAAATAAAATTAACATTTTATCATTTATAAAATACAATGCATAAGCAAAATTAACATCTACTCATTCAAAGAAATAGTTCCTAATCAACATCTACTCCTCACTAAGCAAAAATTCATAGTAATATAAACTAAATCACACTCCAAAGCATAATACTGAGATAAAACATCACAATCATAATGAATCAACCTTCCATGTAAGCTACTGAAAAGTCAATCATGGTCAATGAGGTAAAAAAGGGTTTGATTAGGGTAGGGGTATTATAGCTAAGGCACTAAGATCTTTTCCTCCTGCAATAAACATTGTAAGGAAGTTAAGTAGCAGAACAACTCCATACACTAACCTTGAGAGGAGGGTAATGCAAATTTTTTTATAGATCATCACAATAGTTACAGAAAATGAAAATAAATATAATAACATTTAAACCAAAACAAAGTGATTTGTGTGGGGAAAACCCTTTTGGCAGAAAAAACCCAAACTCCAAAAGCCACCCAATATATTATTCCGCAATCAAAATAGATTATAATATACTTGCAAAATAAGCTCTTCATAGGAGTACCACTAATTAGAGATTCAGAGGTAACTCAATAGCTATAATATTCTTACACACAACCTCTATCTCACACATTTCATATATAGGAGATTCAATACAAGAAACTGTCAAACGGTATTACAAAACAAAGGGCTAAAACCACCCAATAAGGTGTAGCCAACCATATCTCCCTTTTAGATTCCCTATGATGTGTGTCCCTCCCTTTTATAACTCATTTATGTGTCCAGTGTATTTTATATTTCCTATTTCAGGAGTACAAACTTTTGGAGGCCATAACTTGAGAACTGTGTGTCCTATTGACGAACTGTTACAAGCACTGAAAAGCTCATGAAGTGCTTTATTGCCTTGTAAATTGCTATGTCATTTAAGCCTACTTTTTAGGCTGTTTCAGGGCCTTTAAATTCCTTAAAATCAAATTCAAACCTCTTATTGGACCCCTCCAAAATGAAAAATTTAATATCTTCAAAACTAGTTGTGAGCTTGCGACGTAACTTTATCAGAATGCTTATCTATCCAATTAGAAGCTTCAGGGAGAATTTTACACCATTTTGTGCCCAAATGAAAACTTACTATAAATAGTAATCTCATGTAAATATAAGGTTGAGACACTATTTTCTCAACAAATATGACACTCGTTAAACACCTTGCAAGAGCAAAGGGAGTATCAACACAATGAATTAATTTCTTGGGGCCATGAGGCCTATAGACTCCGAACACCATCGAAAATTCTTTGTGCTCACAACCTAGTTTAAAAATCTGCAATATTTATCAAAGTTTCTACCTTAACTAGCATCACCGGGCCATCTTCAACCATATCTCTAACAATATGATACTAAACATCAATGTGCTTGGTCCAAGCATGAAATGTCGGGTTCTTATCTAGGCAGATCACACTCTAACTATCACAATAAATTGTCACGACTCCTTGTTTTATTCTAATGTCTGAATAAAGTCTCTTAATCCAAATGGCCTATTTACAAGCATGAGTAGCTATCATATACTCTACTTCAGTAGTGGACAAAGTAACCAGAGCCTATCTCTTACTCATGCAACTAATTGCACCACCAAATAAAGTAAACACATAAGTATTGGTGCATCTTCTGCTATCAATATCACCTGTCCAGACCGAATCCACATAACTATGAATATCAAGGGAAATTATGTCTCCAACTGAATTACCATGATAACACACATAATACTCTAAGGTAGAATTCAAATATTTGAAGACTCTTTTGACTTCATCTCAATGAACTCTACTAGGATTAGACATATATCTGGACAAAACTCCCACTACTTGGGAAATGTCTAGTCTAGTATAGACCATAGCATACATCAAACTTACAACTGCACTTTGGTAAAGTACTCTTCTCATGTCTTACATCTCTGATGGGGATTTAGCATAATTCTTGCCTAGCCATAGCTTTCTGTTCACTCTATCTCTTTTAATTTCCACCTGAAGAATGTGTTTCGCTACACCAAGATCTTTCATTTCAAATTTAGCAGCAAGCTAAGACTTAAATTTTGAAATCATACATTTTTATTTACCAATGAATAACATATCATCAACATACAATGAAATGTATAGGAAATGATCACCATCATTTTTATAATAAACACAATGATCTAATTTAGAATGCTTAAATCTCAAACTCAACACATATGTATCAAATTTTTGGTACCACATCCTAGGACTCTGTTTGAGGCCATACATGGATTTCTTTAATTTACAGACCAAATTAATTTTACCTTTCACCACATAGTGCTCCAGTTGTGTCATATAAATATCCTCCTCCAAATCACAATAAAGGAAATTAGTTTTTGCATCCATTTGCTAAACTTCTAAATCATAAGCAGCAGCAATAGAAAGCAAAAATCTAATGGATGTCATTTTTTGCAATAGGATAAAATATCTCACCATAATCAGCACCCTCAACTTGAGAGTAGCCTTTTGCAACCAACCTCTCTTTATACTTCTCAATGCTCCCATCTAAACCAAACCTTTTCTTGAACACCCATTTGCAACCAACATGATTTTGTCTTTCAAGCAATGGTACAAGATCCCATGTATCATTATTTTTCAAAGCTTCCATTTCTTCTTCCATAGAAATCTTCCAAGATTTTGCATCATTCATACCTAATACCTCTTCTACAGATTTTGATTCATCCACATTAGTATTGAAAGAAAAATGCATCTCCAATCATCTGGTAAATACCTTTCAGGTAGTTGTCTATGTCTTGTAGACCTTTGAACAAGCTAAGTTGGAGATTATTCCTCCTCTTCTAAAGATTCAGAGCTAGACGAGCTCCCCTCAACTTGTTGCCTATCTAGGGGTCTTGATTCAACTCTTTCAAGTGTAGAAGGGAATTGAATAGCATCTTCCTTTTTAGTCTATTTTGGCTGCAATGTAACAAAAAGAGGCTTAATTTGTCTAAAAATAGCACTTGCACTATAAATTACCTTTTGTGCAATAGGGTTCCAAAGCTGTATCCTTTCACACCATAACTATACCCGATGAAGGTAGATTTCACAGCCTTGTTCTCCAACTTTGTCTTCTTCTTCTTTGGCGCATGTGCATATGCCTCACAACCAAAAACTATAAGATGTCTCAATGAAGGCTTGTGACCCGACCATGCTTCCATAGGCATTTTATCAACAAGAGTTGATGTAGGAGACCTGCTAACCAAGTAGCAAGCATTGGCAACAACTTCAGCCCAAAATGTTTCTTCTAGACTAGCACCACTCATCATACTCCTACATTTCTCTATCAGTGTCTTGTTCATTCATTCTACAACTCCACTGTGCTATGGAGAATACGAAGTTATCTTCTGTGTGTTAATGCCACAGTCTTTACAAAATCTATCAAAATTATTAGCAAAAAATTTATTGCCATTATCGGTTCTCTAACTTTGAATTTTCTTTCCAATCTGCAACTCAACCATTTCTTTAAATTCTTTAAATTGACAGAAAACTTCATATTTACTCTTTAGAAAATATACCCATGCCCTTCTACTAAAATCATCAATAAATAAAATATAATATCTGGATTTTCCAATCAAAGGAACATCTATAGGACCACACACATCAGAATAAATAAGATACAAAACACCACAAGTTTTACGAGCACTCGAGTAAAACAGAATGTGGTTTTGTTTTCCATAAATGAAATTCTCACAAAAATGAGAGTCAAGATTACAATCATTCAAACCTTCAACAAGGTTTTTATTTTTCAAGGTCCTTAAACTCTTTTCTCCAATGTGGTGAAGCCTTTGGTGTCATAACATAGTCATCTCTACAGGTAACTTTGCTTCAGAAGAAAGAGCACCCTTAGGTACCCAAAATCCATTTCCATCTGTTGGAGGTGAAACCCTCAAATCTTCCATATATTTACTTTTTACAAAAGTGTTATTACATTCAAAAGTGTATGCATCTAGCTTATACAAAGTGTTGAACCTAACACCTCTAGCAATTACCACAAAACCCTTAATCATCTTACATGTTACTTCAAAAAAGCCTACCTGTACACCCGCATCTATCAGTTTTCTCACAGATAATATAGTTTGTTTTAAACCAGGGATATGCAGCACACCATTAATCCTTTTTATTCTACCATCAGTAAACTTGATTCTAACTTTACCTCGACCAACAATGTCTAAATGTGAATCATCACCCAAGTACACCTTACCTCCATTAAATTCTTCCGATTTAGAAAACCAATCTATATTAGAAATCATATGAAAAGATGCACCCAAGTCAATTAACCAGGCATAATTATCTGTCACCAAAGTTACAATAAATGCATCACCATCTTCCTTCTCAGAATCAGAATCAATATTCTTCTTTTTCTTCTTCTTTTCTTATTTTCTTCTTTGTAGTCCTCATAGATGTGACCTAGTTTACTACAATTCCAACAAATGAATTTGGACTTTCGAGGATATTTCAATCTCCCTCTTTATTTGGACTTATCATGCTTCTCATTCTTCTTGCCTTTCTCCTTAAGTCTTCCACGAATAGTTAGGGATTCCTTCGAACTGTGGGATACCTTCCTTCACATCTCTTCACCAAGTAGGGAGCCCATCACATCTTCATACTTCAAAACAATAGAAGTGCTACCGATTGCCATAACAAGAGAATCCCATGAATCCGGCAAAGAACAAAGCAAGATCAGGTATTTCTTCTCTTCATCCATCTTAACACCAATAGGTACTAATTGAGCCACCAACATATTGAATGCTTCTAGGTGGTCTGCCAATCATCCACCCTCTTCCATCTTTAAGGAATACAATTTCTTCCTCAAGAAAATTTGATTTAATAAAGATTTCTCTTGATACATTTCACCAAGCTTACCCATAGTTTCTTTGCAATTTTTTCTTCATGAACATTGATCAAAATAGATTTTGCCAGGTGCAGTCTAATCAGCCCCTTGGCTTTTGGGTCCATAACATCATACTGATTCACTGCAGTAGGTTCTGAGGACCTTTGGGCATTCACATCAATAACATCCCACATATCTTGATCTATTAGTAGATCTTGCATTCTCAGCTTCAACATCTTGAAATTCATTCCATTAATTTTCTCCACCTCTACTTTTGCTAACAAACTTGCCATCTAAAAATTCCTACAACAAGATCAAAAAGTGGCTTCTGCAAAAGCTCCCACTCAAATCTGGATTAGTTCAAAAAACCCAACAACCCACAAATGAAACCTAAGTTGATCAAGCTTTGATACCACTTGTAAGGAAGTTAAAGTAGCGAAACAACTTCCTACACTAACTTTGAGAGGAGGGTAATGCAAAAAATTTTAAAGATCATCACAACAGTTAGAGAAAACAAAAATAGATATAATAACATTCAAACCATAGCACAATGATTTATGTGGGGAAAACCCTTTCGAGAGAAAAGCCTCACACTCCAAAAGTTGTCCAATATATTATTCCACAATCAAAAAAGATTACAATATACTTGCAGAGAAATCTCTTCGTAGGAGTACCACTAATAAAATATTTAGAGGTAACTTAATTTCTATAAGATTCTAACATGCAACCTCTATCTCATGCACCTCATATATAGGAGATACAATACAAGAAACTGTCAAATGGTATTACAAAACCATGGGCTAAAACCACCCAATACGGTGTAGCCAAACTTATATCCCTTCTAGATGAAATATGATGTGTGTTCCTCACTTTTATAGTTCATTTATGTATCTGATGTATTTTATATTTCCTATTTCAAGAGTACAAACTTCTAAAGGTCATAACTTGAGAATCGTGTGTCCTATTGACGAACTGTTTGAAGTGCCGAAAATCTCAAGAAGTACTCTATTGCCTCGTTAATGGAAATTCCATTTACACCCACTTTTCAAGGTATTTTGGGGCCTCTAAAGTCCTCAAAATAAAATTTAAACCTTTCATTGGACCCCTCCAAAATAGAAAATTTAATATCTTCAAAACTAGTTGTGATCTTGCAACATAATGTTACCAGAATCCTTATCTAGCCAACCAGAAGCTTTGAGGAGAATTTTGCACCATTTCATGCCTAAATGAAAACTTACTATAAATTATAATCTCATGTAAATGCAAGGTTGAGATGCCATTTTCCAAACAAACATAAGGTTGCCACTAGTGATGAGATCCAAAGTGTAACTACAGTAACAAGAGATGTGTTGGCCAGAAAACTTGCTGAATTTGAGATGAGCGAATTTGGAGAATCACATGGAAAGTCTAAGACAACATTTAAAGCATCAACATCTATGTTCGGTAAGTAAAAATATGATCCTGATGTGCAGGATATCTAGATATGAAAGAGAAAGGAAAGAGAGATTGATGAGCTTGAAGCATTGATTACCTAGAGATTGCCTAAAGGTGTTAATAAGTATGATGGAAAGTTACCCTTGAAATTGTCTTACTGTAATAAGATAGGAAATTTTTCTTTTAGATGTCTAGAGAGAATAGCTAAGTAGGACAAACATGATAAGTTATATAAGTTTGATAGAAATGATAGATATGAGAAGCATGAAAAATATGATAAGCCTTATAAGTCTAACCAAAAGTTTAGGAACTAGAGGAACTGTTATTATGTTGCAGATGAAGGTGTTATAGATGAAGAATTAGAAGGAGGTGAAGTTGTGTTTATTTCCATTAAAGAAGGTAGACGTATGCCTATTGATTCCACTAGCTGCTCTATTGAGGAGATAGCTTTGGCTGCTAAGGTAGAAGAAAAAGGTGAATGGGTGATTGACAATAGTTGTTCACACCATATGATCGGTGACAAAATCAAATTTGTAAGCATGGAAAGGTATGATGGTGGAATAGTTAGATTTGGAGATGACAAAACCTGTGTAATCCATGGGCGAGGTTCTATTTCTTTTGATGGAAAGCATAACACTAATGATGTCTTATATTTTGAGTGTTGGACAGATGGTTGACAAGGGTTATGATCTACAATTCAAAGATGGTAAATGAAAGATCTTGAATTCCTCCGGTATAGAGATTGCATCTGAAACTAAGAGTGAAGGTAACATTTTTCATTTGGATGCTAGTGAAAAAAATTGTTTGATTGCTAAGATAGATGAGAGTTGGTTGTGGCATAGAAGAATGTGTCATGTAAACTTTGATTCATTGATCAAGACTAGTTCTACACATGCTGTTAGGGATCTACCTAAGATTGTTAAACCTATTAATCTGGTATGTAAGGAATGTATGTTGGGTAAGTAAACAAGAATTTATTTCAAGAGAAAATGGTATACATAAGATGGATTATTAGATCTTGTGCATAATAATCTTTGTGGAACTACAAATGTTAGAAGTGTGTAGGGTGATAGATACTTTATTTTGCTAATTGATGTTTATTCTAGAATGATTTGGGTTGTCTTTTTAAAAGAAAAATTAGAAGCATTTGAGAAATTCAATATATTCAAAGATAAAGTTGAAATTGAGTCTAGATTGAAGTTGAAGTGTCCCAGATCTAATAGAGGTGGAGAATTTTGTTCTAGTGAGTTGAATTATTTCTATGAGATGCATGGAATCAAAAGATAGCTATCTACTCCTAGGACCCCACAACAGAATGAGATTGTTGAAAGGAAGAACTGTACTATTTTAGATGCTGCAAGAATCATGAAGATTGGAGGAAATGTTCTGAAGGTCTACTAGGGAGAAGCTATTAGCAATGTAGTCTATAGATTCAAGTAGATTTCATATCAAAGGTGATACCAGTAAGACCCCTTATGAGTTTTGGTTTGGTCATATTCCTACTATGAAATATTTCAAAGTTTTTGGTATCAAATGTTATATCAAGACAGATGAGGATATTGGAAAGTTTGATGCTATAAGTGATGAAGGTATCTTTTTGGGATATTATACAAATAGCAAGGCCTACCGATGTTATAACAAAAGACTGAGAAAGATAGTTGAGAGTGCAAGTGTGAAAGTGGATGAAAAGATTGGCAAGGGGATCATAGCTTTTGATGAAGGTTAACATATTCTTTTAGGTCCTATTTAGCCTGTAGAGCCTAAGGAAAATGATCTGGTAGAGACAGAGACTATTGTTGCTTCCAGTGAAGATCTTCAGGATCCTGAGATTGAGAATTAGAACAATCATAAGACTCTGTGGTATGTAAGATTGAATCATACTGAGAACTAGATTATTGGTGATAAGAATAAAGGAGTAATGATTAGAAGAAGGTTAGCTATAGAAGAAATATCTTTTATTTCTAAAATTAAACCTAAAGATGTTGTTGAATCTTGTAAAGATGATAACTTGATTAGAGCCATGGAAGAAGAGTTAGATCAGATTGAAAAAAAAATACTTGGGAACTTGTGCCTAAACCTAAGGATAAATGTTATTGGTACTAAATGGGTTTTTACGAACAAATTGAATAAAGCTATTGGAGTAGTCATAAATAAAGCCAGACTGGTCTGCAAAGGATATTCACAGCAAGAAGGGATTGATTATGAAGAAACTTTTTCTCTGGTTGCTAGAAATGAATCTATTATATTGTTTCTTTCTTATCCTTCTTATAAAGATTTAAAGGTCTATCCAATGGATGTCAAATCTACATTTTTGTATGTTGATCTAGAAGAAGAAGTTTACATTGAACAACCTAATGGATTTTCATTGTCAGACGACGGAGACATGGTATGTAAGTTGAAGAAAACACTTTATGGATTGAAACAAGCTCCTAGAGCTTGGTATGATAGATTAGACAAATACTTGCTAAAATTGGGATTTGTCAAAGGTGTTACTGATAGTAATCTGTATTTTAAGATTAAAAATGATAACATTTAGATTGTTGAAGTCTTTATTCATGATATTATTTTTGGAGGTGATAATGATATGAGTATAAAATTTACTGGTGATATGCAAAAAAAAATTGAGATGTCTATGCTTGGTGAGATGAATTTTTCCTTAGGTTTGCAGATCACATAGATGGGAAAAGGTATCTTTATATCTCAAACTAAGTATATGAAAGAACTATTAAAGAAGTTTGGACTAGATGATTCCAAACTGATTGGAACTCCTATGGTGATTGGTTGTAAATTATCTAAAACTTATGAATTTCCTAAAGCTAATCTAATTTTGTATAGATCTATGGTTGGTGGACTATTATATCTTACTTAGAGTAGGCCTCACATTATGCATGTTGTGTGTATGGAAGCTAGATATCAAGCTAATCCAAAGGAAAGTCATGTCACTGTTACTAGAAGAATATTCAGATATCTAAAGGGAACTGAAGATTATGGTTTATGGTGTCCAAAGAATGATGATTTCATTTTATGTGCTTACACTGATGCAGATTGGCCAGGTGATATTGATGACTGAAAGAGTACTACTAGTGGAGAATCATTTTTAGCTAATGACTTGGTTTCATGGGCTAGCGAGAAACATGATTCAGTATCTTTATCAACTGTTGAAGCTTAGTACATTGTTGCTCCTAGTAAATGCAGTCAGATAGTATGGATGAAGAAAATGATGAGAGATCAATATTATTTATGATGAGCCTACTATTATATATAGTGACAATTCTAGTGCTATAAACATGTCTAAGAATCTGGTGCAACATTCAAAGACTAAGCATATATCAATCACAAATTATTACTTGAGAGATAAAGTCGGTGAATAGAAGGTGAAGCTAGAATATCTATCTACAAATGAATAAATTGCTAATATTTTCACAAAGCCTTTGCCTGCAGATACATTTGCCTATCTAAGAGACAAGTTAGGGGTCTCCTAATGAGAACTAGATGCATTGAGTTCCATCAATCTGGTGGAATTCAAAGCCTTATTATTTTATTCGGATTGATGAGTTAGTGCTACTCTCATGTTGTAGTAGTCTATTGATTTGATTATGTACCCTTGGGAGAGAGATTCATAATTCTTCTTTTTTGTTTCAGTGATCTTTGACATTAATATCAAAGGGGGAGAGAGATCATGTGAAAAACTACTTTATCTATCTTGATCTTAGGGGGAGTTTGCTGGTGATATCTTCTTTCTTTGCATTGACTATTTTTCACATTCATATGTTGCCATCAATGCCAAAGTGGGAGATTGTTGGATTATTGGAGAGATTGTTATATTTGGTTGTTCATTTATGCTACTAGGATATGTTCTTGTCATTTATGTCAACATATTCTTCTGACTTATTCCAATGCATTTGGAAAAGGGTTTTTGGTTCGGTTTTGTAGTTTGGTTTTGCTGATCACTATTTTGTAGATTCTGGTATTCCCTTCATATATTCCGGTTTGATCAGATCTTGTGCTCATATTTTAGGTTATTGTTTGAGATTATCTTGTGTATCTTCATTTCAGATGGTTCATGATTTGGTGCTCCACAAGTTATCTTTCCTCGTGACAGTTGCTAATTGGTTGTGTTCTTGACCTTTGAGACGTTGACCGATGAAGATTTGAAAAGAGGTGTTGATGCAATTGTTTTGGATGATTTTAATGTTCTTGGTGGTGTTTCCTAGTCAAATTTTTTTTTTGGCAATCCGCAGTGATCACTTTATGAGATTTTGGTGATTTCTTTGAAATGGTGATAATTTGCATGTTATGCAGTATTTCTGATGTTGTAGTGTGTTGTGATTAATCTTGGCAGGATTTCCAATGGATGTAATCATAATAATGGTCCAATATTCAATCTTTGTAGCATATAATCTAATTTTTGTAATTGTGAGTTGAGGGTTGAGGGTTTGGCCGACCTTGTTATCAAGGTTGATGATTTGTATATATAGGTCTATATTATTAGAGTGAGGTAAATGTGCGAAAAGGATTATATCATTCAGTGAAGTGTTGTGATGAGATTGGCATTGCAGAGCAAACAACTATGCTTAACTGGAACTGTCATCAGGAATTTGTAGATATTATTATTGTAGTTCATTCCTACTGGATTGTAGTTCAAATGATATTGTAAGTTAGTGATACTTCCTTGAGGGTTCTAGCCTTTTGGGTATATTTTTTTTAGCAATGAGCTCTAAGCAGTGTGCCTGAATGCATGTGCATTCCCCATTGTAATATTTTCACATATTATTGCAGAGTATCATCTCACTGTGGGTAGGTTCCCACCATTGTTTTTCCCTAAACCAGGTTTTCTACGTTAAAAGCTTGGTGTTGTGTGTTGTGTGTTGTGTCGTTAATTTTCTTATCTTTTATTGTTGTGGTTTATCAGAATAATTTTATTTAATCTAGTAAAGACTCTTTCAACCGCCCCCCCCCCCTCTCAGTCTTCCCTCTTGATTGTTAATAACATCTTTTATTTTTTTCTCTTAAGTTAACCCTTTGAAAAGACTAGTTTTATAGTCATGGAAAGGATTGGCAGGTAGAAAACAACCATGTAAATATCCTAGATGAATATTTCAAAATGAATGTTATTCTTTTAGTGCACCATATTTAATGTTCTAATAATTGCTCTTCTAATTCTCAAATGATCTAAGATGAGAGAGGATATTCTTAGATATAAGGTGATGTAAAATGAATGCAATTAAATGGTACTTTACATATAGATACATGGTAACTAATCAATCAAACATGTTTTTATTACACTCGCAATAGCTCTAGTAAAATAACATGAGTTGATCAATTTTAAATTTGTATTTAAAAATTTGTGAATTTAATTCATTGACTTGGCATCAATCCTATAACCATGAAAATGATATAGGATAACAAAATAATAAAATATATGTAGGAACAAATGTCTAATCATGGAAAATGAGATAAATGTAGTATGTGTGTGAAGTTATGCAAAAATATACAAATGTGAACAAATATAAGTTCATTAAGCGAAATGGGCTAGTTAGAGCACATGGGAATAAACCTAAATTCACATAGATTCTATTATTTAAAATAGTATAAATATTTTAATCTACTCCATTAAAATAAACACAAAAGTAAAAGAAAATTAGCATTTACAAGTTTCAACATCATATTAGATTATTATAATATAAATCCTAAAACCCAAAATTTTCAAACATGACTTATTATTTCCTATTTTTGAATATATCATATGTGTATATGGAATATAAAAAAAATCTAATATTCAATAAAAGTAGATTTTTTTCCTTCTATCTATATCAATGTGATATCACCTTGTCTCATCTAAAAGAAAAATAGTGTACTATTCAAATCAAATACCATCAAATTTGTTCCAAATTTATAAATTTTTTCTCATTTACCTTTGATTTTCAACTTTTCATAGTATTTTTTTCCTAAAGCATCATTTATTTTGATTTTCTATAACTCGCCAATCCAAAACTTTTAAGCTTCTCAATCAATACCAATAACATCAATAATCTATTTTATATCGGATTTTTAAATTGACATTTATTATTATCTTTTGAACATACTTAAGCATGTTTGAATCCATTTTCTTTTGTCCAATATTTAAACAAGAACAAGCAACAATAAAAATCCTATTCCAACCCAAATGAACATTTCCAAGGACATTTAACACTGATATTTCTCTACCATATTTATTTACACACAAAAAATGTATCTCTCTTCAACTTAAAGTCATATATAACAAGATCCAAAATTTATTATCAACTTTATTATTTGAAGTGAAATTTTTTTAATCATAACCACACAATAAAGAAAATAAATATAAATATTATTATATTTAAAGTTAATATTTCTCTACCTAATGTGTTGGTTAATATGACTATTGTTGATCTAAGCCTCTCCTTGGTTGGGAAGTTGCTAGTGTTTCACCCCTCAATGGACTTGGTGAAAAAGTGGGTCGCTACTAAGTGGAAGCTGAAAGGAAGTGTCACTTCAAGTGCTATGGCTAATGGCCTCTTCCTCTTTAGCTTCACTAACAAAATGGATATGGCTAGTATCTTCACGGATGGGCCTTGGGCCTTTGGGAACAACAACTAACTCTCCGTATGCAAATGGAAACCAAACCTTGACCCATGGCTTGATCTTGGTGTTGTGGCTTCTATCTGGATTTGACTCCCTGCGTTACCTCTCAATTTCAAGAATCTTGAGATCCTCAAGGGGATTGCTAACTCCTTTTGGAAGTTCCTTTCTATTGACAACAAATTACAATGTAGGTCCCTTTTTTTGTTTCTGTGTATCTGTGTTAATGTTTCTATCAATATGGTGTTGCCAACTAAGGTTACCCTCCTTTCTAGGCTAGGCTCTTGGGTTCAACAAATAGAGTATGAGAACACCAAAGCATTCTACCAAATTTGTGGTTGATATGGCCATCTTAGTTTGGCTTGTAAAAGAAATGACAACCTGAAACAATTGCATCCTAAAAATAAGGAGAAACCGGAAGAGGAACAAAGGAACAAGACTAAAAACTAGTTCGAGCTTGGCCCTCCAGTGATGGAAGGCTCATCTACTAAGGAGATTGAAAAAAACTTGCTTAAGGATAAGAAGAACCAATTTGATGACCACATAGCTTCCTCCTTAGTGACTACTAGGGTGAGTGAGGAACCACCATCTCCTATGAATTCTATTATGGAAAATTACCTGGTCAAGGATACTTCAAGGAATAGTGAGTTGTTTATAAATCTAGGACAACACCAAGGATAGGAGAAGAATAAGAAAGTGAATGATGAAGGAAACATAGTTATAGAAGCTACAGAACCCATTATTTCTCAGAACAAAGAGAATATTAACTGGGAAAATTAGATATTAACTCCTAAGAAGAAAAACAATGGAGGGTTTGGTAATATTAAAGAAAACCTACACATTTTGGGTTTCTCTTCCATCCCTCAACCAACTAAGCCAAAGTTTTGGCTTCTAGAAGATGAAAAAGAAGATAAAGAGTGGACATAGGTTTCCACTAAGAATAAAAAGAAAAAAATAATGGATGTGGGTGGTAATGGTAAGGCAAGAAGACCTTAACAGAAGGACACTAGACAAAAGGATGCAGAATGACAGGTTACGGTAGGGAAACATGCAACTCTGGATGGACTCTCAGTAAAATAAAAAGAAGAAAAATTAACATGTCCTCTATTGGGTCTTTCTCTATTCAGGTGAGTAGGGTTCCCTTTTTTATTAGGTTATTATGAAAGTCCTATCTTGGAATGTAAGGGGTTTGAATAGCCCACTGAAATATCATATGCTAAGATTTTAGTTAATGGAATAAAAGGTTGATATTTTAATGATACAAGATACCAAAATGAATAAGGAGAATTTTAAAAAGGATATTAACTCTTTTTGGGACACTTCCTCCTTCCTAAAGTGTGATTCTAATGGTGCCTCTTGAGGGATTGCCACTCTTTGGAACCCACTTTTTTAAAGGCACCTTGATATACTCTGCAAAAAATTGTCTAATTATCAAGATGAAGGATCTTAGGTCTCATCTCCAATGGCTCCTTATTAATGTTTATGCCCCAAATGTTAGAT
Organism: Cryptomeria japonica; assembly: GCF_030272615.1. NCBI lineage: Eukaryota > Viridiplantae > Streptophyta > Pinopsida > Cupressales > Cupressaceae > Cryptomeria > Cryptomeria japonica. The sequence goes on from NC_081409.1 coordinate 734,155,009, forward strand.
CCCCAATGGATTGAATTGGTTCCACTCTTTATAGCCTCATTGAGAATCAGAAGGATGACCTATGGATAATTGATGGAGATTTCAACTCCCCTTTGTACCCTTCTAAATAATTTGGTGGTAGTGAGGACTACTCGGATAGTATGACCAATCCATCTAATTTCATTTCCTCCTCTGGTTTGATGGTCATTAACCTCAATGGCTCTAAGTTCACTTGGTCTAATAGACATCAAGGGAACTATCTAATTCAGGTTAGCTTGGATAGGGTGTTGGTTTCTACTAACTGGGAGAACTTTTGACTCTTTCTCCCTATGCTCCTTTCCTTGATCCAGTTCGGATCATAATGCTATCCTTTTGGTGATGGATGGCCCTAGTGATTGTAAATATTACTCCTTCAAGTATTACATGATGTGGTCTCATCACCTTGACTTAGAATGCTTGTGGAATAGTGTGTAATGTTCTTGTAATGGGTACTCCTATCTACCAAATTGCACAAAAGATTAAAATTCTAAAAGATAAGGTCAAAGACTGGAACCACTACTCCTTTGGCAATATCTTTGAACAAAAAAAGCTCATTATCACTGACTTGGGGAAGATCCAAAAAAATATTGAAGAGAAGAAATCTCAGGAGGAAGAGTTCAAAGAGGAAATTACTTTGAGAAATCAATGGTTTCTTCTTAACAAAAAAGAAGAGGTATTTTGGAAACAAAAATTGAGGACACGGTGGCTCAATGAGGGTGATAAGAACACCAAGTTCTTTCACCAATCCACTATGATAAATAGAAGTAGGAGTAGGATAAGAAAACTCCTTAGAGAGGATGGCACTTGGGTGGAGCATGGGGAAGAAATGGCTTCTCTTTTCACTAATTTCCTTAGCCTAAACAATTCTAATGACCAAAGAGGTTTACAAGACCCCCACAACCTTTTGGATGTTATTCTTGAAGTTATCAAGGCTGAGGACTTATCTAAGATGACTGAAAGGTTTACCCAGCATGAGTTGAAACTTTCTATGTTCTCCTTTGCCCCTTGCAAATCCCCGGGGTTGGATGGTTTCCCTCAAGCCTTCTTCCAAGATCACTGGGATATTGTGGGAGTTGATGTCTACAATGCAATTAAGGACTTTTTCAGAATAGGTAAACTCCTCAAACAGATTAATGCTACCTTCGTAGCTTTAATTCCTAAACATTTGATAATGTAGCTTCTACAAAATACTTCGAACCTATTAGTCTTTGTAACATGGTTTATAAGGTTATCTCCAAAGTGTTAGTCAATAGGATAAAACCCCTACTTGATAAGATAATTCCAGGTGATTAGAAAGGGTTTGTGAAAGGGAGACACATTCTTGATGTTGTTATTGTGATGCATGAACTTGTCCACTCTATGGAGAACAACAAAAAACATGCCATGGCTTTCAAACTGGATATATATAAGGCCTATGACAAGGTTTCATGGGCTTTCCTCTATGAAGTCATTATAAGATTTGGGTTTAAACAAAGATTCTTAAGAATGATAGAATAATGTGTTAGCACTCCAAAATTATTTGTTCTCCTTAATGGGTACTCCAAGGGTTACTTCTCTTCTAAAAAATGGCTCCACCATCGTGATTACCTCTCACCCTACCTCTTCATCATTGTTCCTGCAGTTCTGGGCAGAAATATTTAAAAACTTAGAAGGGGAGGTTCTCTTAAAGGGGTTAAGGATACTTCTAGTCTTGATCCTATGACTCACCAGCAATTTGTGGACGATACTATCATTTTTGGAGAGGCTTATGTCTCTGATACCAAGCACTAGAAAAGAACCTTGGAAAATTATGCATAAATCTCTGGTAAACATATTAACTATGAAAAGAGAAAGATCTTCTTTATGAATGCTAATCCCATCCTTCAAGATAAAATCACCACCATCTTAGCTTAAAAAACTGCTACCCTTCTCGATTCTTATCTTGGGTTACCTCTCATCTCTAAGGCCCCTTCCTAGGTCTTCTAGAATGACATTCTTGAAAGGTTCTAGAAAACGTTAACTAGCTAGAAAGGGAAGCTCCTTAGTATGATAGGCAAAATATAATTGGTCAAGTCTTATCTCCAAAAGTTAGTTATCTATTACCTTTCCCTTTTTAAAATGCTTGGGATTGTGGCAGAGAAGATTGAAATGATTCAAAAAATATTCCTATAGTCAGGAATTGAAGAGAGAAACAAAATCTCCCTGATAGCTTGGGAAAAAAATTGCAGATCTTTTAAGGTGGGGGCACTAGGGATAAGGAAAATAGAAACCTTCAATAGAGCCTTGTTAACTAAAATTGATTGGCAGTTATCTGAAGAGGAGAAAGACTAGACCAATATTTTGAGAGCTAAATACCTACATACTTAGAGTTCTAGCAATTTCCTAAATCTACCAGAGCTACCTTCTAGATGTTCCATCTAGAATAATGTTGCTAGAACTAGAGAGGACATCAAGATGAATGGAAAAATGATTATAGGTAATGGGAAAATAACTCATTTTGGGAACAAAGTTTCAGCACACTGCAAGGCTCTTGCTGATCTCCCACTATTGGCATTTGGGATAATTGATGTAGATGTAGATGATGTAGTCGAAGACTATTGACTGCACTGGCAAAGGATAGGAGTCTATTTGTGATGAAGAGATTGAGATTCTATGATTAGATGACTTGATTAGTTATTTACATTGTCATTGATGGCAACTAATGTCAACTAATGTTCCTGATGTTCCTAATACTTTGTTTTATCATCTAAGTGATCTGGTCTACCAGAAGACAGGGTTTACCGATAGTGAACTAAAGTCTATAAAATATGAAATTAATCGATAAAGTAGAGATGTTTTGATTGAATCAAACGATCGATGATGTTTTGTGATTTACAATTTTGATGGTGAACTTGTGTCATGGAAAGGTGTATATGACCAAAACCAAAACTTTTGAAGATTACCAAAAGGCGTGTTTTAAATTTTTGATGAAGTTTTGCTAAGGTTTTAGTAGGGTTTAATACCGGTAAAGAAATCATCAAACTGGTAATGATTTATGTTATGATGATGATCAATGGAAAGTCTACATGAAGTTGGTATCATGACACAACCCACATGAAAAGATTTAATTATTTTTTTGGTGTGATGCAAGGAAGAATCTCTTGGCAATCAGTGAAACACTTAGTAGAGTGTTTTGAGGGTTTAACTTTGGTATAGATCGGATTTTTGTGATGGGTTACAATCAACCAACAATTGATATTACATTGTAATTTGTTGTAATGATTTGTATATTGATCTGTGATGATCTCTTATGATTTATATTGTAAGTTCAAGATGTAATTAGGGTTTTGTGGTCGACTTAGTTGAGATGGCTATTTAGGATCACATAGTTGATGTTTATGATGTCGATGGTCTTAGAGAATGTGTTAATCCATCCAATTAAAGTGTGAGATCTTCTTAAGAGTTGCAGAGTTTTGTGTATAACTAGATCTGATCAAGCAAGAAGAGAAGTGCAAGTAAGAGATCATTTCCTTGTTGTCATTCCCCAACAGTTGTAGCAGATTAAATCCCTTCACCAGTTAGGTCCTAATAGGACTTAAACATTTAAGTTCCCTAATAGGGAAGATCTCAAAAGAGTGTTAAATCCTATCACAAGTTTGATCCTAATAGATCATCAAGCTCCTAACTGGGATGCTAGGCAAATCCCTTAATCGGGTGACTCCTAATAGGGTCTGCTACTAATTGAGCTAATCTCTTAACATGGTGTACTTCAAAAGAGTACAAATATTTTTGGGTGCCAAATCCCATAGTGATTTTTCCCTATTTGGGTTTCCACATCAAAAAATTATGGTGTTCTTATGTGGAATATTTTTCATGTGATGATCTTGTTTATGTTTCATTTCATGAATTATTTTTGACACACCGATTATGATGTTTTATCATAAGTTTATCAGAGGTTACTGGTATTGGTAAGAATTGGTAGAGAAAGTATTTGATCTGATTCATGAAGTTAATGATCATGTTTATATGACTTCTTACATGGTGAAATCATTTATTGATGTGATAAATGATTTGATTAATGTGTTAAGTAAATCCGATAAAGAGACTGCTAGATCTGATTAAAGAAGTTGAGATATTTGTTAAATGGTTTTAGATCTAAGATAAGTTTTTTTTTTAGTTTAAAGTTTTAATTGGTCGTAATATTGATTCACACCCCCACCCCCCTCTCAGTATTAACCAGATCCTCATAGGATTAATAATTTGTATCAGAGCATTGGTCCTCTATGTGTAGAAAGCCTAATACTTGGGGAAATTTTTTTGAAGAATTCAAGATAATGAAGAAAGAGGGTCTTAAGTTCAACAAGGATAACTACAAGATCTAAAAAGACGGAATGAAGATCTACGTCAAAGGTCTTGGTGCACAATAGTGGAAGCAAGTTGAAAGAATATATGATGCTCCTACCACTACTTCTTGACACCAAATGAAATCAGATAGCAACAAGATAACATGCAAGCCCTAGAAGCTATTGCAAGTACTTTATCTGATTCAATATATATTGATGCTAAAGGATTGTAAACTATAGGTGAGGTTTGGGAAAATTTAGAGACAATCTATGGAGGAGATGAGCATGTTCAAAGAGCCAAAGAGGAAATCTTGAGAAGAAAGTTTGATGACATGAGAATGCTTGAAGGATAAAATATTGCATAGTATGGTCAGAGAATCAAAGAAGTTGTTGGCTGCATAAAAAATGTTGGAGGTAAAATAGAAGATGATGCTATAGTAAGTAAAATGCTGAAAACTCTTCAACCTCAGTATGCTATAAGAGTATCGGCAATCCAAGAACTTAGATCTATTTCAAAGGATAAGGTAACTATTGGTTCATTGATTGCTAAGCTTACATCTTTTGAGTTAAATAGTTTTGAAAATAGTGTGACAAAATCTACTAAATTTGTCTTTAAACCTTCTATTATTGCTTCATCTGCTAGAAAAGGAAAAGATATATATCAAAATCATGAGTGTAGGACAAGTCATGGAAGTAATTGGGGAAATTAAGACAATGAAGGTCAAGTGATGGATCTTGAGGCACTGTTAGTAAAGAGATTTCTGAGAGGCACTAGTAAGTATAAAGGAAAGCTACCTTTGAAGTGTTTCTCTTGTAGTAAAATTGGTCATATTTGATGCGAACTGCCCTAACACTGATAAGAAAGAGAAGTTTAGAAGATTCAAAGGAAAGGGCAAGAAACATTGTTATGTTGCAGTAGATAAAGGTGTGACCGATGAGTCAGAAGATGAAGATGACAATGAAGAAATTGTGTTTGTAGCCATGAAGGAAGATTTGTCAGATGAAAAGGCACTAGTATCTCATATGGAGAATAGCGATGAATAGATTATTGATAGTGGCTACTCACACCACATGACCGGAGATAAAAGTAAGTTCATAACCCTTAATGAATTTGATGGAGGTGTTGTGAGATTTGGAAATAATTCTCCTTGCATGGTGAAAGGTAAAGGTTCAATTTCTCTAAATGGGAAGAGTAATGTTGATGATGTGTTTTGGGTTGATGGTCTTAAGCATAATCTTTTAAGTGTTGGTCAGCTCAATGATAAAGGTTATTTGCTTGAGTTTAAAAGTGGAGTCTATATAATTCTTGGAGGTAATGGTGAACTGATTGCTATCGGGAAGCAAACTAGAGGTAAATTATTTCATTTGAATAGTAATATTAATAATTGTCTGGTTGCAAGAATGAAAGACAGTTGGTTGTGGCATAAAAGATGTTGTTATATTAATTTTTATAATTTGGTTAAGATAAGCAAGTCAAGTGTTGTAAGAGAATTACCCCAACTTGTCAAACCAGATAGTGTGATATGCAAAGATTGCCAAATCAGTAAGATGACTTCTATTTCTTTCAAGAGAAAGAATTGTATTTATGAGAATATTTTAGATTTGGTACATATTAATCTGTGTGGCCCTATGAGAACAAAGAATTATTATGGTGATAGGTATTTCATGATCTTCACCGATGACTATTCTAAAATGATGTGGGTGACATTTTTGAGAGAGAAATTAAAAGCATTTAATAAATTTAAATCATTTAAAGCTTTGGTTGAGAAGGAAACTGGTAAGAACTTGAAGTGTTTAAGATCAAACCGAGGAGGTGAATTCACATCTGATGAATTTGTTAAGTATTATGATGAATAGGGAATAAAGAGACATATGTCTGCTCCGAGAACACCACAATAGAATGGCGTAGTAGAAAGGATGAACAAAACAATAGTTGAAGCTGCAAGAACCAGGCTATTGCAAGGTAATGTATACCAAAAAATTTGGAGAGAAGCAGTCAGTATTGTTGTATACACTTGAGACTAGGTACTAGTAAAGAGAGGTAACAATAATACACCCTATGAGCTATGGTATGGAAAACCCCTTGTTTAAGCTAATTTAAAATTTTTGTAATCAATGTTTTATTAAGAGAGATAACTACACTGAGAAATTTGATGCAAAATCTGTTGAGGGAATTTTTCTTGGTTACTCTTCTAAGAGTAAGGCATATAAATGTTACAATTTAAGAGAACTAAGAAAATTGTTGAAAGTGCTAATGTAAAATTTGATGATCTTTCTGATAATTTTGAAGGTAGAAGCAGAATGGAACCTGAAAAGGATGATAATTAGGAAAAGTTTGTGATCGCTGAACTAAAACAAAGAATAATGAAGAATTGGCAAATGCAGAATTAGATGCTCAACTAGTAAGGGATGACAGTGAGGAAGAAGATGAAGAACCTAATGTAGAAGATGCAGAACTGACACAGATAATACCTAGATATGTCAGACTAAACCATTCATAAGAGTAGATAATTGGTGATAAGAATGCAGGTGTGCAAACTTAAAGAAAGATCAAAGAGAACTCATGTTTGATATCTACAATTGAACCCAAGACAGTTAAGGAAGCACTATAGGATGACGATTGGGTGAATGCAAGGAATGAAGAATTAGATCAAATTGAGAAGAATCAGACATGGTCACTTGTTCCTAGACTAGAGGATAAGAATGTAATTGGAACAAAATAGGTCTTTTTGAATAAATTGGATGAAGAAGGAAGAATTGTAAGAAACAAGGCGAGGTTAGTCTGCAAAGGATATTCTTGAGAGGAAAGTGAGGATTATGGTGAAACATTTGCACCAGTTGCTAGATTAGAAGGAGTAAGGATTTTGTTGGCATTTTATGCATATAAGGGATTCAAAGTTTACCAAATGGATGTCAAGTCAGCCTTTCTAAATGGGATTCTAGAAGAAGAAGTATATATTGAACATCCAAATGGATTCTCCTTGACTGATGATAAGGAGATGGTGTGTAAATTGCATAAAGAATTGCATGGTCTAAAGCAGGCACTGAGAGCATGGTATGAAAGATTACATGCACATTTGATCAAAATTGGATTCAAACATATTAGTGAGGACAACAACATTTATTTGAAGACTAATGGAGACAAGATGCTAATAGCAAAAGTGCTTGTAGATGACATATTTTTTTGTGAAAATGATGATATATGTATGGACTTTACTAATATAATGAAAACTGAATTTGAAATGTCTTTAATCAGTGAAATAAAGATCTTTATTGTCTTACAGGTCCAACAACTAGATGGTGGTATTTTTATTTCTCAGACCAAGTATATCAAAGAGGTGTTAAAAACTTTCGGCATGGAAGACTACAAACCAGTGGAAGACTACAAACTAGTAGGAACACCAATGGTGACAGGCTGGAAGTTGTCAAAGGAAAATGATTCCCCTATTGTTAGTGAAAAAGAGTACAGATCTATGATTGGCAAGATACACTATGTTGTTCATAGTAGACCAGATATTTCTCATGTTGTTGGATTAGTGGCTAGATTTCAAAAAGAGCCTAAAGAGAGTCACATGGTGGCTGTGAAGAGAATTTTTTGGTATTTCAAATGCACGATAGACTATGGTTTATGGTATCCCTATAAAGGAGATTTTACTTTGGATGTCTTTACTGATGCTGATTGGGCAGGTATTGTGAATGATCAAAAAAGCACAACCGGTGGAGCTTTTCTACTTGGACAAAGATTAGTGGCATGGACAAGAAAGAAACAAACATGTGTTTCTCAATCTATAACTGAAGCAGAGTATGTAGTTGCATCCATGAATTGCACGTAGGCAATATGGATGAGACATGTGCTAGAAGGATTCAAGATAGATATGTCTAAATTGGTGACTATTTATTGTGATAATACAACTGTAATAAATATTTCTAAGAATCTTGTACTTCATTCTTGAACCAAGCACATTGAGTTGAAGTATCATTTCCTAAGGGAAAGAGTTCAAGAAAAAGAGGTGAAGATGGAATATATGAAGAGTAAAGATCAATTAGTTGATATCCTTACTAAGCCCTTACCGAAGGATACCTTTGAGTTTCTTAGAGGTAAACTAGGGGTTAGACCCCTACATCAGAAGAACTAGAATGATGGAGATCCATAAATCTTATGGATTTCATATTTATCTTTCACTAAGGATTGATGAAGGTGTAGGCTACTCCTTTGGGGGAGCAATTTTGATTTAAAGTTCTAACTTAATGCTTTGTTATAATTTTTTTGATTTAAGTAGTAGAGATGATGGAAGAGGTAGAAATGAAATAGAAGACAAGTGATGCATTTACACCTTTGGCATTGTTGTCAAAGGGGGAGAAGAAAAGAAACTAAATTAGATATGGGATAAGAGAAGAGATCAGATTGAGAGAAGCATTGGTTAAGGAGGAGATGAAAAAAGGAGGAGAACCGACAGATGATGTGATATTGGCAAGCAAGTTGCAAATGATGATGTTACTCTAATTGTATATCTAATTGGTGTTGCCATCAATGCCAAAGGGGGAGATTGTTGGCATTTGGCATAACTGATTCAGATGCAAATTATGTAGTTGAATACTATTGTCTACACCAATAAAGGATAGGAGTCTATTTGTGATGAAGAGATTGAGATTCTATGATTAGATGACTTGATTAGTTATTTGTGTTGTCATTGATGGAAACTGAAGTCAACTGATGTTCCTAATTTTTTTTTTGTCATTAAGTGATTTGGTTTATCGGAAGATAGAGTTTACTGGTAGTTAACTAAAGTTTGTGAAATAGGACTTTAACCAGTAAAGTCAAGATGCTTTGATTGAATCAGATGATTGGTGATGTTTGGTGATTTGCAGTTTGGATGGTGAACTTGTATCATGGAAAGGTGTATATGAATGGAACTGAAACTTGTGAAGATTATGGGAAGGTGTGTTTCAAATTTCTGATGAAGTTTTCCTAAGGTTTAGTAGGGTTTAAGACTAGTGAAAAAATCATCAAACTGGTAATGATTTATATTATGGTAGTGATCGACGACAAGTCTACATGAAGTTGGTAACATGACACAACCCATGTGAAAAGATTTAATTGTTGTTTTGGGGTGATTCAAGGAATAATCTCTTGGGAATCAGTGAAACGCTTAGTAGAGTGTTTTGAAGGTTTGACTTTGGTACAGATCGGATTTTTGTGATGGATTACAACCAACCAATGGTTGATATTGTATTGTAATTTGTTGTAATGATCAATACATCGATCTATGATGATATCTTATGATTTATATTGTAAATTCAAGATGTAATTAGGGTTTTGTGGCCGACTTAGTCGAGATGGCTATTTAGGATGACACAGTTGATGTTTATGATGTCAGTGGTCTTAGAGAATGTGTTAAGTCATCCAAGTGAAGTGTGAGATCTTCCTGAGAGTTTTAGAGTGTTGTATATAACTGGATCTGATCAAGCAAGTAGAGAAGTGCAAGTAACAAATCATTTTCTCTTTTGTATTCTAATAGTTGTAACAAGTTAAATCACTTAACTGAGTAGGTCCTAATAGGCCTTAAACATTTAAGTCCCCTAATAGGGTAGCTCTCAAAAGAGTGTTAAATCCTTTGACGAGGTTGATCCTAACAGATCATCAAGCTCCTAATTGGGATGCTAGGCAAATCCCTTAACCGAGTGACTCGTAATAGGGTTTGCTCCTAACTGAGCATATTGTAAGCTCTTAACAGGGCGTACTTCTAAAGAGTACAAATATTTGTGGGTGCCAACTCCTACCGTGGTTTTTCCCTATTTGGGTTTCCACATCAAAAAATTATGGTGTTCTTGTGTAGAATTTTTTTCGTGTGATGATCTTGTTTATGTTTCATTTCATGCATTTTTTTTGAGACACTAGTTATGATGTTTTATCAAAAGTTTATTAGAGGTTAACGGTACTGATAAAAATTAGTACAAAAATTATTTGATCTGATTGATGAGGTTAATGATCAAGTTTATATGATTGCTTAAGTGGTGAAAGTATTGATTGATGTGGTAAATGATTAGATTAATGTGTTAAGTAAATAAGATAAAGAGAATGTTAGATTTGATTAAAGAAGTTGAGATATTTGTGAAATGGTTTCAGATCTGAGATAAGTTTGTTTTTGAGTTTAAAGTTTCAATTGGTCTTAATACAAATTCACCCCCCCTCTTAGTATTAACTGGTTCCTCATAGGATTAACAACCACAACTTAGGAACATCAGTGCCTTCCTAAGCAGATGTTGTGGGGACAAAGTTCATGATTACATAGAGTGGAAAGGGGACAAAGCTGCCTAGAAAAATCTGAAAGAGATTATCACTAATTTCGTTGATATCCCTATGAACCTTAAAGATCAACTTATGAAAGAGGCTAAGGATCTTTTGAAACTTCTGCATGATTTCTCCTTTTTCTAATCTCAAATGGAGGATGAATGGATATGGAAAATCAAATCTTCAAGGACCTTCATAGTTAAATCACCTCACCAAGATATGGAGGAAGAAACAACACATAATTTCAACTAGAAAGATATCTATATCAAAGGCCTAATTCCTAAAATAAACTATTTTTGGTTGGCTATGCCTCATGGTAGGATTTTGACTATTGATAATATCAATATATATGGGTTCTCTTTTATCAATAGATGTGTGCTCTATTCTTAGGATACGGAAAGTATAGAGCATATTTTGTTATACTGTAATTATGCTATGGAAATTTGGGAAGCTATCCTAAAATATTTGAAAATTTGTTGGACCCATCCTAAAATGATGAGAAACTTCATGGATTTATGAATTTTGTCCCCCTATTCTCATCTTGTGCCTAAGAACTTTTGGCTTCAAACTCTCCCTATAATAGCATGGAACATCTTGAAAGAATGACATAACAAAGTTTTTCATAGATGAGAGGAAAACCAGGAATGATCTCTTCAATATCATAAAATAGCAGGTTACAAAGAATGTCAATGCTAGCCCCCTTGGTATCTCAAAAGTCTTACCCACTCTATTGGGCATCCATCTAAGACAAAAATGGGGCATTAAACATAACTTCTTGAAGCTAAGTTGGAAAACTTTGTTATTGAGAAAATGTTGCTCTTGGCTCCCTCCAGGTTTAGGTTGGCTCAAGTGTAATATTAATGGATGCTCTATATGTTATCCTATTCTGTCTAGGGCAGGGGGCTTAGTCAGAGACCACAGAGGAAGGATGATTAAAGGATATAGCATGAACATGGGGATTATCTCAAATAATAGAGATGAAGCCATGGTGGTCTAGATGGGTTTTTCAAGGCTTCAACACAACTCAGTGGTGAATGTCATCTTGGAAGGTGACTCCAAGTTTATCATTGACTATCTTCATGACACCATTTCTCCCCCCTAGGAGATCAGAGGGATTATCAACAATTGTAAATGCCTCCTTAATCTCTTTCAGAACATTATTGTTCGGGATTTCTATAGGGAAAGAAATAAAGCTACTGACCTAGTTGCTAACCAAGGTTTGAGAAATGCGGATTGGGAATTTTTTAAATTTAGTTAGAGATCTAAGGAACTTAAAGAACTTTTCACAAAATAAAGGCTTAATTGTAATCAGGATAATAATGGTGGATGCTAAGAAAGATTCCAATAGTCATTTTTTTTAATATTGTTTGTATGATCACCAATTTTCAAATTCATAAAAAGTGTTTGGGCCCTATAGAATGATGTGTAGGGTTAGGGTGACTTGGTGCTCTAGGCTAATGTGTTGTCTTTCTAGATGGAATGTTAACGATGGTGATGGTAGGGATCAAAAAAATATAAAGAAAGGTATGGAAATGAAGGCTCATGATCTCGAGTTGATTTCTTTTGATTGGGATTTTATTGGAAGGAAAGGTGGTGGTTTTGATCTTTGCAAAGCCTTCATGTTTGATGATACAAAAGGGAATCACACATGTGGTGATAGAAATGTTAAAATTAACACTAAAAACCTTTCCAAGAACAATTTTTTAACTGTACTTGTGAATGTGAAGAACCTTAGCTGTTTCTTGGGTTACTTTCATAGAGAAAATTTGCCCTTTGTCCATTTTACTTTAGACATGGGAGGCCTCTTAAGAGAACTGAACCTAAAAACTGCGATGGACTGTATAGTAATGAGGAGATTTGGTAGTTGTTTCAAAAAGCTAAGTTCACTTCCTTTCTCTTGGCTTTGAAGGGCTACAATAAGGCCCTCTTGGCATAGTTCTGCAACTCTTGGTAGAACATAGTTGTGACTATCAGGATAATTTATTTTATAGTGATAATTGAATACATCTCAAAGGTCATTGGTCTATCGTGTTGGCATTATAACCGATAAAGGAGATTGTTGGCATTCCAATTACAATTAGAGGTTGTTGGCATTTCAATAAGGATATTGAGAAGGTTGTTGATGATTATGGATATAACTGATTAAGGATATTCACTATCTTAATATTATTATTTTGTCATTGATGTCAAGAAATTGATTTTTTGATTTAGTATTATGTTGCCATATCTTAAGAAGTATGTTTAGAATAGAGTTAAGAAGTCGGTAAAAGACTCAGAAAGAATATGATGAATAAGGGGAGAAATAAGCTATTCAATGCGCAACTGTTATCGAGTTAGACAATGATGAGATCATGATATTTTAGATTGTTTTGATATCTTACATATGTTATTGATTGTAAGGTTAATACTATGCTATGTTACTGAGCAAGGAACCTAGTTGGTAAACCCTAAGGTTATCTCTATCGGTTAATGAAGCCGGAATGTCTACCGAGTAAAGTTTAGTATTTACCGAGTTACAACCAAGTAATAATAGAATGCATTAAATGATTGAATGTGTTATTTAATGAAGGAAGCTGATGAGCTGGAGTTGATTAAATGATTGGTAAGCCGTGAATAAAGTTTTTTAAGGATCTATGGCAAAGGAAGATCGGCAGGAAGATCTACAGCTCAGATTGAACCACAATACCCTAGCACAAGTTCCAAGGAATGTATGCAAGTTCTGAGGCAAGGTAAAACATTTTCAGATAAAAGGATACATTGAACCTAGTCGAGTTTGAAGATCTGATGGCTATGATTGATCATGGGAAATGTGATCAAGGAGATTGAGCGGTTGGAAAAATTGTTTATAAATAAGGTATTGTTGATAAACAATGTATGTGAGCAAGTGTATGCACAGGGATGCAACACAGTGATCACCAAGCATAGAAGGTTGAAGACCTGTTTATGAAAATAGAGTATATAGCACAACAGAGGGACAAGATGAGTCCTATGATTAGATTGTATTGAGAAAACAAGAATTTGCTTTAGCATTTTAGATGTGAAGTTGCAAACATATTTTTGTTACTATTATTTTGTGAAGTGACAGAAAATCTCTTAACCGAGTGAACTTAACAATCTTATTTGTAAAACCCTCTAGCAAGGTGACATTCAGATTGAGTGTTTGAAACCCTTTAACAAGGTCACCTCTAACAAGGTGAAGATCCTAATAGATCTGAGGGAAATCCCTTAACCTGGTCACATCTAGCAATGTGTTTGTAATCTTTAAAAGGATTTTCTTTTAACTGAGCATACTCTAGAAGAGTATATCTTTTAGTGGGTCTAAAATCCCACAGTGGTTTTTCCCTATTTGGGTTTCCATGTTAAATCTGGTGTTATATGTTCTATGATCTTATATGCTTTTGAGTTTGCATGTTTAGTAGTTTTGGTTATATTACTGATGTATAGTTTACCAAGGTTGAATCTGTTGTTTTTATGGAAGATTAAGTTAGAATGATTCACACCCCCCCCCCCCTCTCCTTGTTAGCTTGACATCTATACTAAACATTTAGTATCAGAACTATCAATTGGTCTTAGATCTTTGGACTCCAGAAGAAAAAGATTTAAAGGTACTTGAGGCAAAGATCCAAAGATGCATAAGAGGGATGCACCGAAGCTAAACAAGTGAAGTTTGTCCACATGGCAGAAAAGGATGAAGTTGCACTTATCAGGAGTTGGAGAATATGTTGTATATTATCTGGAGAATGATTTCATTACACTGAGCACCTATCCATTGACAACAGAAGAGATTAAAGCAAAGCAAGAACATATCCAAGCAATGATTGAAATAACATCTGCATTGACCGACTCAGAGTTTAATGACCTAGAAGGCTGCAATGATGTAAAGGCCATGTGGGATAAGCTCATATCTATGTATGGTGGAGATGAACATGTTCAAAGAGCAAAAGTGGATAGTCTAAGAGGACAACTTGAATCTATGAGGATGAATGAATGTGAGAACATAACCCAATATAGTACAAGACTAAAGGAGATTGTCAATCAAATCAAAGGAGCAGGTGGAACTATTGAAGAAAAGGATATAACAAGTAAGTTGTTAAGAACCCTTCTACCAGCTTATGCAATCCGAGTCTCTGCAATCAATGAATTGAGGTTTGTACCCAATATGCCAGTTTCTTTAGATGCTACTATTGGTAAGCTACATGCATTTGAGTTAAGTAATTTTGATAACAATCGGTCATCGGTAAATAAAGTTGAGTCTGCATTTAGTTCTTTTCATCTTAATGAATTTGATGATTACAATGATAGAATGAGTAAGTATTCTGAAGGAGATCATAGTGGAGCAAGTGAAAGATTTTGCAAGAATATGGAAAAAGTACACAAGCTGTATGAGGAAATTAGGAAGCAAGAAGAGTTTGAAGCACTATTAGCTAGAAGGTTACCAAGAGGTAAAGGTAAGTATAAGGGAAAGCTACCTTTAAAATGTTTCAATTGTGATAAGATTGGACATATGGCTTCTAATTGTCCTGACAAAGAATCTAGTGAAAAGAGAGATCAGCGAGTTGATAGACAGAAAGATAATCATTATAGAGGACACCAAGATTTCAAAGGAAGAGATAAGAAAACATGCCTAATAGCTTATGAGGAATCTAATGATGATAAATCAGATGAAACTGATACAGAGGAAGTTGTTTATGTGGCTATCAAAGATGGTTCAGATGAAGAAAGGTATGAAGAAAAAGCCCTACTATCTCATATAAGTAAAAATGATTCTTGGATCATAGATAGTGGATATTCACATCACCTGATAGGTGATAAACACAAGTTTGTTATATTAGAAGACTATGATGGAGGCTATGTAAGATTTGGTAGTGATGCACCATGTCCAGTAAGAGGTAAAGGATCTATAACACTTCCTGACAATCCAAAATGCAATGTTGTTTATTGGGTTGAAGGTTTGAAATAAAATTTGTTGAGTGTAGCACAGCTAAACAACACAGGTTACCGAATAGAATTTCAGAATGGAATTGTCAAAGTTCATGACAAGCATGGAAAGTTAGCTGCTACCGGGACACAAACAAAAGGTAACACATTTCACCTTGACTCAACTCGAAATAAGTGTTTATATGCAAAGATAGATGATACCTGGTTATGGCATAAAAGGTTTTGTCATGTAAATTTTGATACTTTGATCAAAATAAGCAAGAAGCACCGAGTAAGAGGACTACCAAGTCTTGAGAAACTTGAGAATGCTATGTGCCAAGGATACCAGATGGGAAAGATGACAAGATCAAGCTTTACAAGTAAGTCCTACACTTCTAAGGGAATTTTAGATCTTGTGCATATTGATCTTGTGGTCCTATGAAAGTTCAGAGTTACTATGGAGATAAATATTTCATATTATTTGTGGATGATTACTCAAGGATGATGTCAATAATGTTTTTAAAAGAAAAATCAGAAGCTTTTCAAATGTTTAAATGGTACAAGGAAAGAGTTGAAAATGAAACAGGAAGACAACTGAAATGTCTTAGATCAAATAGAGGAGGTGAGTTCACATCTGATGAGTTTAATTTATACTGCAATGATCATGGTATTAAAAGACAAGTATCTGCACCGAGAACCCCACAGCAGAATGGAATAGCTGAAAGAAGAAACAGATCTATTGTGGATTGTGCCAGAACCCTTATGATTGAAAAGAAAGTGCCACAAACATTTTGGAGAGAAGCAATAAGAACAGTAGTTTACACCCTGAACTGAGTACAACTAAAGAAAGGAACTTTGAAGACACCATATGAAATCTGGTATCACAAGAAACCTAATGTAAGTTATTTTAAAATCTTTGGAAGTAGATGCTATGTTTACAAAGATGATAGAAATGGCAAGTTTAATCAGAAAAGTGAAGAAGGAACATTTCTTGGTTATTCTTCTAGAAGAAAAGCATTTAAATGTCTGATCAAATCATCTAACAAAATAGTAGAAAGTACAAATGTGAAAATTAATGAATTTGTAGAAAGAAATGATGAAGGAAATTCCAAGGAACTAGAAGATTATGATGAATTTGTCTATGTTCAACCGACAAGTCTTACCGAGCAGACTGCTGAAGGAAATGAAGAGAATATCCAGTTACCGAGTGATGAAGAAGATCATACAGAGCCTACCGAGCCTATATTAGCCAAATATGTCAAAAGACATCATGCATCAAGTCAAATTATAGGAGATAAGGATGATCCAGTGATGACAAGGAACAAACTGAGATAGAACACATGTCTGATATTTGAATTTCAACCGAGAATAGTGAAAGAGGCATTTAATAGTGAGGATTGGATAAATGCTATGACAGAAGAGATTGATCAAATCAAGAAGAATGACACATGGACACTGGTCCCAAGACCGAAGGATAAAAATGTAATCAGTACAAAGTGGATTTTTAGAAACAAGCTAAAAGAAAAAGGTGAGGTCATTCAAAATAAGGCAATATTAGTTTGCAAAGGTTATGCTCAAGAAGAAGGAATTGATTATGGTGAAACATTTGCACCTGTGGCAAGAATTGAAGTAGTAAGAACATTGTTGGCATATGCTACTTTCAAAAATTTCAAGATATATCTAATGGATGTCAAATCTGCATTTTTGAATGGTATTTTAGAAGAAGAAGTTTTCATTGAACAACCTGAAGGATTTGTTGAAGGAGAAAATAATGATCAGGTATGTAAATTGAACAAAGCTTTATATGGTTTGAAAGAAGCACCCAGAGCATGGTATGAGAGATTACATTCATATTTGATCAAAATTGGTTTTATAAGAACAAGTGAAAACAACAATATGTACATGAAGAATGATGAGAATGGAATACTGATCTTAGCCATATTTGTTGATGATATTATATTTTGTGGAAATGACTCTCTATGCAAAAACTTTGGAAATTAAATGAGCAAAGAATTTGAGATGTCATTAATCAGTGAAATAAAGTATTTTATAGGTTTATAGATACTGCAAATGAAAGATGAAATTTTCATTACCCAATCCAAGTACATAAAGGAAATCTTGAAGAAATTTGGAAGGGAGGATTCAAAACTAGTAAGTACTCCTATGACTACCAACTGTAAACTATGAAAGAATGATGAATCTACATCTATTGATGAGACACTTTATCGATCTATGATTGGAAAGTTGCAATATGTTGTTCACAATAGGCCAAACATAGCACATGCAGTAGGAATAGTTGCAAGATTCTCTGTAGATCCCAAAGAAACACACATGACAATAATCAAAAGAATTTTCAGATACTTAAAAGGCACCGAAGATTATGGCTTAGTATATAGAAAAGGAAATGTATTTGATTTAAAAGTTTATACTGATGTTGATTGGGTAGGCAACATTGATGATAGAAAAAGAACAAGTGGAGGAGCTTTCTTTTTAGGAGAGAAACTAGTGAGTTGGCCTAGCAAAAAACAAGGATGTGTTTCACAGTTAATAACAGAAGCTGAATATGTTGCTGCAACATTGAATTGTACTAATATAGCATGGATCAAACAACTGTTGGAAGGTATAAATGAGCAAGTTACCGAGCCAGTAACTATATTCTGTGACAATACTAGTGCCATTAACATTTCAAAGAATCCTGTAATGCACTCTAAGACAAAGCACATCTCTATCAAATATCATTATCTTAGAGAAGAAGTTCAAGAGAATAAAGTGGTGCTGGAGTATGTTAGCACAAAGGAACAAATAGCAGATATCTTCACCAAACCACTACCAAGGGACACTTTTGAGTATCTCAGAAGCAAGTTAGGGGTCCTACCCCTATCTTTCATTCACTGACCGAGTTCGGTGAAAGCATCAATTCGATAACTCTACAAGAATATCTTTAGGAGTTGATGCTGATTTACACACTTTAGGAAGTTTTCTAAAGGTGTGCAAGAACCAATAATAGGGAACAGAATTTGAAGACAAAATGCTCTGACTGAGACCGAGTTGTCACATATCAGTAAGGAATTCACTTCTCAGTGAAAGAAATTATGTTTAGTTCTTTACTTTTTGGCATTGTTGTCATAGGGGGAGAAGACTAATATATGGGGAGAAAACTGAGGAACAAAAAGGAGAAGACTAACATATGGGGGAGAAATCTGATAACAGGGAGAGCATTTCAGCATTTCAGAATTTCACAGCAATCCGAAACATTTAAGTCAAATCAATTGGTTTTGCCATCAATGCCAAAGGGGGAGATTGTTGGCATTCCAATTACAATTAGAGATTATTGGCATTTCAATAAGGATATTGAGAAGGTTGTTGATGATTATGGATATAACTAATTAAGGATATTCACTATCTTAATATTATTATTTTGTCATTGATGTCAAGAAATTGATTTTCTGATTTAGTATGATGTTGTCATATCTTAAGAAGTATGTTTAGAATAGAGTTAAGAAGTCAGTAAAAGACTCTAAAAGAATATGATGAATAAGGGGAGAAATAAGCTATTCAATGGCCAACTATTACCGAGTTAGACAATGATGAGATAATGATATTTTAGATTGTTTTGATATCTTACATATGTTATTGATTGTAAGCTTAATACTATACTATGTTACCGAGCAAGGAACCTAGTTGGTAAACCCTAAGGTTATCGCTATCGGTTAATGAAGGCGGAATGTCTACCGAGTAAAGTTTACTATTTACCGAGTTACAACCGAGTAATAATAGAATGCATTAAATGATTGAATGCATTATTTAATGAAGGAAGCTGATGAGCTGGAGTTGATTAAATGATTGGTAAGCTGTGAATAAATTTTGTTAAGGATCTATGGCAAAGGAAGATTGGCAATAAGATCTACAACTTAGATTGAACCACAATACCCTAGCACAAGTTCCAAGGAATGTATGCAAGTTCCAAGGTAGGGTAAAACATTTTCAGATCAAAGGATACATTGAAC
Source organism: Cryptomeria japonica (assembly GCF_030272615.1). Taxonomy (NCBI): domain Eukaryota; kingdom Viridiplantae; phylum Streptophyta; class Pinopsida; order Cupressales; family Cupressaceae; genus Cryptomeria; species Cryptomeria japonica. Next base: position 734,174,544 of record NC_081409.1, read on the forward strand.
CTGGTCAAGTTTGAAGATTTGATGGCTATGATTAATCATGGGAAATGTGATCAAGGAGATTGAGCAGTTGGCAAAATTGTTTATAAATAAGGTATTGTTGATAAACAATGTGTGCAGGTAAGTGTATGCACAGGGATGCAACACAGTGATCACCAAGCACAGAAGCTTAAAGGCCTATTTATGAAAATAGAGTATATAGCCCAGCAGAGGGACAAGATGAGTCCTATGATTAGATTGTATTAAGCAAATAAGATTCTTCTTTAGCATTTTAGATGTGAAGTTGCAGACATATTTTTACTACTATTATTTTGTGAAGTGACAGAAAATCTCGTAACCGAGTGGACTTAACAGTCTTATTTGTAAAACCCTCTAGCAAGGTGACATTCAGATTGAGTGTTTGAAACCCTTTAACAAGGTCACCTCTAACAAGGTGAAGATCCTAACAGATCTGAGGGAAATCCCTTAACCCGGTCACATCGAGCAATGTGTTTGTAATCTTTAATAGGATTTTCTTTTAACCGAGCATACTTTAGAAGAGTATATCTTTTAGTGGGTCTGAAATCCCACAATGGTTTTTCCCTATTTGGGTTTCCATATTAAATCTAGTGTTATATGTTCTGTGATCTTATATGCTTTTGAGTTTGCATGTTTAGCAGTTTTGGTTATATTACTGATGTATAGTTTACTGAGGTTGAATCTGCTATTTTTATGGAAGATTAAGTTAGAATGATTCACCCCCCCCCCCTCTCATCTTGTTAGCTTGACATCTGTACTAAACATTTAGTATCAGAACTATCATGTTGAATGAAGGTGAACGGGTAAAAAAATGAAGAAATGGAGACTACAAAGGGTTTATGAAAAAAAAAAATGAGAAAGGGGAGAAGCCAATGTTGTTCCAAAATGGGTATGGTCTTTCCGTTCTAGCTAAACTTTTCCCTATTGTGAGTTATTTTGTTATGAAGTATTTTACTCTTGAAGATAGATACACTATAGTGCATGGCTATCATTTTCCTATTCTCAACCATATTAGACATGGTGAGAAGATCAATCTACCTTTTTTCTATTTTCTTCCTTAAAATCCTGCATTAAATGGTGCCAACCCTCTAGTTCACCAGGGCCTCATTTATTTGGTTTACAAGTTTGTTGTTGATCACTCTCCTAGCCTTAGTAGTTTTCTCCTTGCGTGTGGGAGTGAGGAAAACCCTCAAAAAAATCTTGGAAATTCCTCCAAGCTTTATCTTGTTGACCCTAAATCACACTATTCTTTCGACTTCACCTCCTCTGCTAAGGCTGGAGGAAAACAATACCTTGCCCTCTTGGATAATGAACCCCCGGAGCTTTCTCTACTTAATGTGAACCTTGATAAGAGGAATCTTGAAATCAACAAGAGCACCCCGGTTAAAGCCAAGAAAATAGACAAAAGAAAAAGTATTACCATAGATCTCATGCTGCATAATTCTGATTATGAGGAGGAAAAGCCTATAGAACAAGACAAAATTGAAAGTAGCTTGGGGGAAATGAGGTTGGCCAGACTTCAGCCTAAAGAAAGAAAAGAGGAAAAAAGAAAAGGGGATGACATGAACAGTATAAAAAACATGGAGGCAGTTTATGATCTTGAGGAGGATGATAATTCTGAGGACAACTCGAAGGATGAGGATTTTCAAGTGAAGGAGGATGACCTTGGAGAGAATTTCAAAGAGGAAATGGAAGAAGAGGAAGAAGGGGAATAGATCAATGAGACTGAGGATGAGTCAGATATTTTGAAGAAAAGCCTTGAGGCTCCAAATAATTCTAGTAATGAGGAGATGATCCCCTATTCCCAGGACTCCCCTGTTAAAACTAATGACACTAAGAGTGTGTACGAGCATCCGCAAGAGCTTAAGGAGAGAGTCACCACTCTAGAGATGAAGAATGAAGAATAAAATCTGAAATTCAAAAACTTGTGTGATGCCTTTAGCTCTTTCTATTGTATCATGGATGGGGTTATGCAAATTGTTGTTCTCGCCATGGTTTCAGGTCAAGGAATAATTAAAAAGCACAAGAAGCAGCTGGCGAAACAGGGTCATAAGGTGAAATATGTTGAGGATGGCAAGGATCAGATGGACACTTGGGAACACAATCTTAGAAGACTCCAGAGGAACTAGAAACTTCTTAGGAAGGAGTAGCTGCTCTTTGGGTTTTTTTTTTTGCTCCTTTTCACTGATTTTCATTTTGTGGATGTTGTGTTGGGTCAGTGTGCCCTTTTATAGTAATTTTAATACTATTAATACTATTAATACTTTTAGTAGTATGCTTACTAGAGAGGTCTTTATGGGGGATAATAACTCTAGTAGTTGGACATTGGTTAGAATTTGCAAAAATAGCTATAGAACTATGAAAGTTTTTTATTACTTTTGATGGGTGGGATCTAGCTTTTTGGTCTCTTGGTGGCTATTCTTAGCCTAGTGATCTGACTTTGTGATATTTTATTGTTCCCTTGGTTCAGGGCCATTTGCTTGCTTATATAATAAAAAACAAAATATATCACCCTAATGAACCTAGGAACGTATAACTATACACAAATTTACTACAACCCATCTTTATTATTCATGTTGTTTATCATATAAACATAACAACAAAAGACTGACCAATAATGTTTTCTAAAATTTAAAAATGTAGCCACAAATAAATTGTCTTGATGGCATAATAGAGCATTGCTCACATGGCTTTGGTAAAGAGGACTCGAGTTAACATAGACAATTGACAAGTATTTATTAGACAATATTTTAATTTATTTATCCATGGTTTTCCTATATATGTTAGGGGAGATCATTTTCTAATTTCTTTGATAAGTAAATACTAGTTAAGCAATATGTCCCCCTATTCTATGTTTGAAGCTTAGATTGTCGTTCAAGCTATAGTGCTTATCAGTTCACTAATCAAGTGCCATAACTCTATATCATCGAAGAAGAATAAATAACAATTAGGTTTGCTTTATATTTCTTTCAGTCTTATCATTGTTCCCTAATTTGAAAAAGTGATAATGTGAAGAAACAATGAATACATGCAGCGACTGTATTTATTAATCTATTTTATTCTTTCATGGGTTAATTGAACAAGTTTAGAAAGAATAATTAATTTAATATTTAGAAATGTTCAAATATTCTCTATATTAAAATAACATTAAAATATGAAATTATTTGTTTGGAAATACTTAGTGGAGTATTGGAATTTGTGTTATTTTTAAAAAATTATTGCAATTGAATTTTAGGAAGTTTTTGTCCTTAAAAGTGGAAGAGAATCTTTGATAACTCAATGACAAATTTTGGCAACTATCATAAATAAATTAGCAGGAATTTAAAGGGAGTTTGAATTTGAATTTGTCCATTAGAGAAAAGTTGCCCCAAAATGAATTTTAGATAGTTTCCACTATTACAAGTGGAGAAGAATCTTTGATATAATCAATGGCAACTTTTGGCAACTATCATAGTTAAATTGGAAGGAATTTCAAAATGAGGAGTTTGAATTTGGACACCTAAATCTTGGATACATGATGGATATAAATTTTGGGATTTTTGTAATTTTAGTAATTTATTAGATGGTATTGATTGGCATGCTATATCTTGATAAAACTGTATATATATGACAAGTGTAAAAAATTATTATAAATAATATAATATAATATTATATTCTAATTTAGAATAATAAGAATTTTTGGGATAATTTCTATTTTAAATTTATACAAGTTATATTGGGAGGCCTGGTCGTGGATCTTGTTCCCAACTTTAACAGTGTTTGATATATTTATGATGTGCGTGTATATTTACTCACATCTGAGATTGGCAGATTCGGAGAAGGGATAGAAGTTTGAAGAGTTCAATACCATACATTTATATCCGGTTGGCTTGCTATTCCATTGTAGATGTAAAATTGAAGGACAAAACATTTGGACTCTTCAAATCTTTCAGAACGGTTTACATCTGTGTTCTTCAGGTATGTTCTGGAAATTTGGATTTCTTCACGCTTCAAATCCCAATTCTGAAGCTTTACATCTTTTTTCTTTTCATTCATTTCAATGAATTTAATTGAATTCGTATGATTCATTGCATTGAAAAATTAATTATGCTAAATGTTTGCATGGTCTTATATTTGAAACCCTAAATCACAAAAGTGAATTGCATGCGCCCAAATGAAGCCGATCTTTTGATTTGGTCACTTAGGGGTGAAGATTTGTTATGATAAATACTAATGGGCAGCGTTTATGTTTGTGCCGTGACTCCCTCCATACGATTATTCTTCCATACCCTCATTCTCCAAACCCAGGACATACATGTGTCAATTCGGCAATTTTGCCACATTGGTTTTGAACCCATCCCCTCTCAACCACCAGACTACAGTCTTGATTAGCTATCCCTCCCATTTCCATGATCTTTTCATGCAATGGTAATTTTATTGGAGTAGGGTATAAATTTGACGTCCACTCATTTATGGAATAGGTTAGTTATCGGTACGCAAAGAGTTGTTAACTAAACCTAGAATCTCAAGCCATGGAGAATGCCTCGATTAGATCGGTGTTTGAGAATGGATTTTTAATTTAACGAAGTGGCTGATAGTTAAGTGAAGCAAGAAGATCAAAAGAGTTTACTCAAACTGTTCTAATTTGTAGCTATGTCCAAAATATCTCATTTAAAAGGAATTAATATATTCTTTTTCATTTACTCAAATATATGATCCATAAATGTTTTGTTTAATTTCGCCAAAACAAAGAACTAATTCAAAAATCGGATTTCACCAAAATTTCAATACAGAGAACAATTTGGAAACAACTTATTCTCTGCTACAGCAGCGCTTTTACTCTGTTATTCATTCAGTATGATTAGGCTCAAAAAATATTCACTATGCATTCCCTTCCTTTCTCTGTCTAATGTTCTCTTGCATGCGCGCCCTTCATCTGACTAAAATCTGCTTTTCTTTCCCCCAAAGATTTAGTCTTTGTTAACTTAATCTTCCCTCGCAGCCATGATTTCCCTTCTACTATGCTATAGTGCACGTCTTAATTTTGTTTGCTAAGTTAAACTTCAGCTTCTAGCTGTCACACATTCACCCTCTCGGTCTCTTACACAACAGCTAACGAAAAATATAACCTGTTTTTGATGAATTTTCTTTTCATTTCTGAAGTGCCTTTCCCTCTTCTCTCCACATTGCAGTCACAACTCTCTCTTCTGTTCATGTCTTGCACGGTCCTTTTGCTCTTCTCTCATTTTGGCGCTGGCAAGTTTAGTTTTCAGCCTCTTCACTTTACTACTTCCCCTCATTTTTAAAGTAAACAGTCTTTCCGTAGCATCTGAACCTAAGAATTTATTAGTCATCTTTCCAATTACGCCATATAAATCTTTTCAAGGTGAGAACTTAGGTGTAAAAGCAATATCATAAAATCTATTAAAAATTAAAGAGCACTCCATTTATTGTTGAAGTACGTACGGACCCGTACGTACCGTATGGTTGTTGCCTCTACATACCGTACGGTTGTTGCCTCGTAGGTATTGAGTTAACCATAAGGTAGTTGCCAATGCTGACCCGTACGGTGATTTCGGTAGTTGCCAATGCTGATCCGTACGGTGGTTCCAATGGCGTATGACTGCGGTGTAGCATCCATCGTTGGTGGTGCTCGTACATAGTTTGATGGCCGCCGGATGGATGGACGAGTGACAAGGCTGTCAGTATCCGTCTTTTGTGTAGTGACAGTTAGTGCACCAAGTTTCATAACGGATTGCAGTGTGCATAAACTGCTACAAGTCTCATTGGGAAATAGTGTGATAGAAATTTGGGTTGATTGTAATACAATCTAAGCCTATGCAAAAAGTCCGTTGTCAATTATATGTAATATTGTTTACTGTAATACAAAGGAGATGCTCGGCTTTTTGGTGTGTGGGTTTTTTCCCGAAAGGGTTTCCCACGGTAAAAATATTTGTGTATATGTGCATGGTCTTTATATGTGCTCTATTCTTCTGCTTAAGTCATCTTAAGATTCTGTAATTTAGGAAGTAAATAGATATTGTTCCTTACATCCTCTGCGAATTGGCACTAGGAGAGCATTTCCACACTGTAGTTGTCCTTACAAGTGGTTCTGGTCATTGCCAATGCTGACCCATACGGTGATTCCGGTGGTTGCCCAATGGTGACCTGTACGGTGGTTCCAACGGCGTACGATGACCGCAGTGTAGCATCCATCATATGGTGGTGTCCGTACATAGTTTGATGGCCACCGGATGGATGGACAAGTGACAAGGCGCTGTCAGTAACCCTTTTTTGTGTAGTGACAGTTAACACAACAGGTTTCATAACGGATTGCAGTGTGCATACTGCTACAAGTTTCATTGGGAAATAGTGTGATAGAAATTTGGGTTGATTGTAATACAATCTGAGCCTGTGCAAAAAGTCTGTTGTTAGTTGCATGTAATATTGTTTACCGTAATACAAAGGAGACACTCGGCTTTTTGGTGTGTGGGCTTTTTCCCGAAGGGTTTCCCATGGTAAAAATCTGTGTATATGTGCATGGTCTTTATATGTGCTCTATTCTTCTGCTTAAGTTGTCTTAAGATTTTGTAATTTAGGAAGTAAATAGATATTATTGCTTACATCCTCTGCGAATTGGCATTAGGAGAGCATTTCCGCACCGTAGCTTTCCTTACAAGTGGTATCAAAGCCTAGCCAGTTGTTGTTATCATTGTTGGGTAGGGTTGGTTTTTTATGTCAATTTGTTTTCAGTGGGAGTTTGCGAAGTGGTTATCAATTGTGTCTGGAAATTGAGATGGCTAGCACATTAGGGAGAGTAGACATTGAAAAGTTTAATGGCACAAACTTTGAGTTGTGGAAACTTAAAGTTGAAGACATGTTGGTTGACCAAGATCTGTGGATCGCTGTGTCTGGCAACAAGCCTCCAGGCGTAAAGCAGGAAGATTGGGATCTAGCGGATCGAAAGGCCAGAGGGCTGATAAGATTGAACCTTGCAGATTCTATTTTGTTGAATGTACATAAAGAGAAAACCGCACATTCTTTGTAGAAGAAGTTGGGAGACATTTATCAGTGCAAATCCTTGGTAAAAAAGCTCTTCCTAAGAAAGAAGTTGTACTCTCTGAAGATGGATGGAGGAATGCCCGTGGCAGATCATCTAAACACGTTCAATATGGTGATTGCATAGTTAACTTTTGTTGGTGTGTCCATTAGTGGAGAGGAGCATTGTATGTTGTTGCTAAGTTCTTTGCTTGATTCATGGGATCACCTTGTGATGGGCATTGGAAGTACTACTACCAAATTTAAAATGGATGAAGTAGTTGTTGTACTTTTGTCAGAAGAGATGCGAAGGAAATCCTCTGAGGTGGCTAAAGAGGCTCTCATTGTCCGAGGCAGATCTAAGGACAAAAGCAAGAAGAAGGAGAAAAAGAAGAAGAAGAAATGTACTTCTGGCACTGAATCTTCTCAAATTGACGTTGAAGCTTTTGTAGCAGCCTTGGCAGTCCCTGTATCCGATGATGTATGGCTAGTTGATTTGGGAGCATCATTCCACATGACATCTCATAAAGAGTGGTTCTCAAAGTATGAACCATACAATGGAGGAAAGGTGTTTCTAGCAAGTGATTCCACACTAGAGATTGTTGGAAGGGGAAGAGTCAGAATTCAGTTCCCCAATGGTAGAGTAAAGGGAATTGATGGCATACTTCATATACCTAGTCTGGCTCAGAACTTACTCTCGGTCAACAAACTGAATGACGTTGGAGTTCAGGTAACTTTTGTGCATGATGGTTGTAATATGACTAGGGGTTCTATTGTTTTAGCTAAGGGTGAATGCATTGGAACACTGTATAGGTTAGATGCCAAACCCGTGTACTATAATAGTGTCTTGATAAAGTCCAATCAAGCTGCTATGGCAACACATGATGTGAATTCAATGGAAGTTAAACTTCCAATAGAGAAAACAATGCTTTGGCATTATAAACTTGGCCATATTGGCGAGAAAGGTTTAAAAGCCTTGAAGAATAAAAACCTAGTTGAGGGGCTAATTGACTATAATCTTGAGTTCGATTTTTGTGAACATTGCATATATGGAACGCAAAGCCATGTTTAGTTTTATTCTAGTTCTCAAAAGTCCTCTGGTTTGCTAGACTATGTTCACTCTGATGTATTTGGTCCTGTGGATGTTACTTCTTTGTCTAAATCAAGATATTATGTGTCGTTTATAGATGATTATTCAAGAAGAGCATTCGTTTATTTTTTGAAGAGTAAATCAGAAGTGTTCAGTCGGTTTAAGGAATTTAAAAGCCTTGTAGAAAATCAGACTGGGAGAAAGATTAAATGTTTAAGAATGGATAATGGTGGTGAGTTTTGCAATGCAGATTTTGATAAATTTTGTGTAGATCATGGAATTAAGAGGCATAAGACTACACCTTATACTCCACAATAGAATAGAGTAGCTGAAAGGTTGAATCGATTTTTGATGGAGAGAGCAAGAAGTATGTTGAGCAATGCTGGTTTGGAGCAAAAGTTCTGGGCTGAAGCAATGGCTACAACGTGTTACTTGTTGAATCGTTCTCGTACTGTAGCACTAGTCAATAAAACACCTATGGAAGCATGGTCTGGTAAGAAGCCCTCGTTGAGACATTTACGTGTCTTCGGCTATGAGGCATATGCTCATGTACCTGATGTGAGAAGGTCAAAATTGGATAACAAAGTAGTGAAATGCATCTTCATTGGTTATGACATTGGTGTGAAGGGATACAAATTGTGGAACCCTCTCACTGAAAAGGTGTTGTACAATAGGAACATTACCTTTCATGAGATGAAAACTGTGTCTACAGATCCGCAACTAGGGAAAACAAAAAAAGGAAAAGAAGCAGTTGAAATCCCTTTATTACAAACCCCAAATGTGTCTGAGATTGAGGACTTGAATATGACTAAGGATGAGGAGAACTGGAGTGGTTCTACAAGTTCAGAAGAACATGATCATGAGCCTCATGCCGAACCTCGTGAAGACTCACCACAAGAAGTAAGGAGATCCACATGGGAGAGAAGACGACCTGATAGGTATGGCTATTCACCAGAAAGGTTTAATTACTCAATGTTGAATGTTAATTGTGCCTATGCTTTTCTTACTGATGTTGATGAGCCTAGGACTATGAATGAAGCAATTAATATGCCAGATTCAGATTCTTGGTTGGAAGCCATGAAAGATGAAATGAAGTCATTGCAGAAAAATGGAAGCTGGGATCAGGTACCCATGCCTAAAGGTAGAAAGTCTGTGGGCTGTAAGTGGGTATTTAAGAAGAAGTATGGTCCAGATGGAAGAATTGACAAGTACAAGGCAAGACTGGTTGCAAAGGGGTATTCTCAAAAAGAAGGGATTGACTATGAAGAAATCTTTTCTCCTGTAGCTAAGATAACATCCATTAGATTTTTGTTGTCACTTGCAACAACACATGATTTTGAAATTGAGCAGATGGATGTGAAAACATCATTTCTACATGGCGATCTTGAAGAGGAAATATATATGTCTCAGCTAGAGTATTTTGTAGAGAAAGGTAAAGAACACTTGGTTTGTAAGCTTAAGAAGTCTCTTTATGGTTTGAAACAATCGCCCAAAATGTGGTATCCAAAGTATGATTCATATGTTTTATCTTTGGGTTTTATGAGGTCTAAATCAGATCATTATGTAGTATAAAATTGAAGATGATCATATACTTATTGTTGCACTATATGTAGATGATATGTTGTTTATAGGAAATAATAAAGGAATGGTCTCAGATTTAAAATCCCAATTGTTCTTGAAATTTGAGATGAAAGATTTGTGGGTAGCTAAATTTATTCTAGCGATAGAAATTAGGAGAGACAGGGCTAGTAGGAAACTTTAGCTCAGCCAAAGCAAATATATTACCAATATTCTTAAGCGGTTCAATATGACTGATTGCAAGAAGCAAGTAGTTCCAGTTTTACAGGGAACGAAGTTGTCAATTAATGATAGTTCAAAGTCTCTGGATGAGGTTGAAGACATGAAGCGGGTACCTTATGCGAGTGTTGTTGGCAGCTTCATGTATGCAATGGTCAGTACAAGACCAGACATTGCCCAAGCAGTGGGAGTATTAATTTAGTTTATGGCAAATCCAAGCAAGCTACATTTGGATGCCGTGAAAAGAGTGCTTAAATATTTGAAGGGTACGACACAGTACAGTTTGTGCTATCAAGTTAACTCAACTAGATCAAGTAGATCTGTTAGCAATCAAGGTTATGTAGACGCTGACTGGGTAGGGGACATTGACAAAAGAAGATCCACTAGTGGATATGTGTTCACGGTGAATGGTTGTACCATCAGCTGGATGAGCAAACGGTAGAGCGTAACTACATTATCAACAACTGAGGTAGAGTACATGGCATCTACTTGTGTCTATCAAGAAGCTATTTGGCTTAAGCGCTTGTGTTCTAATGTTCATTTTGATGCAAGGCAAATCACTATCTTATGTGATAGCCAGAGTGCAATTTTTTTGGCAAAAAATCCTACTTACCATGCCAAAACAAAACACGTTGATGTGCAATATCACTTTGTATGTGACATGGTTGAAGATAGGAAGGTGAAGCTAGAAAAGGTTGGCACTGAGGAGAATGTTGGAGGTGCATTGACAAAGCCGATAAGCACAATTAAGTTTAAATGGTGTGCAAGCTCCATGGGGCTGAAAGCCCTTGACTCTTATTAGTCTTGTTGAGTAACTCCACAGATATCAGTATGTACCTCGGCAAGTGGGAGATTGTTGAAGTACGTACAGACCCATATGTACCATATGGTTGATGTCTCCTACAAACCATATGGTTGTTGCCTTGTATGTATTGAGTTAACCCGTACAGTAGTTGCCAATGCTGACCCATACAGTGATTTTGGTAGTTGCCAGTGCTGACCTATACGGTGGTTCTAGTAGTTGCCAATGCTGACCTATACGGTGGTTCTGGTAGTTGCCAATGCTGACCCATACGGTGGTTGCAATGGCGTACGATGACTGCAGTGTAGCATCCATCGTATGGTGGTGTCCGTACATAGTTTGATGGCCATCGGATGGATGAACGAGTGACAAGGCTGTTAGTAACCATTTTTTGTGTAGTGACAGTTAATGCACCAGGTTTCATAATGGATTGCAGTGTGTATAAACTACTACAAGTTTCATTGGGAAATAGTGTGATAGAAATTTGGGTTGATTGTAATACAATCTGAGCCTGTGCGAAAAGTCCATTGTCAATTGTATGTAATATTGTTTACTGTAATACAAAGGAGACGCTCGACTTTTTGGTGTGTGGGTTTTTTCCCGAACGGGTTTCCCATGGTAAAAATCTGTGTATATGTGCATGGTCTTTATATGTGCTCTATTCTTCTGCTTAAGTCATCTTAAGATTCTGCAATTTAGGAAGTAAATAGATATTGTTGCCTACATCCTCTGGGAATTGGCATTAGGAGAGCGTTTCCGCACCCTAGCTTTCCTTACATTTATCGTAACCATAGAGATGTGTTGATTTGCATTATTTGAATAGCTAACCATTGTCATGCCCGTCTTTGTTTTCGTAGCATTAGATGTAACATTTCATGAGAGAAATTGTTGTCTGTGGTGTGCTTGCTCCACCACTTCTCTCTTCATAATTGCAAGAACAAAGTTGGAGTTAAGAACTTTGTTACCCCCACTTTTTGTCAAATGGCTAGTCATTTATAATTCAAATATTGTTTCTATTGATTTTGCCAATGGCCACCTAGTCCAAATTTTTTACATAAGCAACTTGACACTTGTGTGCAATGACACAATAACATGGTCCCAATTGACATCAGATATGTATTCACTACCTTCCAGTACATCAGATTCTAGAAACATGGGGAGTGCAACATAAAGCTTATTCAACAATCAACACAAATCATATTACTAAACCCTTTCTTATTCAAGATAATTTTGCACAAAAATTAAAAATTCTAGGTTTCGAGCTAATACTTATCTTTACAATAGAGATAGACTTTTAATCCATAATTTTAGCCTAATCAATTATAGATAATCTTTTTTTTATTGATAAAAGATATAGCTAGATTAATATATTGATTCAAATTAAATTTTACAGCATTAAATCCTAGATTTCCAAAAAAAGCCCAGAGGGCTTAAAGATAGAAAATATGAAACTATGTCCCTGAGTATGCAGAGAAAAGGAAAACCAACTCCAAAGCCCCCAAAAATTTCTGGACTTGCAATGGATATAGAATTTTACTTACAAACACTAATCCTTATCAAACCTCGTAAATACATAGCCTTTCCATAGAAAAAAATGAGAGAATTGTTTCTGTCAGTTCTATGATAACAAGGTGTATTTATAAAGCAATATCCTTTCTGAAATTGTTAAAATTATAAATATAGCAGGTATGTCTAATGAATTAATTATCAGCTCTCCAGAAATAATGACTACCATTTGTAGCAGTTATGATTACCAACTAACTTATGAGTAAGTACGTCCATTTAAGAACCCTTCTATAGATGCATGCCCTGTCCATGAATTTTTAAAAAACAAAATTTGAGGTAATATTAGGTTGTCTTATAATGCAATTATCAAATTAATGTCGAGTTCCAAATTTAGATAAGATAGTTTAGATCAAAAATGTTATTGAAAGATGTTCATAGTGATCTATTACTCAGATTGTAGTTCATATATTTGAAGGATGATCTTGGGATACGCTTGTAATGCCACATCCTTGAACGAGCAGTCAATAGGTAAGAATAGAAATAAAACAAATAAGTAATTTTAAAAGAGCTTTTTTTTTTTTGTAAATTGTGAAAGGTAGATGGGAGAGTCAAAACACATTAAAGAGGTGAGGGTGCTTCTTTGTTGAGTATGGCCATGTAATAACACCGTATGGCACCCCTACACTTTTCTATTCTTTTCTTCCAGTTTTTCAGGTGAATGGAAGCAGTGTGAGCAGAAAAAGTATGAAAAGGAATTTGTTGTGCGAGGAGGCTTCTTTCTTTGGGAGAAAAGTATTTTATTCGTGGGAAAGAGAGAATGGAAGTGAGAGTTGGAAGGTAGATAAGAAAAATCCTTCCAAAAGTTGTAGTGGCAATTGCTCTAGTAGACCTGTAAGCGGAATTTAGAAGCAAAAATATGAACAACAGAAGAAGAAATGGGAGAGAAAGGGTGCAGGGAGGGAAGAGAGAGGTCTGAGGATAAAATAGGAGACAAAACCCCCGGTAAACGTGAGAGAAACCCTTCATTCACCCTTCATTCTCTTTCATTTACCGCTGACAAAGAACTTAATAGTTTCCAAGACTGCCTATAAACGAAGAACAGAGGTGTTTTGGTGTGGACGTGGGTGGAAAGGCATTGGAAGGCCAAGCATGAAGATTGAATACAAAACAAAAAGCTACACTTCCAAAACGCAGTCGCTACGTTAACTGATTTATTTAGGATTTGATTTTATATTGGTTTCTACTCATTTTGAATCATATCTGATTTGCAAAGTAAAGAATTTGTTCTAATGCAACTGCTAAATACCAAAATTCATACATTGAATAACACGGAGAGAAATATCTTCCTCTTTACTCCTCATGAACTTATTTTGAGGATTATTTGATTATAAAAGTCACGATTGCTGGTAAAAGACAAAGCATCCTCTTGTTTTCTAGCAAACATGTAGCATATCGAGTATCTCTTCTATCCTCCTGTGTGGAAAAGTTGAAACATAGGCCAAGCAAGTGAGCTGTTTGATAAAAATGCCCACTATGAACAAGCTTAATGAAATGTCGTGGTAGCTGTTCCTGCATCATAGATATTCTCCACATCGCTCCTATGGGCTATATCATAGCATATAATAGGTCTTCTATGTTAATAAAAACTTGGGACTCCTATGTTTTCAACAAGAGGAAGATTGCAGCAATAAATATGTTGATTCTATAACCTATTTTAAACTTGTATCTTTTACAATGTACAAGGGCTAAGATTGTTTACAGCTAAACATATCATTCTTAATTATGACTTGTTAAATGTTTGGTACAATGAATTAGTTTCTTGGGATGGAAGTAAGCACAAGAGCAAATCAATGGTTAATAAAGAAGATATGGTTTTAAGTGTTTAGCTTGGATAACCTTGATTTAGAATAAGTCTAAACGAGTGATTATATAAGTCTAAAAGAGTGATTATATGTATATTTACTTTCACTATCATTGGACAATCATGTTGTCTCATCTATGTTTTCAAATTTCCTTTAGCTCTGGCTATCATCCATTCAATTTTCTATAGTCTACCTTATCCATTCAATTCTCTTTTGTCCACCTTGATGAAAATTGCTTGCTTATGTGATACGTTTCATGGCTGCCCTGCACTATCACAATAATTCTTGACCTCAACAACTACCTTGGATGACCCTTGACAGTGCTTCAATGCATTTTCATTGCCTTCCAGTTAGTTTATAGTGTCTTTTTGAAATTCAGAGGTTGTTTCAGAATTGGCCAATCATGCCAAGTCTTCTATTTGGCTTCGATCTTCTCTTTTAGAGAATAGGCTTCACCTTATTTAAGAGATGGCTTCTCCATTGACTGAAGATTTGATTTGATTTTCTTTGAAAACACTTTTCCCGTTCAACTTGGGTGGCCCCCTTGAATGAGGAAAATATCACCAAGAACAGCCTGTGATCTTCGTTGATCTCTTCTTGGCAGCTTCTTTTGGATTTCTTTCTTTTCTTCCTGACTTGGTAAGGCTTGACTTGGAAGGGCTTGTACTTTATCTCAGACCAATGGTTTCTTCTTTCCTCCAAATCTTATGCTACTTTCTTTTTTTTTCCTTGAATCATTGTTGGGGCAACTTCAATCCTGCGATCTGCTTTCTTTGTTCAGACAGTGCTTTATTAGTGGTTCTCTTGACAAGGGGCTACACTGAGCATACAAGAAGCTTCTTCTCAAGCGGCTTCATCTTTACACAATTTTTTTGACATAGGCAACAGCTCCCTGGAATTTATAAATTATAATATTCTAGCTCCTTTTTTCCGTGATCTCATGAAATAGTTTCGAACTCAATCAACAATTCTTTTGGCAGCATCGGATCTTTTTACTAGAACACAATTCATCTCCACATATTTCTTGAACTTCATAACCTTTTCGAACCTATTCTAAGGTATTAAGAAAGACACAGACATTGCTCACACGAAGATAAATCATTTTATTCTTTCAGTGAAATACTTCTTAATCACATGGTAAGTGTTGGAGATTACAATCCCAACGACTCATTTACATCTATCAGTTGCTATTAACTCTGTATCCTCTAGTCTGCCATCATATCAACAACACTAACACAAAGTTCAAACATTTATGACAAGCATTCAAGCAGATTTTTTATGGATTTTAAAAGATTTGCTATTAACTCCTCCAACTTGTTTGTTTTCACATCACATACTTTTTGGACATTTCAAAAAAATATTATTTTATATATGCTTTCATTCCTCCGTATTGTGTAGGTGGTCGATATAATTTTCAAACTAGTTGTTCTTCACTTTTAGAGTCCAACTGCATAGAGCTGTTAGAAGCTGAGTATGTATCCATCAATATAAATGTATGGAGCTATAAACTGTAAGTCTGTCAAATGAAATAATTATGAGAGACTTAATGTGTGACTGAAAAAGGTTGTCATTGTGAATGAGCTAAAGCTCTACAATATTTTTGTTGGTGAATATAAATTTCAGTGTTTAGTTTTTATATTTATGCTCCCTTTTCTTCCAATAAGTTGTATTAGAGATCAGGGCCCCATTAAAAAAATGAAGTTGAGAGAAATCTGCTGGTCTTCGGAACAATGTTAGAAGTTTGTAGAAGTCTGAAGTTCATTCAAGAGCCATAGCTAAGATTTTTGGTTGATTCGAGAGCCATAGCTAAGACTGTTGATTGATTAGTGATCACTGAGAAGGAAAAGCTTACGAGTTTGAAGAAAAAAAGGAATCACTGTTATAAATTTTGTCCAATGTTGTTTCCGACAAAGGTAATAATGACTTTATCGCTGGTATAATAGGAGTCATCGTCCGTATTAGTATGATTGGTAAAGTCAAAGTTGACCAAAAGTAGAGTGTTTTCCTTGGCGTTGTTAGACATTGAATCAAAAAAGCTCAAAGGTGAAAGAAAGGGAATTGGGAATTTCAATGTAGTTTGAAAGAGTGTGTAGAAGAGCATTAAAAGTCGTACTGTTGAAAGCACCACTGTTCCATAAGAGAACACCACCCAAAGAAAAGTTTGTAAGCCAATCAATTTGATGAAGAGAAGACGCAAAGAGCTGCAGCTCTCACTTCATTAGCGACCAATGAAAAGGTGATTACTATTTTTGTTTATGAAAAGTTAGAATATACATCAAGAGAGTGACCTGAAGATTAGAAGTGAAAGATACAAAACTTTTTGGAGGAATTATGAAAATTGTTTTGATTAAGCAGAAGTCGTTATGAAGATGTCGTGGTATATTTTGTTTTGTTTTTGTTATCTATTTTGAAGTTGTTTTTGTTGAATGTGCAAAGTTTGAGGACTTTGGATGAGTATGTGTAGAAGTTGAGAGAATGAAAAATTGTGTAGAAAATTGAATATAAAAAATGTAGAATAGAAGATGAAAGGAGGTAGAAGTTGTTTGATATTATGAAAATACAAGTGAAATTGTCAATAGATAAAGAGGTCATATTGTTGAATGTTGCAACATTTTATTTTTCAATGCAAGATATGTTTGAAGTCAACAGAGCCCACTAAGATCCTTGAGCACCCTTAATGTCACTTAATGAGAGGTATTGAAAAAGCAAGTGTTTCACACCTAAACCTTAGATGGATTGGTTACCAAATAGGCCAAAGATCATGGGTAGAGAATCCCAACAACATCATGGGATTACCTAAGTTTGATCTCTAGAACCAGAAGATTAGAACCAAAAGATATTAGATGCCAAAGCATGAGTGAAAGGGATTAAGAAACAAATTGAAATTTATAGTTGAGATTAAGGGGGAGCACATTGGAAATCATAATCCCAACTAATCATTTATATTTGTCAATGGCTATTAACTCTATATCCTCTAGTCTACAATTATTGCTATAGGCATACCACTAACACAAACATTTAAGATAAGCATTGAAGCTGATTTTCTTAGTATTTGAAAAGATTTTCTATTAACTTCTCCAACCCATTTGTTGTCACTTTGCATGTTTATTAGATAATTCAAAAATATATTGTTTTATGTAAAATCTCTCTCCTCTATAGTGTGTAGGTGATCTATATAATATTTGAATCTATTGTGTGACTGAAGAAGGTTGAATGAGTTGAAGCTCTATATTACTTTTGTTGATGAATATAAATTTCAATGTTTAGCTTGAATATTTCTACTCCCTTTGCTTCCAATGCAAGAGGATTAGCTGATCAAAGAGATTAGAGACAAGGAATCTTATGTATACTTATGCAAAACACAAACTCTTAGAAAAATAGAAATGTTATTTTGACATATGCAGAAAATGGTAGTTGATTTCATGTGCATGCCAACAAATGAAATCCCCAAGCTACCCAAGCAATAAAAGGTTTAGTGATACTACACAACATATATACACCAGCAATACAGTAACCCCGACAAGATTATAATAGTAAATTTATAGTCTATTGGTGGCAATATCCAAGTAATAAGTGGAAATTGACACTAATGGCAAATTAGAAGACCACAAACATTTCTCAATTTTATGTTTCATCTAGTAGTGTTAACAACTAATTTTGTGTCATGTTCCAAATAGAGAAAAGTATTTTTTGCGAGTGGGATTGGCAAACCCATGAGAAGGATTGTGGCAAGCTTTGGTATTCAAGCACATTCATTGTAGGAATTGTACTACACCTATTATTATATAGAAGAAATAATCAAATATAAATTCATCAAGAAGCTAGACATTTGTAAAATGTGATAGTAGTTGGACATTGTCTTCTAAAAATAGATATCTCTTGAAATATTTAATTAAATTTTTTAAAACGTACATATGCTAATTTAAAAAGCATTAAAAAAAAATTCACCTTTATGTTTAATCATAGACCTATTGCAAGTGGATACTACCTAGCATACCTATGTTTTAAAAAGTTTAGGTAAAATACTTCAAAAATAATTGTTATTACATAAGAGTAATCCAATGAAAGATATAATTGACAAGGGTCGAGAGGAACTCTTGATACATAAAGACCAACTTTTGTGAGCTTTTCTAGAAAGTCTAAGTTTGTGACTCACTGCAAATAAATTATTTTTAGTTAGTTATATAAAAGCATGGAATAAAAAGTTAAATTTTCTGCCTTTTACTCCATAGTAAATAGAATGTTTGTCTTCTTTAATTTATATATTTTATCTCTACATTTGAAGATGAACATTTTAAAAGAAAACATAGTTTCAACCATACATTGTATTAGTAAAACCACTAATATTTCAAAAAAAATAGTTTATCCAATAATTTTCATGCCTTCCAAACACTTTGACATTTTGTAAACATGTTAATATAACAAAATTTCTGTTATTTCTATAATGAATAAATTATACCAATATATTCTTCATCAATTTATAAATTAATTATTTTCATGAAATAAGATTAATTTTGTTTACAACTTATGAAACATTTAGTAAACAATTTATATGAATAATCTTTTCCACTACATTATATCCTAATATTACATGCAATTTACTATTATGTATTTACTTAAGATCCAATATTTATTCTCTTTAATTCTAGAATCAATGTTTATGCTCAATATATCCTCTTTTGACTGCACACTTTCTATAGTTTCAAAAAATTTTGGACTCCCATAAATCCTACATCTCACTCCAGCAAGCAAAGACTACTACTCAATTGAAATTGCTTCCAAACTTCAAGAAATTTCTTCTGAAAATGAACCATAATACGGGAAATTGTCATCAAATAGACGTGACAATAAAAACCTATATTTGTCATGAAAAGCTAATATATTATTGATGAACACAGAGGATCAAATGTCTCATTAAAAGATAATTAGGACTCAGTTTCAGATTGACAGCAAAACTGAGCAAATCAAGAAACTATTGTACTGTTTTGAATGCGATTCCTGGGTAAGATCTGGAGTTTCTTTAGAATTGTCTTACGAGAATGGTTATTTATCTGCTCCATGGTCTTCCTTGGTGACACTGCAGTCGAATCAGTGTAGTTGATTGTGCTATTCGGTTGATGATATTTATGTTTGTAATTTTTTTTTATCGTATGTTCTGTCACTCTTTAAATTCGTTAGAAAATATCGTATCCATTTATTCTTTTAGTGTGTGCTAATAAGTGTTCGGACTTTGGGACAACAGTTTTGCTTTGTTTTTCCTGCTACTATCCTTGGTTTTCCTGATGCTGATGTTTTCATTTGTTTCCAATTGTATTCTTTTTGCTGCTTCTTTCATTTAAAAAAGAACTAATTTGTCTACATCTTTTATTTAAGATTTAAAAATATAAATTTCCATTTCTCTATATTTTTCATAAGGTTGGTTATCACAAGTTGTGTTTTCATCACTTCAGCTATGCAATTTTTTTTAGTCAATATTCAATTGTATCTAACGATTTCAATTTGCAGCGCAATATCTTTAGTAATATAAGATAACTTATTTTTTTATAGAGGATGTAGCATTTATCTTTCACTAATAAAATATGAAAAAAAGCTTCATAAAATGAATCATGTAAAAATAACCGTGTAAAATAAAACTGCATGTACAATGTTAAACATTGATCATTATATCTTGTATCCTTAGGTTTGAAAGTTCTCGATGGTTGATCCCTTCTCGTTGATTATTTTGCATTATTTTAAAATTAAACAAGAGCTTATGCAAATGTTAACATGACATATTTTGCAGATGTCGTCGTTGATCAAGATTGATGGTGAAAAAGATGTTGAACAAGGATTGGTTGAATTGGATGAAGAACAACGGATTGGAGTCTTAGATATTGATGAGGGCAAAAGAGAACCGATGATAGCAGAGCTCGATAGTGCTTTTAAAGGGCTAGAAAAATTTGAGTGCCTTATGTTGATAACATCGATCATCTTCTTATTCATCGTCGTGTTGAGAGTTTTGACAGATTCGGACAAAGAGAGGGCACCCATTGCTTTTACCATTTTTCTAGCATCTACCTTTTCTTCAATACTAGTTGGAATCATCATTAGGTTTGGGCGTGTCCTCCATACAAAGAAAATTGGGCCGGCGCTTCCTACAAAAAAAGTGATGTTAATCGGTAATGTGCTTTTGTGTACCTCTGAAGGATTCTTCATGGTGAGTATCTTTGCAGCAGGTTATTTGTTGGTGTCGTTTAAGTTAAGATGGCTGGCAATTGGCATGGCTTTAGTAGTTTGGATTCTGCTATTAGCAACATTGGCTCTTTTCTATACATTCGTGGAATTTCGTCTTGGTTTTGAGGTAGTAACAGTGTTGACAAGCCTTGCAATTGTTTTTCGTTTTGGTGGGCTATATATGGTGCTATTCTACTCACGTATGACCTGAAAAATAGAGGATAAGCCAAAAACCTATTTCTTAATTGTAAATAATTTCATATTAATAAGCAAGTCATTGGAGGAATGTTTCATGTGACAGTCCAATAGTGACATTCCATTGCTTCATTTTTCTTTAATGGAAAAGAAGCTGACTTATAGCTAGATACGTAATTAAATTAATCCCAAATTATATAAATTTTTGTATGTCATTCGAGATTTATAGTTTTCCAGTTTCAAGAGGGGATGGGTTTGGGTTTGAATCCTACCACAAATGATCTTTAGAGATGCGTAACAAAAAAATTATTTAGAAATCTCATACAATATGATGAATGTTCAAACGTCTAAAATATAAATAAAATTTTCTATTTTAATCTTCAAATAAGCTAGTGTAGGATCTGCTCCTGGAGATTTCCAGCATGGCCCTGCATCCCACGTATAAGGACACATAAAAAACTCCCGGTAACGTGTTGCTGACTAAGATTTGTTTTTGGGTGAGAGTAGTGATTTAGTCTTGATTTGCATTACGTGAATAGCTAACGATTTATCATGCCCATCGTTGTTTCTGTATCATTAGATGTAACATTTCATGAGAGAAAATTGTGTTTGTGGAATGTTTGCTCTACTGTTTCTCTTTTTATATTTGCATATTCGAAGTTAGAATAAAAAACTCTGTTACTTCTACTATTCGTTAAATGGTCATTCATTCACGAGTCCAATATTGTTTCTATTGATTTTTTCTATGGTCAACTTTACCAAAATTCTATATGAGCAATGTGTCACGGTGTGTGCAATGACACCATAACATGATCCCAATTGAATTCGGATATGTATTGTCTAGCTTCTTGTACAATAGATTCGAGAAATATAGGCAGTGCAACATAAAGCTTACTCAACACAATGAATGTTACACAACCCTTTCTTATTCAGGAAAATTTTGCACAAAAATTGAAAATGCAGATTTTGTGCTCCATATTTAACTACAATAGAGACAGAATAAAACTCTGTAATTTTAGCTAAATCAGTTTTACTTGATGCATAGTCTTCCCATAGTCGATCTTTAGAAAACATAAGAGCCTTTTCTATTACTTCTATATATGATAATAAGGTGCATTTATAATGCAATATCCCATTTGAAAAATTGCAAGTACAACAGTTACGTCTAATGAATTAATTATCAGTTCTCCAGAAATAATTACTACCATTGGTAGCATTTAGGATTAGCGACCAACTTATGAGACAAGAACACTTGCCTGCCAATAAGGAATGTTATGTTGAATGGAAGGCCTGTATAGCAGCTCGATTTCATAACAGCACATGGGAGCATTCTCTGTTCTCTAGAAGTGGAATGCATATACAACTAAGTGATCAGCTTTTTGATCCCACTCCTGGTGAATCGCGAATGCATCAAATAACTCTATAGAGTCCCATGCAACACGTCTAATGAATTAATTATCAGTTCTGCAGAAATAATCACTACCATTGGTAGCATTTAGGATTAGCGACCAACTTATGAGACAAGATCACCAATTTAAGAGTTCCAAATTTAGATAAAATAGTTTACTTAAAAAATGTGATAGAAAGAATTTCATATTGATCTATTTCTCAAATTGTAGTTATATATTTGAAGAATGAATTAGCATACGCCTGTGACGTTTATCAATGCAATGCTCTCCGATTTTTGAGAAGCAAAAGACCTGTAAGGGAGAGCGAATCGGGAACATAGTAGTAAACATTATCAAAATCTAAAATCTATAATTTTAGTATAGTCAACAAATGCCATGGTTAAGGAGTATTTAAAAGTGAATTCCAAATGACATTACAACTACAAAAAAAAAATTGTTCAATATAGAAGCCACATGAACTTCCGAATTATGATATTCAAGAAATTGTTAAATGACTCGAAAATGGGTGTTCAAGAAGGGAATAGATGCTTTAGAAATTTAAAATTTAACCTAGGACTCTAACTTAACACCTAAACAAGAGTCTATTTCATGCAAGTTCATTGTTCTTCATCAGACTATAGGTACATGAGAAAACGGCTTCAAGTACTTTAGAAATATAAAATTTAACTTAAAAGAGTACTTTGTTCATATTACCTCATAAAAGGTAAGGCTTTTGGACTGTAACTTAACACTTGAATAAGAGTCTATGTCATGCAAGTTCAGTTCTTCACCTTTATGGTTTTGAAATTTGTCCTATAGAGATATAATATATGCAGTCCACTTCCCCTTTGATGTAACTTAAGTTAGATTTTGTATCAAACAGTATCAGTAAGCAATCATTGAAATTTTGAACATGTTAATTAGTTGAAAATTTCTTATATATTATATTGAGTCTATTAAGTACGCGAGAGATGCCTAGGTTATAAAAATGCTCATTTTTATTACATTTCTTTTTATGGCCAGAAAACTTGCAGTCAGCTTAAAATTAGGTTTCATATAGCTCAAGTGCATTATAAATTTAATATTGCCTTCTGTAATTTTCATTTTCTCAACTGCACAAATGTTTCCCTCTATGCATGACTGCGCAAACTATGCTTCTTAAGCATATATATCTCTTTATACATTTTTATTCCAATGCTTTCATTTGCAAACTTTGCATACTCTGTCCTGCTAGAGCTGCATACAATGTTCCTATTGGGCATAGTTATTTCCTTATTTTGATTTGCACTTGTGGATTAGTTGGGTGTTCATTTTAGAAGAATGCATAGTATTCTATTGGTATATTGTGGTGGGTTTGTGACAGTATGTTAAAATGTCCTGAAATAGTTTTATATGTTTTTTTTATGATCAAAGTTATTTATGAATGTATTTATTTTTCATGATACAATCTTCTAGGTTGTGGATCATATTTTAAGATGTTAGATCGTTTTTATGCATTGTTAAAGTTTTTTGTTGTCTATGGAGCTTCCTCTACTCTAACAAGAGCTATGGAGAAGAAAAGTTCAGGTCAAAGAGTGAAAATAACGATTTTTCTTTTGGAAGCTACTGTCAAAATTGCAGGCCCAAAAGTGATGAGTTTTTAAAGAAAGTTTGCATTATTGTAGTATGCTTATGTGTCATGGCCAATAACTTAAGCTACTAGTATGAATGATATGTGGAGAAAAGTTTGTGAAGAAAAGTATGTATATGAGGAAGGAAATATATGTTTCTAACTAGGTACAATAAGATTTGATTTAAGATTGGTTTATTAGCATGTAATATTGTTTTGAGCTCAACATTTTATTTGTCATGCAAAAGATATTTTTTACAAGATAAAATATGACAAACAAGTATGTTAATTTCAAGCATTTCAATGTTATGGTGAAATAATTCTCACCTCATTATTGTTAATACATGTGGATCACCTCCAACCTTGTGTTGGATCTATAGAATACCTATTGAAAACAAGGAAGTAACTTTAGAGATTGATTGTTCTAGCCACCTAAGAACTCACAAGTCAATTCAATTCAATAACAAAGGACTCAAAATATATTTGTTTCTAAAGGTTGGAAAAAGCTGTAAATAAAATTGTACACAATCTTGTCAATTTCTTTACACCATCTACAACAAAGAAAACCTCATGCTTAATAGACGACCCTTGTAGACTGAGAAAATTGTAGGAAACTGACATTCTTTTGGTAGCCTCTAGGAATTAAAATTTTTAATTTACAAAAATGATTTTTGGATCACTAAACAAAGAATAATACATTAAGTGTGACATCTCAATATCAATTTACAAAGTACAAGAAACTAATTTGAATCTAGGTACATAAGTGTATAGACACACACACAAAAAAAGAGATAGGATACATTGCCTAAGAAACAACATAGTTGCATTCACTCCCCCTAGCTAGAATGTCTTCAGCACTTTCAACTAGAACTAGATGTGATATGTGTCATTTAAAAGATTTATTACTAATTCACATGTTAGAGGTTTAAGGAAAATAAACTAAAAGATCATGTTTGTCACATTTTTTTGTGGGGATTTTTAAGTTGCACTTGCCTGTCAAAATTGAAAGTTCCACTTCATCCTATAAACATAGCTATGTAAATACAATCAGATTAAAACCTTGTGGTTACCATTGTTTAAATTATATCACATATTCTACTAGATTGGTTACCATTGTTTAAATTATATCTCATATTCTACTAGATTGGTTACCATTGTTTAAATTATATCACATATACTACTAGATTGGTTGATGGTTCAACACATACCTTTGGAAAGTACTAGAACATAAAGGATTTTTGTACAATTAGTATTATGAAAAATTAAAACCATTAACTTAAAATTAGTAATAGATTTATGGATTCTAAGCTCAAAGAATATTAAAATAACATTGCAAACAATTCAATTATGAAAATAAATCATACCATTTAAGATGAGGGAAATAGTTGTAAATGAGCATTTTATCAAACCAACAACTTTGTTAATCTGAAAATCAGTCCTTTTAGATGAAGTCAAGTTCTAATTTTAAACACAATACTAAAAGCCTTTTGAGACTAGGATTCATTTTTTTAAAGATTGAATTTGTCAAATCTTTAAAATGCCCATATTTACAGTTTAATCAATTTATTCAATTTTCATACATGACAATGATTATTACAATAATGAAGTACAAAACTTTTGTTACTACATAAAAGATCAACACTGCTATGCTAACCAAATACATAAATTTGTTGCTACATACCTGATGTATAAATATGACAACACTTCAAATTTTATTGAGCATAAATGTCATTTTTTTCATATTTGTATGGTTTCTGGGTGAAAGAAACTGGAGAGCACGTCCTAACTCACACCTACTTTCCCCATTTATTATAAGTGCATGACATGAAATTGGAGTGGGTCTTATTTAAGGTGACCTTGGTTGAAGCTTCATTTATCACTCTCCCTCCTCAATCTATTTCTAGTGTCATATGTATCCATATTAGGCATCATCAAAATGGTTGTATTCATATCAGATACTATATTTGTATATGTATCCATATCCATGTTCATGCAGCTTTGCCTTGTAGAAACCCAAGATGAGTCAAAACTCCAAAAAAAATAAGTTGCTTCATCTTCTCATACTACTAAAATACAATCTTGCATTATAGTATGCCACAAAGTCATAAAAACAAGCTCATAGCTCTTACAAACAAGCTATCATACAATGCTTCAAATTCTTAACATTCCTCCCAAAGTACTACAACTTGAAGAGCTTCTCCAAAATTGCAAGCATACCAAAGTTCCAGTCCCTTCAAACATTTCCGCTTGTTTTATTTTGTAGACCTCAAATGAGGTTTTCTTTCAATGAAATCACAAGAAAAGATAGATAAAGCATTTAGGACCATTACCCAACCACACACACCAAAATGTCAATTTTTCCGCAAATCACTAGCAAGAAAAGTTGAAACCACCATGACAAAATCAAAATCACCACTTTGCTGAAAATTGGTAAGTTCACTACCAACCCAAAAACTTCTATTTTTTCATCTACTCTACAAATTTACAACTCACAAAGATGTTCCAAACCAACTGAAGGTCATCTTTAGCATGCAGAAAACTTGTTTGGCTACAAAACCTACTATGGAAAGAAAACAAGTAAAATAACTTTTGTTTCTCTTTCAATATTATAGATCACCTTATGAAATTGAAAGAAAGACACTAAAATAACTAGCATTTTGATTATAAAAATAGTCCATTTTTCTAGATGATTTTTCTAGCCATCCCACATAAAATGGCTTAACTCAAAAGCAATAATTTAATATAATAATATTTAATCTCATTGGTTTGAATCATACTACTTCATCCATCTAGCAATCACTTGATGCAATAAGTGTCAAAAGAAGACAATTTAAGATCATGAAAGTTGGATTCATGTAAATCATTATTCATCAATGATTGGGCACATAGAATGACTTAATAAGATAATACTAACTATAAATCTAAATCTACAATAAAATGATATTTTGAAATGATGCAATGTAGAAATAAAAAATAGTATGAAAATTAGATACATTAAAATTAAAATAAATAAAAATAAGTCCAACATTTGTGACTGAGTGGTAAGATGGAGTATTACCATGAAGAACCAATTTTGTTTTACCTTGGGAATTGATGGACAAGCTCCTATGAATTAAACAACATGAAAGGTGCAAGCATTCCTAGGTCCTTGTTTCCGTCTCATTGGCTAAGATGCATATGATAAGAAAATCGTACACATAAAAAATTAAGTTAAATAAAAGTAAGTCTAGTTCTTGTGACCTAGTAATAAGATATAACATTGTCACCAAGAAGACTCAGATTTAGTTTGCCCTAGAAATTGTTGGGTATGATCTTGTGCATCAAACATTTTTAAAAGTATAGGCTTTGTTGGACTCATATTAGCATCTATTTTCTAGAGTAAAGCATAGGCATTCCTTGACCCCGATTCGTATCTAATGTCCAAAATATTTGTCAAACCCTCAATTAATCAAACAAAAATAATTAATTTCTCTACTAGGGTTTGAGCATAGAACTTTTTCTCATGTGTGATATTGACTCTTGATGGGATTGATTGATGTGGGGGCCCTATGGGCATCCCCACCTCCTAGTCCCTATAGAGAGGTTGTGCCAATGATTACTATCACTTTGAGCTAGAATATTGACTCTTATGTACCTTCATTATCCTCTCCTCATTACCACGTTAACTCCATTTTTGCAAATGAAGAACCTACAAGCATTGTGGAAAAACTACTAGGTGAAAAATCCTGTAAAATGGGTAAGGATCATATACAAAATGAACCTCTAGAGGTGTGTAAAGTCTAGGGCCAATCAGTGGAGGTTCCTGAAGTGTTACAAATTGTGGCTATTGTTGATCTCAACCTCTCTCTAGTGGGTAAGTTCTCAGCCCTTTGACCTAATATTGATCAAGTTAGGAAATAGGTTGACTCTCACTAGAAAATAAAAGGAAGTATATCTATCAATGTTATGACCAATGGGTTCTTTTTCTTTATCTTTGTTAATCAAGAAGACTTTATTAAGGTTATTATAGAAGGCCTCTGGACTTTTGGTTGAAAATTTCAAAACTTTCTTTCTTTGGGTAAATAGAAATCAGGGCTAGATCATGTGAAGGATCTTCATGCAATGGCTCCTACTTTGATTCGCCTGCCTAGGCCTCCTTTGGAATATTGGACCTCTAGCATTTTTTAGGGGATTTCTGAATCACTTGAAAAGTCTCTAGTGATGGAAAAAATAACCCAAACCAAGTCTAGATGCCTCTAAACTGGAATTTGTGTTAATAAGGTTTTCAACACTATTCTTCCCAGCCAAGTCACCCACTCTTGATTTGATTTGTGGGTGCAACCTATTGAATATGAGAATGCAAGGACATTTTGTCAAGTGTGGACATTTTAGCAATGAATGTAAGAAATAGCTAGTTAGAAAGAAACTAACCTCTAGTAATGCCACTCTATTGTCTAACACTTCGAACAAAGGTTTTACCAATGAGTAGACACCCTTTGTAGATGTCTCAAAAGACCATAGTGTCCCTTCAGTGAAGGGAGTCGAAAAAAGAAACAAAGAGGGTAAAAATAAGCAAATATGTGGTATGAAAACATCTTCTTCTGGGTTTGATCTCCAAGCTCATGTGAATCTAATAACTTAGTAGTGCATGGGGATCATCGTATAAAAAATTTCTTCCTAGCCAATATGTTTTTCTTCCTAATGATGGCTGTGGTAATATGATTGATTAAATTATCAAGGTGATGAATGAAACTATCCCCAACTCAATAAAAGATATGGTCAATAGGGAGATAATCTTAAGCCCCCAAAATAAAAAGAATATTAATCCACACAAAGTTTCACGTATAGAAAATGGAAAGGATGAGATGGGGTTTATGAAGATAAAAGAAAATCTACACCTTCTTGGGTTTTCTTTGATACCCTCTTCAAGTAAATTTAGAAAGATCCGAGAGGAAGATGACTCAGAAGTGGAATGGACACAAGTTGGAGGAAAAAACAAGAAGGAAAAGGTGGTAGATGTGAGAGGTGAAGCCAATCCTATAAGACCTTCTTAGAGGCACATGAGAAGCATGGATGTATCTAGAGAGGTGTCTAGTGGAAAGCAAATGAGCCTTGGAAGCCTCTCAAAATTTAAAAAGAAGAAGAAGTGATTGAAGGATTCCTCAAGTTGAGGAGTTCCTTTTGGTTTCTCAAGGTTGAGTATTCTCTCACTTTGTAGTTTTAGATGAATATTTTGTCATGAAATGCATGGGGCTTAAATAGACCAATTAAATAACACATGCTTAAATACTTATTGTTGAAGAAAAGGGCTGATATCCTTTTGTTACAAGAAACTATAATAAAAAAAGGCTTTCTAGAATATTGTTGAACATTTTTGGCCTTTGACTAAGTTTTTTGTTATTGGTGTAGTAGGATCCTTGAGTTGTATTGTAACTTTCTATAACCCAACTTCTTTCATGGGAACCTTGTATCAAACTTCTAAAAACAACTTAATGTTAATATGCAAAATTTAAAGATGTGACAAAGATGGAATCTTATTAACATCTATGCCACCAATATCAAATTTGCTAGGATTTTTTTATGGAACTCCCCATCTTTCCTTATTTTGAATGTTTCAACTGAATTGTGGACATTGGGAGGTAACTTTAATTCACCTTTATACCCTTCAGAGAAGTTAGGAGGCTCTGATAACTTCTCTGAGAGTATAAGCAACCTGGCTGACTTCATCTTGGTTTCTATCCATATTGATATAGGATTACAAGGGTCCCAATTCACCTAGTCTAATATGAGGTAAGGTAACCATTTAATCCAAGTCAGATTAGACAAGTTTTAGGTTTCATGCAACTAGATTAATGTGGATAATCTTTCTCACAATGATTTACCCAAAAAAAGAGTTAGATCATAATGTTATTATTATCTCTTGGAAGGATATTTTTAAAAAAGTACCATTTAATTTTAGGTATGAGATCCTATGGAAACACTTAGACTTTAGAGATTTTGTGGGGCAATGGTGAAATAATCAAGTGGATGACCCCTATGAGTTGCATGGTAAACAAATTAAAAGTTATCAAAGATAAGTTTAAACAATGGATTAAATATTCCTTTGACAATATCTTCATTCACAAGATTGATATTAACTCCCAACTTAAATCTGTCTAGGACATATTGGAGATAGTCTATTCTGGAAGATAGTGTGCAGGAGAAATCTTGAAGAGACCAATTAATCGGATTAAATAAATAGAAAGAAGTCTTCTAAAAAAAAAAATCCCATGTCCAATGGCTTACTAAGGATGATAAGAACACTATTATTTTTCACCAATTTATTGTGAAATATATGAGCAGAAACAAGATAAGAAGTTTCCAAAGGGAGAATGATTCCTACACCAAGGATAATGTTGAGGTAGCCAAGATGGTTATTTCATTTTTTGCAAATCAGCACTATAATGGAAATAACTATCTTAGATAATCCAGGAGAATGTTGGAAGTTATCCATGAGATGGTTATAGATTTGGACTTGGAACAACTTACCTCTAAAGTCTCTTTTCAAGAAGGTGAGGAAGAGACTTTCTCATTTGGTTCCTATATAGGTCTAGGTCTAGATGGGTTCCCTTTGGCTTATTTTGAATAATTTAGGGATGTACTTGAAGTGGATGTTTACAATGTGGCTAAAGAATTCTTCAGAATGGGTAAACTCCTCTAATAGGTTAACTCAAATTTTATTGCCTTAATTCCTAAGTGTGAGAATGTTATTTTATTGAAATATTTTAGGTCCATTAACCTTTGTAATATACTCAATAATAAGTTATATCAAAGATCATGGTTAATATGCTCAAAAGTGTTTGATGATTTTATAAAATCAAAAAGGTTTTCTTAAAGTAAAACATACCTTGGATTATGTGATTACTACCCATGAATTAGATCACTCTATGGAATATATTAAAAATTTTGGAATGACCTTTAAACTTGATATTTCCAAATCCTATGATAGAGTCTCTTGGAATTTTCTCTTATAAGTAGAAAGTTTAGGTTTAAAGGAAATTTTCTAAGGATGATTATTAAATGTGCTAACACTCCTATGTACTTGAAGCTTATTAATGATTCACCTAAAGGAACTTTCTCTTATGGTAGAAGGATTCATCAAGTTGACCTTCTTTCACATTATTTGTTCATCATTTTTGTTGAATTCTTGTGGAGGAATATTCAAATTTATACAGATCAAAATTGGCCCAAGTGTATTAAGTTGTTTCTCATTTGACTCCTAGTACCCTTAAGTAGTTTTAGGACAACACTATAATTTTGGGTTAGGCTTATGTCTTTGAAGCTAAAGGATGGAGAGGCATCCCAAATAATTATGTTATGCTATCTAGTCAACATCTTAACTACAAAAATAGTATAATATACTTCTTCAATGTTCTCCAATCCCTACAAGCCAAAATAAAAAGGATTCTTGGATGCAATGTTTCCTCCTTCCCAAATTCTTATCTAGAACTACCCCTAGTCTTGAAAAGCCCTCCTAATAACTTTTGGGATGGCTTAATTGGAAGATTTTAAAAAAATATTATGAGGTGGAAAGTAATATTATTAAGCCTTACTGGTAAATTGCAACTTCTTAAATCCTACCTACAGAATATCTTGGTTTATTATCCCTCCATATTAAAAATACTTGGTGTTGTCATAGATAAAATTTAAAATATCCAAAGAAGATTTCTATGGACTAAAATTGAAGAAAAGACTTGTATTTCCCTAGTGGCTTGGGATAGAGTTTGTAAGCCTAGAATGTTAGGTGGGTTGGGGATAAGGAAAATCAAATCTTTTAATAGGGCTCTTCTATCCAAAATTGGATAGTAGATTATCAAAGAAGTGGGTCAAAATCATTTGTGCCAAATATATCGATAATGCCCCTCATGATAATATGTTATATAACTTTGACTTCCCATTAGGCTCTTATATTTAAATAGTATCTTTAAAATTAGGAATGTTCTAAAAAAGCGAGAGAAGATGATTGTTGATGATGGGAGTAGTAATAGATTTTGGGTAGACTTGTGGTTCAAGGATATGACCCTATCTACTACTAATTGTTTTAATTTGATTAAAAAATTTCTTATCAAAAAACAAATTGAATTATGATGCAGGATTATCTCTCTTAGCAAGACAGTTATGGGAGATGGAAAATTTTGAAGAATAATATAGGGGATATAAATGTTATCCCAGATTTTGATTTGAAAAAGATGAGAGGGGATACTACTCAGTTGAACTCTTATCTTAGCAATCACTTATTCTTTTCTTATAATAGGAAGGACATATGGATTTAGAGATACTAATAATCTAGGGTGTTCTCAATCAAATTATCCTATACAGATATGGAGGAGATCGCAAGGGATAATTTCAACTAGAACAATATCTAGGCTACTAGCCTTATTCTGCAAAAATAATTTCTTTTTGTAGATGACTTATCATAAAGTAATATTTTGAATATATATAATATAAATAAAGGGGGATTTACTTTTGTCAATAGATTCTACCTTTACTACAATGATTTAGAAAATATGGACCATATTTTCCAATACTGCCAATTTGCAAGTGAGGTGTGGTTTGAGGTTTTTGCTACTCTAATGATCTCTTGGCCCCTCTTTGAGAATCTAAGAGGTTTGATGGAGAAATGGTGTTAATGTCCCTTTACTCATCTTGTCATATATAATTTTTAGTCTCAAAATTCTCCTTTTGTGGTTTGGAAAATATGGAAGGAGTGGAACAATAGAATTTTTAGAAAATGGGCCAGAAATAACAAGATGCTATTCTGGATCGTCCAACAAAAAATCAAGGAACATGTGAATGTTGTAACCTATGGGTTGTCAAAAACCATACCAATTCTTCAATATATTGATTAAATAGATGTTCGAGTATGAAACAAAACCTTACAAAGATTAACTAGAATAAGTTGATCCTTAGAAAATAATGAAAATAGACCCTTCTTGAGGTTGGATGGATAAAATTGAATTTTTGATGGTTTCTCCAAAAGAAACCTAGGGATCTCTAGTTCTAGAAGTTTCCTTAGACATAGTAAGAGAACTCTTATTTAAGGATACTATTTAAACCTGGACAAAGGTTCAAATAATACGATTGAAGCTTTTTCTTCTTGGTAAGGTCTTTAAAAAGTTAACTAGATGAATTTTCAAAAAATTATCCTCGAAGGGGACTCCAAACTAATTATGGGTTACTTAAATGGAAACACTAGTTGTCCTTAGGAAATTAAAAGTGTAATGGAAGAAAGTAAATATTTGACTAGAAGCTTTCCTAAATCTAAAGTTCAACATGTCTTTCAAGAAGGTAATAGGGTCATTGATAATTTAGCCAACCATGGACTTAGCTTTGCACAGTAGACCCTACTTAATTTACTCTTAATGTCCAACTAGCCCAAGAGAAATTGTATCTCTAAAGAGGAGCTAGTATTATATAAGAGATTATATTTCCTTTATTTATAATTATTGAAATGCTTTTTAAAAGAAATTTAAATAAAGAAAGAAATAAGGGTCCCATAAAATTTCTAATTCAAATTTGCTTGCTGAGTTTGATGCTGATATGGTCCCTTGGTTTTAGATTAGGCCGATGGATATTAGGGACTCCCTTTCACAGAGAGAAAAAAAATTATGATAATGATTTATATGTTATGAACAAGCCTTTTTATTATCCAACTATCATTACCATGTATGAAGATATGATTAGTTGGAATGCCAATATCTCTTATTTTCTTTTCCATAATAAAGATCATTTAGCAATATTTCACTTCAGATGTGTCAATGGGATAAATTTTCTTAATTGTGTGTGTGGATTGTTCATCAGATTGAACACCCTCCTCATTATTGTTGTCTCCGACTTTTTGAAATTCAAGGATGGTTTCCTTCCAAGGTTCAACAATGAAAATTGAATCATTGTGTACAAAAAATACCTCATCACATTCCTCTAGAGATCCTTGTCATGCTCACTACTTGATGAGTTTGATTGTTGGGCTTCCTATAAACAACACTATTTAAACTATTAAAGTAACATAATACCTCTAATTAAATTATTGCATGTCATATAATATTATAAAGAAACTAACCTCAAATTCATGCTTAATGATTAATTTCTCCCCTCAATCTAGCATATGTTGTATAAGGCCTTGGAAACCATGCAGTAAAGCATATTTTATCTCCTCTAAATCTTCCTTTCAAAAATGGTGAGCCTACATAAAAAAATATAACCAAATTTATAAGGTATAATGACTCACAAGATACAATTAACTCGTAAGTTTGTCATGACTTTTTTATGAAATAGAAAGTACAGTAGATGAAAGTATTCACTTATCAAACCACCATGAAGGGTATTTGATGAATATTACATGAAATTTTATCATGCATATCACTCATGTTATGGTCCAATTAGAGTATAAATAGCTCTAGTTTCACAAGAAAAGAGGTCTTCATTCAGCTCAATAGTTCCTAGGAAATTTTGAAACGCCCTGCTGCAGGTCAAGGAAGCATGTTTGTCATAGAATACTAGGGAAAATTATATATTGATATCAATCTAAAGATTCATGAATGCAACATCTCCAACAAAATAGACTATAATGAATAGGATAGATGGATAGCACTGTCAATAAAGCAAATGAGACTAGTCATATTTGAAAGAATGGCAGTGAAAGGTGAAAAAGGTTATTTAACATATAGAGCTGAAAGGAATTTATTAGATACAAAACAAAGAGATTGAAATACACATACACCATTAGAGGGTTCAAGGAAAAGAGAGTCTAGTATAAGAAGTTGATCTAAGGAAGTCATGACAATACTAAGAGTGTAGTCCAAAAACAAAGTACATTTAAGTCTCAAAACAGTGATAAAGTTTCATGTGAGAAACCAATGCAAATATCAAAATACTAAGAGTAGTAATCCATGCTATTATCCAAATAGGTTCTCAATGTTAGAATCATTGTGATGGATAGATATAAAGATTGTAAAATAGTGGTTATGAGAGAAGGAAAAAACACTCCATGAATAAATTAATATCATACCAATGATGATCCTTTAGATAAACCAAGATAAGCCAAATGCAGTAAAAGTCTTGTATAAGGTGTGGGTAGCAAGTTGTAAAGGCACAATGAGAGTCCATGTTTCTTTGAGTAGTCAAGGATGAAAAAGTGGTGACATAAGTATGAATATGAATGGAAGTGAATCAATAATGTGCTTATCAAATGAGAAAGTTATTTGAAGAAGTAGGGCATGAGTCAAGGACTATGATGTACCCATAAGAGAAAATCTAGTACTCAAGAGAAAGGGAGGTAAAGCAAGTATTGTAGAACTATAGATCAGAACAATGACCTTCAAAAGAGGAGTAGTCATTACAAATAGTAAAATAAAACTTACAGGTAGGAGAGAAAGAAAAAAGGTGAAAAGGTCTTGTTATAGGCTACATGATATGGAGCAACCTATATTCATAACAGCTTCATACACATATAAGAGAGATCTTGATATGGTAGTGTTCCTACACACATTCATTGTGATAGCCCAAAGACCATTAAACCCTTCATGCCGAGTTTTTGTGAGCAATTTCAAAGATGTAAAAAATGGTCATGTGAAAGAACTATAATGCAGATTCATAGTTAAAAATATATATTGACGTCCATAGACTGACAAAAAGAATTGATCATTTAAAAAATTCAATATGGTGAATATATAAGGGGTTTTATATTATGAACTTGTAGAGCCTTTTAAGCAAAAAATACAAGTTTGATAGTGAATGAAAAAATCAATGCCAAAAAGAAATTTTATTTAACAAATGAAATCAAGTCACAACAAACACAAGAATCTCAGTACCAGGTTAGGTTGAAGACAACAAAGCGCAATGGTCTCACTTAACAAAGATCCATCAAAATATAGTGACACCATTTCATGTATAGTGATCAAAATCTGAAGTTATTGAATGTTTCAAGCAATAATGACAATGAATGTGATCTTTTGTAGCTAATAGAGATTGTTAAGAAAGAAACTTATAGAATTTCATAACAAATATATGAATGAAATTAGGGTTTGGTACCTTGTTTCTTGAAGCCACATTGATTATGAAAACAACTATTTGCCAAGACAAATAGTACCAAACAAAGAACAATCATTCAAGTAAGACATACAAGAATAGTGGTAGAGAATTTTGAACACCAAGAAGATGGGAAACTAAAGGGAGTCAATCATAATTGAAGGTAAGCTATAGTTCTTTTGATATAGTGAGTGCCAAAGAGTTTACTATCAGAAGTAAAAAGGTAGTCCTAAACAAAGAAAGATCCAAAAGAATGATAGGACTATCAAAGATAATAGTATCCAAGAATAGTCACATTGATTTGTTGTGATAAAAAAGGGAATAAGAATAAGACACATGGAAAGACTTGTGGTATTAAACTCTAGACTGAAATGTGAAAATCTTTTTTTTAATGGAAATCTAATATTTTTGTAAAAGGAATTATAATACTATGACAACAAATAGACCAAAATCATAATAGATTCAATCTGAAATGCATAGTAGATCTCAGTTCTTTATTTGACATAAATCCCCTATCAATGAAACTAAAATATGTTATACCTAATGTAATTTAAAAAATCTAGAACTGATAGTGGATAGAGGTTAGAAATTATTTACAAATATGACATTCTATTTCTATAACCACCGAGTCAAAATATGAAAATCTGATATTTCTTGTTAAGTAGAAAATTTGAGCTTAGCCAATTCACCAAATGGAAGGGAGAAATTACTAAGGAAATTTTCAGTTGGAGGATTTTATATTCAAAAGAGGAGATGAATCCTCTAGATCCAATCCTAAATAAGACAAGGATTAAATACTAAATGGATTGGATTGATTTGGGTTTTGCTTTTTGTAAGTTGAATTGTTGAAATATGTAGAATACTGGAATTGGAGATAAAATATGCAAAAACACTGAGCTACAAATTCAGGATTTTGTCATGCACCTGGATCTGAGAAGTTTGAGATGATTCAAAGCTTCTTTGAAAAATCTACTAAAAGTTGCAAGGATCGTGTGTCCAGATCATGCTTCCCTCCTATCAGTCCTCCAAACTTTCCATGCAATGAAAATGGTTTTTTCATCTCTACAAATAAATCTTAATTCCAGAAGTATAGTTGTGCACCTGCTTCCTACACATAGAAGGAAAGTGAATTGTGTTGGGAATTAGGGGTTTTCCTTTGGTAAAACCCTAGTTTGGAATCAACCTTGAATAAAATATTGCAAATACTAAAGTAAATAATGGAAAGGTATACCTTAGATCTATAATGACTGATAATGATGCTTTTCTTCTTGAATGTAATCACATATGCTGTATGAAATGGCATGAACATGACAAAACTCTAATCACACACACATGCTTTCAAATAAATGATGTAATGTTTCTCCAATGGATAGATAAAGAATATGCAGCATTGAAGAATTCTTGATGATGAATTATTGAATGCTTGAATGCTTCAATTTAGTCTCCTTGCATTAAGATCATCTCTACCTTATTTCCTTATTATTTGTTATCCCAAATGAGAGGAGAATACATCCTTATATATTATGACCCAATTGAGGAGGACCATGGTCTTGGTGAGGACCAGGGTGCCATGCCCTGGTCCTACCCCAATTTAGAGAAAGGAGAAGGGGTCCCAGCAAGGTGAGGTGTGTAAATATGATGTTTATTGTATGGGGGAGGCATAAATAGGTCCTTATCAAGCATGAAGATGAGAACACTAAGGTGAGGGCCCCAAATGCAATTAAAATTATAAAGGGTGCAATTTTAGGATGCTATATTTAGCTCCGACTTTAGCAGGACTATGAGCTTATGCAAATACTTGTGATAAAGTAGAAGAAAGAGAGATGAATAAGATGAGAAATATGGAGAAAATCACAAGGAGTATAAGATATCACTAATTTCAAGAAACGAAGCCCCCAATGTTAGGATCTTAACTCACTAAAACATACGCAAGGACACATAAAACAAGACAAAAACAAAAAGGAAAACAAAGACGAAAGGAATAACAAAGTCACACAACAAAAATAGAGACACAAGCTAAGAGACCAAAAAAACACCTCAAGTCAACTAACTGAAGATAACTCAATATAAAAAATGTCTCAACAACTAATATCATACTTTAAAAAAATACCATCTCATGAACACAAACAATCACATAAAAGAGAAAAACAAGAATCATCCATGAACTATCAATATTAAATCTATGAGTTCATGAGAGGAAGAAGAGAGAGCATGAATACATGCTAGATGTGTTAATGTAGGTGATCCATAAGAAGAATGATGAGAAAGGGTATGGACTACTTTCCCCTAGATGATTTTATCTAGGTGATCCATGATGAGAAAGGACATGGATTACTCACCCCTAGATTTTTTTATCTAGGTGATCCATATGAGGAGGAGAGTAGGAATAGTCTAGATTTTATTAGATAGTTCCACCCATCCTCATACATGTGTGCAAGTGATGTCTGGTTTCAAGTGTATAACACCTCGTGTAAGAGCCTTTGCTCTATTTTTTAGTATGCTTCAACCTATTTAAGACATGTAATGATGCATAAAATGAGGATGAAGCATGAGAATCTAACAATATCATATTTAAAAATGAAGTGAGGATTACGCATACTGATACAATAATCCCATGTCAAAAAATAAAATGAGGATTATGCATGAGGATGCAATAAATCCCATGAATGATGGAAAAAATGGGTATGAAACATGAGTATGAAACAATCCCATATTTATAATAGATAGTAAAAAATGTAACTAGGAGGCCGCATATATGACCCCCTCCTTAAGATGTCAACATAGTCCTATGTTGATGTCTTAAGGAAGATAGAAACAAGGATAACCACCTTCAACACCAAGGAGATATCCACTAATAAATAATACATCCATTCCAAGCTAGAATGAAAGACTCTTGAATAGGATTTATTTCTTTAATCAAGGAAGAAATAATTGTAAAAGGGATATCTTGCAACAAATGTAAATAGAATTTTTTGAAAGATGTATGATTAACAAAGGATGAAGAGATATTTGGATAAATATATCTACCTCCAAGGGTACAAGAGATCCTTAATAAATATGACATCTTCAAAAGGAGAAGAGCACTAAGAATAAACACCTCCAATGTTTAGGAAAAAGTAGGTTCTTAGGATTACACACTTCCACTAAGAAGATATTGTTCATAAAAGATGCACCATTTCAAACAAGGAATGACAACAAACTATGAAGGATGCAAATCAACAAAGGAAGAAGGCAATCTTGGGAAAATGAGAGAAAGAGAGAGAGATTTGAAGCATTATTCTTGCCCCCCAAGCATGGAGACAAGGACACAAAGAGAGATCATATTTAAAAGGAACACTCTTCTAAACTAAGCACAAGATCCTCAGTAGGGATGTATATCACAATATAGAAGGGTTCCCTATAAAAGATACCACTCAATAAAAAGAAGAATTTGATGAATTATTATAGGCTTTCAACACTAAGGAAGAGATCCAATTAGGGATATGCACTTATAAGGTAAGGATAAGATCCTCACTAGGATACTTGTTCCAATAAGAGAAATGAGATCCTCAATGGGGTTATATACCTCCACAATCAATAATAGATCCTTAATAAAGGCCCTACTTCACAAAGGGAAAGTGAGAGAGAATGATTTAAATGCTATTCTTTCCCCCGAAGCATGGAGACAAGAATAAAAATACTATTATGTTTCTAGCATAGTATGATTTCACTTTAAATTGTACCATCATGAATGAAAATGAGCCCCTGATAGGTAAGCTACCAATGTCACATAATGAGGAGCAACATAATAGGAACTTAAATGTTATGTAAAGAGAAAAATACGAGAATACAACTTATTTCCATCTCATATTTTAATCGTACCAATTACAATGAGAACATTGAATTTTATCGACTAAATCATGACATTCATTAGTAGCATGGCTAGAGATTTGATGATAGCTGTAAAAACAAGAATCGTGTTGATTTTTTTATTATTCTTTCTTTCATTCTTTAAAGGGATAGTAATGAAGTTATCTTTAAGAATCTCATACAAGATACTTTCTTGTTGTGATGAGATGTTTTAAGAAGTCATGGGCGTAGTAGACAATGGAGAAGGGGATGTCAACAAAGGAGGACTTTGGAAACCTAGACATTCTTAGGAAAGGTGTGGTGTATATTTCTCATGACTATGAAAACTTTGTTGCATACATCCTAAACCATATCTATTGTGCCTGTGCATAGACATTGAAATTTATAGAGGAGAGGGTTCATTCCTAGTATCAAAATATAAAGATCCCTCATCATCATCAAGACATGTGTTGGAAAGAGAGGTGAGATTTGATTTAGAAGAAGTTTGGATAAATGATGCACAAGGCTCCTTCAAGGCTTCCTCCTTAGATTGAGGGATTTTATATGCATTGATAGAAGGCTTCCTCCTTAGAAACATCATTGATAGGAGATTGTGTTATTCAAGGAATCATAGTATTAAAGGGAGAAAGTCATCCTACTTTATCATGAATAACATCATAAGGATTAGGATCAGCCTTGATTGTGTGAAGTTCATTGTGATATAGGAATTTGATTGTGTGACGAAGAGTAGAAGGGACTGCTTTCATACCATGGCTCCATGGTCTACCTAGAAGAAGGTTATAATTAAGATGGTTGGGCATGACATGAATAAGAGTAGGCAAATTCATAGGTCCCACTTTGATAGGTAATATGAATATACCAAGTGTCTCTCTAGAAACATTATCAAAGCCACAAACACAAAGAGGATCTTTAATAGAATCTAATGATACCAATTTATCTTACCTAATAAGTCAACGCGACAAATGTTAAGTGCTGACCCATTATCAATTAAAGTACCTCTTATGTTTTGATTATAAATGGAAGGAGTAATCATAACCGGATCATCTCTATTTCTAACCTCTATAGAATGAAATTCATCTTGTGAGAATGTGATATCATTTAGTTTAGAAGAAGGATGAAGAACCACTTTTGAAAAGGCTTCTTGGATCAACCTATGGTATGAAGGGGAAGTTTGAATCAAGTCCCAAAGGGAGATATTTGCTAAGATACTATAGAGTTTCTCAACAAGATCCTTATGAATGTCCTTAGGGTGAGAGGGAGAAGAAAGGTAAGTGAGATGAACATTGGGTTCTATGTTTTTGACACAAGCATTAAATGTTTGATATATTTTGGAGCCATATTTTTGTTCTAGTTGTCTTTCCATAACATCTCTGTTATATATGTATTTTACAACTTTTAGAATATTGGGAGGTTCCTTAGGTTTAGGATTCTCATAACTAGAAACATGAATGGTATTGAATTGATTGATATCTTTGTTCTCCAAGGATACATCTCTAGAAGAGAGAGCATTAAGGAAATTTCTAATGATTTCATCTTCTTGCACCAAATTATTCTCATGGGGGAGGTACATTTTAGGGTAAATGTCATTCTTCAAAGATTAATATTTTTGAGGGAGATCTTTGAAAGAACTTATCATAACCTCTTCTTGCACCAATGTTCCCTCATTGGAAGGACCAAATTTGGGAGAGGGTAAATGAATGTCCACCACTTCTTTTATAGGAGAGATACAATTTATGGAAGGTAAAGTGACATCAAGGAAGGTGTTTATGATATCATCCTCTTGTTGTAAGATATTTTTTTATGGGAGAGATGTTGTTTAGGATGAAGATCAACATTAATTTTCAAAATCTCATCCTTAAGAGGAAGAATTGTAAAAGGAGTGTTAATAGTATTTTCTTTCACCAAAGTATCCTCGTGAACACGAGAATATTTAGGAGAGGAAATGTCATGGCTCATTAGGGTATCATCTTTAAAAGTTAAAGCTTAATAAAGAGGATTCTCTAACACATCAACTTCTTTTATTACAAAAGCTTCTTCATAAATAGGATTGATAGAAGATAAAGGTTCATAAAATGGATTGTTATGCTTGACATTATCCTTGTGAATTGCTGGAGATTTAGAGGGA
This sequence comes from Cryptomeria japonica, assembly GCF_030272615.1. Classification (NCBI taxonomy): domain Eukaryota; kingdom Viridiplantae; phylum Streptophyta; class Pinopsida; order Cupressales; family Cupressaceae; genus Cryptomeria; species Cryptomeria japonica. Next base: position 734,216,057 of record NC_081409.1, read on the forward strand.
AGGATGAATTCATCAAGAGTTTCATCCATCACTTCACTACTAAATGCATTAAAAATTATGCTGATTAACCTTTGGCAAAAGGATGTTTTAGAAGGCTTAGGATAAAGGAAACCATCAAGAGCCTCCTCAAGTTCTTCTCTACTATATACTTCTTCAAAAGGATAGTCATTGTAAGCAAATGGATTGTCAAAGACATGATAATATTGCAAGGAGTAATTTGACATTTTGGCAACATATGGTAACTATTGCAATGAAATTAATTAAAGAATGCAAACATACAAAATGCATAATTTTTAATTTTTTAAATTTTTTTTGTATATATATTTTTAAAATTTTGAAAAATATGAAATCTAAAATTTAAAGTTTGAAATTTAAAATTTAGAACTTGCAAAATAGTTGAATAATTCAAAATTTTAGAAAAATTATTATTCAATTGAATAAGAAATTTGATTGAAAGAATAATGAGAAATAATTGAACCTCCTACGAAATTTAAAATTAAAATTAGGATTATGCAAAAATAATATCTTATATTAAATTTAGAATTATCCAAAAGAGATTTAAATTTTAAATTAGGGTCTTGTAAAAATAACCTCTTAATTTTAAAATTTAAATTTGAAATTAAATCTAAGATTCTGCTTTGGAAATTGGGAAATGACCAAAATTAATTTAAATTAAAAAATTAGGGTTTGTTTAATTAACCACATAATTTTAAAATTTAGATTTAAAATTAAAATTAGGGCCTTGAAAAAAAAACCCTCTTAATTTTAAAATTAAAAATTGAAATGTTGTAATTTGAGAATTAATTTAAACTATTTTGTATTAAATATAGAGAGTAAACCATACATGAGAGTCAGGTGTTGAACATACAAGTCAGGGCTATGCAACCATAATTATAAAAAATAAGGAGCCATTATCTCTAGATCTCAATGTGACAACAATTGTACAAAAAAGACTAGATTGATGTCTCATCATGATATCTATAAAGAAAAAAGTAGTAAGAGAGTGCCTGATTCAAGACACGATCCAAGAAGTCCATCTTATGGACCATCCATCTAGATGTTAGTTCAAAGTGTCTAGATGGGTTGGTCAACGTGCATTGTTCCTTAAGTTTCTTTCTTGCTATCATTGATTTTTCCAATCATGGTGTTCATAGTTGCTACAGTTGAGGATGGTCCCTCGGGATCTTTAGACCATGTAGATCTGTAGAAAAGGTCAGTGATGTAGATATGGATAGAGCCTTTGCCTATGAGTCTCTCAAATCTCTCATTCAAAATATTTATCATCAATGAAATCTGCATGGAAACATTATAAAATATGAGTCTCTTGAGAGACTCAGTAAGAGTCATCTCCCTTCCATGATACCTAGCCTCATTAAAATATTTTCAAATAATCCATCAAACTTCACATGAGAAAAGAGACCACAAATAACTAGCATCCTTCTTTATTTCTATAATGAATCCATTAACAACATCACTAGGAGTAAAAATATTCTCAAATTTAATGTAAAAAATAGTCCAGATTTCTTTAGCAAAAAGACACTTGAAAAAGATATGCATTATATTCTCTGGAACCGTGCAAATGGGGCATATAGGGTTATCATTTTGTGATTGTCTAATAGGAAACCTCTGCAACAAAAATAACCACTTGAAACATTTGAGCTTGGGGGATAGTAGAATGCCATAAGAAAATAACTTTTTGTTACCAATCATTAGTACTGCATTGAAAATCCCAAATAGAATTAAGGTGAAATATGATCTTGTTACTACACATCAGAGAACTGTAAATAATTTTAGCATTAGCCTTAGGAAAGGTGGGTCCATCCATCCAAGTATAGGAGAAGACTTTGTTCTCGCTCACTGTGCATGGAATGGAAAGATCAACCATGCTATAGGCTGATTTCAACATAGCATAGGTTTCCCAATTGGATGGAGAGATAATATTTTTCTGTCTAAGATCATCCCAAGGTATAAGAGCCCCATTAACAATAATATCATTAAAAAAATTTATGCCTTTAAGAGCCCAATTTTTAGCTAAACAATCATGCATAAGGTCCAAGGGCTTGTTCTTATGTATAAAATTCCACCATATAGATTTCTCACCAGCAATGGTGTTGTTATTATTAATAATCCCATTGTTAGCAATCAAATTCCTAGTATGTTCCCATGCTTTCCAAATCATTTTAAACACTGAGGACCCTGCTAGAGTAACAGGGAACTTTCATGCGATCAAGTCAACAAAGGGGAGATCTTTCGAGCCTTTAGCCTATTTAGGAATAGCCACATTTATATTATTTCTAATGAGAACCTTCTAGGGTTATTCACCCTCAAGAGCTTGGAATATGGTAGCCAATGCTATGCCTTGTATTTTTAGGTCTTTCAATCCCAAACCTCCCAATCTCTTATCTAGGCAGCACCATCCCAATTTTACAGTATGCCATTTTTTTTCTTTGCCATCCAACCAAAGTAAATGTTTGATACTCTTCTGCACTTCATTTATCTGATAGTTAGAGAACATCCAAATAGAAGAGTAGTATAAAGTGTAGGATGATAGGATCTTTTGGTAAATTTGGAATCTGCCAGGAAGAGATAGGTATAAATTGTTCTATTTACTAAGCTTAATATCAATCTTTTCTTTGATCCAAAGACACATATATTTCAAACTTGGGTCAACTGCAAATGGGATCCCCAAATATCTAACTTTCCTTGATGGACCCCCCATTGGAAGTCGAATCTAGACAACCAGTGTAGAGGGGAGTCGCACCATCCCAATAGTATATATTTGGGGGTTGAAATCCTAGCCCCAAAAGCATCACCATAGATTTTTATCTTACACTTTAGAGAGGAGAAGTTATTCTCTTAAAGGTGTATAAAGAATGTGGCGTCATTTGCAAGCTGGACATTCACCAAGTCCATGTTATTGGGATGGGAGATATCCTTCACTTTGGGGGAGGTCAAAGAGTCTCTAAGAAGATAAAAAATGGTGTCTGTAGTAATGACAAAGAGGATAGGAGCAAGGGGGCATCCTTGTCTAATGGATCTTCTAAGAGAAATAGGTTGGGAGTGGGACCCATTAATATCCACTTGTGCTAAAGCATCTTGAAGTAACACTGCAACCATTTGACAGAATTCCTTAGGTAGGCCAAATGCCTCCAACATCATGAGGAGAAAACTCCATTCTATCGAGTCATATGCTTTTTCAAATTCAATGAGGAACATGGCAACCTTTGGGTTGGTGATCTTGGCCTAGTTCACAGCCTCCTAGCTGGTAATTCAGTTTTCAAGTATATACCTCCCTTTATGAATCTAGTCCGAGTGTTACATACAAGCTTAGGAAGTATCCCTTCTATTCAAAGAGCCAACATTTTGGCGAGGATTTTGTAAGATACATTAAGGAAGGTGATTGGCCTCCAATTATTTATGAGGGATTTGTCACCTTCTTTTAGAATCATTTTAATGACACCTTTATTAATCTCAAGCCCTAAAGAGCTAGCAACTAGGGCCTCCTTGTACACTTGAAGTAAATCCCCAACAATCTAGTCTAGATTGGCCTTGTAGAATTATATTGACAATCCATCTGGGCCAAGGGCCTTGTCATTACTAAGGCTCTTAATGGCCTTTTGGATTTCCTTTATGGAGAAGGGCTCCTTCAGCATGCTTGCCTCATTGTCAGAGATCTTCTTAGGGATGAGGGATCTGCATTGCTCAAGGGAAATATTATGTTGGGTAGAGTCACATTCAGAGGTGAATAACTTCTCATAGTAATTCTGAAAGGCTCTCTTAATATCTTCAATATATGTTAATTCCATTCCATCATCCCAAATTTTGTCTATTCTTTCCTTATGTTCTTTTTGTCTAAGAAAGTTGAAAAAGAACTTGGATCCCTTATCACCATGGGAGAGCCAAGTGATTCTTGATCTAATTTTGGCTCCCTAAACCTTCTTATATTAGAGGATTCTAAGTTTGTCTCGGGTATAAGACATAGCACTTGATAGAACCATGTTTTGAGGGTCATTCTAAATGAAGGCCTTTTGGAAAGGGAGCTACTCAGTGAGGTCCTTCTCTTCTCTCCTACTATCTTTATGAAATATAGTACTAAGGGTTTGATAAAGATCTCTCTAGGCTTCAACATTTTTGTTCCACTTGCAAATTGTCAAAGTTTCTTGACCATACCACTTATTGACCTGCATAATCATAAAAATGGCACTTAGGACCTCGTGCTAATCCAACAATTTTGTGTTGATAATAAAGCTATTGTTCTTTTTGGGTAGGAGAGCCATGGTCTAATTAATAGAAATATGTGTAGAAATGGGGTGGTGGTTGGAAAGGGTGTAGGGGATGACCCTAACCATATCATCTATGGGCTCTTGCATAAATGTGAACTGTTGAAATTAGAATTGAATTAATCAAGACAAGAATAGATCCTTTTTCTACCTTGTTGGGAATTGCACCATGTGAACCTTATGTTCTTGTGATCTCCTTTCCTACACTCCAAGGGGTCAAATAGATGTAAAGTTGATTTCATTTTGTCCCAAAAATGTTTCTCGCCACACTTCTAGTCCATTCTCAGACCCCCAGACTTATCCTCTGCATTTTCAATAATATTAAAGTTCCCACCAAACATTCAAGTTATATTGGGGAGGGTAGTCAGCCATTTCCATAGGTTTATCCTGTCTTTGTAATCATTAGGGGCATTTACAAAATAAACCCTAAATTTGAGGCCCCTTATTTCCATGATAACCTAGGTAGCTCTATTACAGGGAGAGGTACCATGATCTTTAACTAGGGATGATCATTTCTTATTGATCATCACGACAGGTCCTCCTCTACCTCTGTCATGATTGCTGGCAAAGAAAAGGGCTTCCTTCCATATGAAACAGAGATTGACTTCTAGGAGGAAGTTGGTAGCTCTGACCTCTTGGAGAAAGAGGCAATCCAGATTCTTATGTTGGTTAAGGAATCTTCTCACATTGTATTCCTATTTAGGGATTCTAATCCCCTTATATTGCAAGATGTAATGTTCAAGTTTATTGAGAAAATTAGGTAGAGTTGTCCTTGGTAGCCTTGAAGCTATTGAAACATTTAGGGAAATTAATTTAAATCCTAAAAATTAGGACTCTTTTAATTAACCTTTTAATTTTAAGATTTTTTGGTATAATTATTTATTCTTATCCAGGATATAATTACACTTTACTTTAGTTGACTTAGGATAATGCATCTCATCATAGTTCTAATATGAGACACTTAGAGAAGTGTGCACATAGAGATAATGCTTATAGGAGAAATTCCACCTTTTGTGGTTTTATCTTGCTCTTACATTCCACATTCGGCAGGTGATCCACCTCTTGTGGAATATTATATTAATTGTCGTACCTACCCCTACTCTTTCTTACATACCCTTTTTTCTCATTGAGCCACATATCATAATTGTGTGCTCACATATCCATTTCACCTTGCCTATATAAGCAGACCCATATTCATTGTATTGGTTCATCTAGTTGATCACTTTTGCATATTGATGAGAATATAGTTTGTTCTTGTCAAACTATTGTCTCTCTTTTGTGTGCTTTTCATTATGCCCTTGATCTTGGCAAAATTTCACAAGGTATTAGAGCCATTAGGGCTTCATTGAATGGTTTTGGGAGACATCTTGGAAGGCTTATAATTTTGGATATGAGATACTACATGTTTTGGAAGAATCCTAGAGCATTTTCAACCTCACCATTGTGTTTCGGAGGCCGTTTCCATAAAAATTGAGTATAAACTCATCCATATTTGGCGAAAGTCAAATTTTGTGTGTTGGAGGATTTTTTTACCTAATTTGGGTAGTACGGTACAAATTTTAAATTTTTTTTTTTATTTTGTGAAAATTTAATTTCAATTATTTTTTTAAAAAAAAAATTCACTAATTTTTTTAAGTTGTAAAAATTTTTCAACTAAATTATTATATTTTCGAGAGGGTACGTTGACCCAACCCCTCGTACCTATACCCTGCACAGTAAGTAGGACCCGCCAATGCCTACCACCACCATACGTCATCTGGGATTCCTCCCACCAGCCTCATAACAACCTCCGGCTCTGACGACTGCCTTCCACTCTGGCTCTAGCCCCGACACCTCCTGCTTGGGCTCTGACCAGCTTCCTGGCTCCGACACCTTCTGACAGCTCCAACAACCTCCAACCCAGGCTCTCGCTTCCCGTCGACTGTCGTCACTACCAAAACTTTTGACCTCTGGTGGGACCCATGTCTTCCACATGGTAGGTGGCCACTGGCCCGTGGGCTAAACACCTCACCGCCCACACCATCTAGACCGTATAGTACGAACTATATAGTCAGCCTGCCACATCATCTTTTCATATAGTCAGCAAGGAGGTGCGATATTTTTTTGACAAGCATATGACCATCAAATTTAACATAGCAAAGTGTTGATGTCAGCAACTTTTTGAAAATTTTAGACCCCTCACAATTGAGTAGTTTGAATTTTTGGATCAGCTTTGAAGGCCCATATCTTGCTAGATTTTGCTCCTTTTCGGTGCAATTTTTTTTTATTTGGGTAAGTTTTTTGTGCTCTCCATAGTGGTGTGGTTATTTTTTGATTTTGGTGAATAGGTTTTTAAGAATTTTCAGATTCTCTTAGCTATACCTATCCAATCCTCAATTTGTCAACTTCAAAGGCTTTGTTTGGGCTGATACGACCTCCTTTTCAGGTGCCATTTTTTTAAAAGTCCATATCTTTTCATCTACTTTCATAATCTATCATCAATTTATAGAGATTTTGAGTGGATGTTGTACTTCAAAAATTAGTCTTTTGTGGCTTACTTGGTACTTGTAATTTGTTTGGATCTTAGTTTAAGTCTCTTGCATTATCAGTTTGAGTCTCCTTTGACCCCCTTGAGGCAGTTGTAAAGTTGAAATAAGAAGTCCACTTTGCCCTTTTTTTACAAGTGGCCCATTGTACATGCACTAAGAATAAAGTGCCAAATCATCTTTTTTTTTGGGGGGGGGGTTCTTTGATTGGGTGAATTTGGGGGGGTGTCTTGTGTGATTGTGCCTCTTTTTCCTTGCGCTCTTTCATTTTTCTTGCTATGGTCCTCATAAATTTCCACCTTTAACTCCACATAACTATGCATCTTGGAAAATAAAAGCATGGAGCAAACTAATGGAAAAAGGACTCACACATTACATAGATGGAACTATAGCAACACCAGCTGATCCTAAGGCTGATCCTAATGCTTAATTAGAATGGCTCACTAAAAATTGCATGGCTCTTCCAACTTTACATAAGTATGTATCAGATGACCTCATTTTTCATATTGAGAAGTGTACTACAATCAAAGAGGCTTGGGATATCTTTTAGAAATTATATGGTCAAGTTGATGAAATCAGAGGCTACAAGATTGACAATGAGCTCACCAACTTGGATCCCAAAATTTTTGATACAATCCAAGATTATGTCAAAAAGGAAAATGAGATAAGAGAAAAGCTTAAGGATTGTGAAATTGACAAAAAGGATGCTCAATTGATATTCAACTTGTTGGACAAGCTCTCACCTGAATATGTAGCATTTGTTTCTAGTTTCCAAACCCATCGCTTGACAGTGGGGTGTTCCTACACTATGCCTTTGTTTGATGGTTTCACCAAAATGTTGATGTTGGAACAATATAAGTTGTTGAACATAGGGATTCTCAAGTCTTCAAAGTCCAAGGCTTTGGTGGCTAATCAAGGGAGTCAAAGGAGTCAAGGAAAAGATTCCAATAAGAAGAAGAAGCAATCTAAGTCAAAGCCAAAATAGGAAAAAGGACAATCATCCTCTCTGTCACAAGGCAATTTTTATTTCTCTTATCACATGGGTTCTACAATAGGTTTGTCATAGCATTGGATACTTGACTCAAGTTCCTCTTTTCACATGAGTTCTACAAAGGAGAAATTTTCTTCATTGGAGCCATCAAAGGTACCTCACATTTACATAGGTGATGATACACAAGTTGAGGTAGAAGGGAAAGGTTTGGTTGTTATGGATGATGGAACATTTGAGAATGTTCTTTATGTTCCTAACTTGTCTACCAATATTCTCTATCTACCAAATCACTCACTATGGGAATGGTAAAAAGGTTGAGTTTACCCCTGGTTCAGTTGTGGTAAAAGAATTTGATAATGATGCCTTGGTAGTAGTGGGATAAATCAATGATAATTCAAAGCTTTATTCATTCTCCCACTTTGTTCCAAGTTATCCTTCTAGGGCCTTGCTTACTCATTCAATTTCAGAAAGTAAGCTATGGCATGAGCAATTTGGTCACCTCAACTACCACTATCTTCAGTAACTTAACACTAAAGATATGGTCACAGATCTACCTCGAATTAGTTTTTTAGAGGGTGTATGTTCAGGATGTTCCATGGGAAAGCATCCCAAGGATAAGTTTGATAAGGGGAAAGCTTGGAGAGCTTTGAAATTTCTTCAACTTGTTCACAATGATGTCACAGGTCCATTTTCACCACCTTCATTTAGTAGGGCCCACTATGTCCTCACCTTCATTAATGACTACTCTTGCTTCACTTGGGTCTATTTTCTTGTTCATAAGAATGAAGTGTTTGACATATTTCTAGACTTCAAGGCTCATGTGGAGAAGAAATCAAGGAAAGTGGTCAAGATCCTTCACATAGATAATGGAAGAGAATATGTGAATAAAAGACTTGAGGATTTTTCTACATTTGAGGGGATTGATCTTCATCATTCAAATACCTACACTCCACAACAAAATGGAGTTGTAGAACGTAACAATCAAACTCTCAAGGAGATGTCTAGTTGTATGATACATGCACATTCTCTTGATCCCAACTTTTGAATAGAGGCTATTAGTTGTGCTACACACATCCAAAATCAGGTTCCTCACAAATATTTGATGGTTATTACCCCTTTTGAGGCTTGGCTAGGTAGCAAACCAATTGTGAGAAATTTCAGAGTCTTTAGGTGTCGAACATGGGCTCGCATTCCTTTGTAGAAATGCAAGTGTTATTTCTCTCATCGTTGGGCTCGACAAACACTTGAGTCGGTAGGTTCTCTTGTTGGGGATCCTTTAGATACACGGAGGACTCAACAACAACATCAAGACCTTCGACATGCATACATTGCTACCACTTCCAATCCACCGACATTTCAGGAAGCATCAGGGGTTACCAAGTGGGACCAAGCTATGGATGAAGAGTATAGTTCCTTGATGAGGAACAACACTTGGGAGTTAGTCCCTCTCTCTAAGGGGAGAAAGATAATTTGATGTAAGTGGATCTATCGGACCAAGTTTATAGTAGATGGTAGTGTGGATAAGTATAAGGCTTGACTTGTTGCGAAAGATTTCTAACAAATTATAGGTGTTGACTATATTGAGACCTTCACACCCATAGCTAAGATGAACTCCATTCACTTGACACATGCTATTGACATAGCTAATGGTTGGGTTTTCCATCAGATGGATGTGAAGAGTGATTTTATTCATGGGATCTTGATGAGGAGATATATATGGAGCAGCCACAGGGTTTCATCTTGGATTCTTCATTAGTTTTTTGACTGAGGAAATCTCTCTATGGTCTTAAGAAGGCCCCTAGGGCTTGGTATGCCAAGATGGATTCCTTCCTTCTCTCACCAGGGTTCACTAGGTGTCATTTTGATCCAAATGTCTACATTTTGCAATAGGATGGCTCACACTTGATAGTTGTTCTCTATGTTGATGATTTGATCAATATAGGGAGCACCTCATCCATCATTAGTAGTGTCAAATCTACCTTGAATAACAAATTTTCTATGACTGACTTGGGTCTTTTGCACTACTTTCTCAGGATAGAGATTTCACAATCACCTTCTGGGATTACACTTTTCTAGCCCAAGTATGTACTTGATCTACTTGCATGCTTTCATATGGCTCATTGTAAGCTTGCATTGACTCCTTCTCTTTTAGGAGTCAAGCTTGAGGCTAAGTGCTCTTCTCCACCAGTTAATACCACATTGTATCATCAACTTGTGGGTAGTCTCATCTACTTGACTCACACACAACTTGACATTTCATTTACGATTGGCATGGTTTCCCACTTTATGCAGGAACCACATGAGCTTCATTGGAAAGCTGCCAAATGCATCCACCACTGCATCCAAGGTACACATCATTATGAGATTCACTATGCAGGAGGTACAAGACTTCGCTTGGTTGGATACATAGACTCCGATTGGGCTAGTGATCTTGATGATTGTAAGTCTACTTTTGGTTATAGCTTCCACCTCAGTTCGGGCCCCATTTGTTGGCAGAGAAAGAAGCAGCATGCTATTTCTCTCTCCTTGACTGAGGCCGAGTATTGAGGGGTTGTTAACATAATGACTGAGACTATTTGGATTCAGCATATTCTCATAAAGTTTGGGTTCTCCACTCCACGACGAACAATTCTGCATTGTGACAATTACAGTGCTATGGCAATCTCGAAGAACCCAGTTTAGCATCAACGGACCAAACAGATCGAGATTCATATACACTACATTCAAGAGTTGATTCAGGAGCAGTTCATTGATTTGTAGTATTGTTCTATAGTGGAGTAGATTGCAAACAAATTCACCGAACCCTTCACTGAGTGTAAGTTCCAGCAGTTGTGTGCTCTCTTGAGGGTGTGGGATGTTTCATTAGGGGGGTTAGCTGACTTCTCCTTCCTATCTTATGAGGGGGACTTTTTCCTCTTTCAAAATTTGTCCTTCTTCTTTAATAGTCTCTTTGTACATTTATCTCTCTTTTGGGGGGGAGTTTTTCCCACTAGGTTTTCTCCCTTTCTCCGTTTGTGAGAGATTGCATTGCATAGGTTTAATTGCATTTGCATATTTTACATGGGTACCTATCATGGCCTAGTAGCTGGGACCCATCTTGCATTATTAGCTTGAGTCTTCATTCCCCTAAGTTGCACTTAAGGGGGGGTGTTGGTGTAATTATTTATTCTTATAGGATATGATTACACTTTACTTAAGTTGACTTAGGATTATGCATGTCATCATAGTTTGGATATGAGACACTTAGGGAAGTGTGCACATAGGGATAATGCTTGTAGGAGAAATTCCACCTTCTGTGGTCTTATCTTGCTATTACATTTCACATTCAATGGCTAATCCACCTCTTGTGGAATATTATATTATTTCTCCTACCTACCCCTACTTTTTCTTACCTACCCTTGTTTCTCATTGAGCCACATGTCATGATTGTGTGCTCACATATCCATTTGGCCTTGTCTATATTAGTAGGCCCATATTCATTGTATTGGTGAATCCAGTTGATCACTTTTACATATTGATGAGAATACAATTTTTTATTATCAAAGTATTGTCTCTCTTTTTGTGCTTTTTATTGTGCCCTTGATCTTGGCAAAATCTCATAAAACTGAAAATTGAAATGTTGGAATTTGAGAATTAATTTAAATTTAAAAATTTGTGCTCTTTTAATTAACCGCTTAATTTTAAGATTTAAATTGGAAATTGTCCACAAGAAATTTAAATTTAAAATTAGGGCCTTGTAAAAAGAACGTCTTAATTTAAAAATTAAATTTAAAATGTTGAAATTTGGGAATTGGAAGAAACAATATAAAATATGGAAATGCACAAGGTTAATTTAAATTTTAAAATTAAGGTTTGTTTAATTAACCACTTAATTTTAAAATTTAAATTTGAAATAGATCTAAGATTGAAATTTGGAAATTAAAAAATTAATTAAAATTTAAAAATTAGGGTCTTTTCAATTAACCACTTAATTTTGAAATTTAAATTGGAAATTGGAATTTAATCCAAGATTGCAATTTTGAATTTTAATTGAAATTAACAACCAAATTTGAAGAGGGAAATATGTGGAGGAATCAATCACAACATCAAGACCTTCCACATGCATACATTGCTACCACTTCTGATCCACAGACATTTCAAGAAGCATCAAGGGTTCCTGAGTGGGACCAAGCTATGGATGAAGAGTATAGTTCCTTGATGAGGAACAACAATTGGGAGTTAGTCCCTCTCCCTAAGGAGAGAAAGATAGTTTGATGTAAGTGGATCTATTAGACCAAGTTTACAGTAGATGGTAGTGTGGATAAGTATAAGGCTTGACTTGTTACGAAAGGTTTCTCACAAATTCTAGGTGTTGACTATATTGAGACCTTCACACCCATAGCTAAGATGAACTCCATTCGCTTAACACATGCTATTGACATTGCTGATGGTTGGGTTTTCCATCAGATGGATGTGAAGAGTGATTTTATTCATGGGGATCTTGATGAGGAGATATATATCGAGCAGCCATAGGGTTTCATCTAGGATTCTTCATTGGTTTTCTGACTGAGGAAATCTCTCTATGGTCTTAAGAAGGCCCCTAGGGTTCTGTGTGAGGCCCTACCCTGACTCAGCTTGACATTTTCAGTTATTTGCATATTGAGACTATTATGGATACTTTATTTTATGCTTTATGGATTTAGAACCTATATGATTCCATGATTTGGATCACATTGACGTATATTGATGCTTCATTTTATGCATTATGATTATGAAAATTTATATGTTGCTAGAATAGAACTACTTTGAAATGGTGAATGTCATTATTGGAATTGCAGGACTTCATTTTGATGATAGAAAAGTGATGCTTATTTTATGAATGGTTCAATTTTGAGAATTATGATAATTGCTTATGTGGAATCGAATTTGAATGAATGGGATATTGAATTATTATTGCCAAATGTATGAGTGTTTGATGTGCAATGAAATCCATGTATTTAATTATATATAATTGTGATTATTAGGAATTACTGATGTGTTAATTGAGATGCACAGGAAAATTATCCATGTGACCATGGAATTAATATGGAGAACCAAACCTAGACCAATGTATGTTTGTTAAGCCAGGGGTTGTCTATTTGGAGAGACAACACCCCGTTTGTAATGTATTTTATTTGTGAAAGTAAATGATGCATGTGTGTTAATTTGATTTTATTTAATTGTGTAAACCTACAAGAGACAAATTCCATGTGTGATTTTTATATTGTATTTTATTGTGTCACTTGACACATGTGCTGATTAGTGTCATTGATTTTGACTTGTCTCTTGGAGGGAGTTTTGTTTCTACCAAATCCATTCAAACAATAGAGTGTGGTCCCAAATTTGCCTTGGGTAGGGAGTCTTGGGAGTGTTCAACTCAATTTTGACCCGTAGGTTAACTTCAGTTGGATTTCTAAGGGGTCAAATGGACTCCTAGGGTCAGTTTTAGGGCTTTTCCAAAGGTTCAAAGGGTATACCTATGGGTTAGGGGTATTTTGAAACATGTGACTACTCCCATGTGACTGTTTAGTCACCTCAAAAAGTGGTTTTCCCAAGGTGAGAGAAAATTCAACTTAGAAGGTTCCTCCTAGGATAGACAACCTTCCCTTTTGATGTCAAACTCTCTTCCCCATTCTCTCTCACCTTTTTCCCTTTCCAGTTTTAGTAATATGTAAGAGGTTGGGAAGAGCAACCAATGGTAATTCTCACCTCACCCAAGGGGTTGGGAAGTGTGTGAGAGGACTTCTTAGGCAAGGATTAGGGACTTAGTGAGTAATGACCCACTCTCCATTGTTGGAGATTATGCATTGTTTTTGAAAATTAGTTGTAGGATAGAATTTTGGTGAAGTGTTCATGGAAAGTTTGTGTGGATTTGGGCAGCTCATCCCCAACTAAGTCTAACATACCTATTGGCAGATTAAGGTTGGTTTTACTTCCTTTTGTTTATGTTGTTTATGTTGTTTTTGAAAGAAAAAAATGCTTGCATGAAAAGAGGTGTATATATAATTTGTTGTAGGAGAAAAATGTGAGTTTTCATTTCCATTTTCCTTGTTTATGTGTTCTTGTTTTGGGAGTGTCCAAGGCCTCCTACTCTTGGGAGAGTAGGATGGTCTTGGGGTGGAAGAAGTATGATAGCCTTGGGTGAGAGGCTCTCCTTATGGAGAGTGATCTCAAGGGTGTCCTTTGTGACCCTTGCTGCATAGCCTTGTGTATGCATTTGGGGGTCATAAGGGGAAGAAATATGGCTTTTATGCCTTTGGGGGGTGTAAGGTGTGGAGGTGACATTTGTTGTATTTTGTATTGCCATGAGGTGGCTTGAATTGTATTATGCTTGCAATCTCCCCAATGGTACTTGGTCCACTTCCACCCATGGAAAGTTCATCAAAAGTTGTGGTGAGAGTGTAGCTTGGGATGGGAAAATGCATATTGAGTGTTTGCTTTGTTGTTGTGTTGTTTGTTTGTTTGTGACCCGTCTAGTGCTTGGTTCTCCAAGCTTAGGGGTGGCTTCTAGTAAGCCTAGGCTGGGAGGTGAGCTCTCCATGGTCAAGTTGTATTTTTATTGCAAGTTGCATGGGATGGAAAAGAAAGGATAAAGGGATTAGTTGTTGTTCTAAGTTGCAAAAATAGTTAAAAAAGAATGTATTTATTTATAGCAAGAAAAAGAAAAAAGAAAGAGAGCTATGTTGTACTTATTTTCAAAAAAAAGTGTATTTATGTTATTCATATTCCTATGGAAGGGAATTATTAATTGGGTTTTCAAACCCATGTGTATTATTATTTACTTTGTATTTTAATTTCTAAAGCAATGTATTTTTCCTACTTTGGTTAGTTTTGCAAAAAAAAGGAAGATGGAATATATGAACTTGTATCTAAATCTTCATTTAAAAAAAAAAAAGAAATGATGTTGTTGCATTTTTCTGTATTCTACAAATAAATTTATTCTTGTTACATGTTTATTTTGTTATTTATGCTGCTGCAAAATAAATAAATCAGCGATTTATTCTTTCATTTAATGCATAAATTAATTCCTATAGTAGTAGCTTATGTTTTAAAAAAAAAGGGATTAGTATTTAGTTTTAGTTTTATTTTGTTTACAAAAGGAAGATTATGTTTTAAGATTGCTGTTTAGAATGCATTATTAGTTATAGAATGCTTTAAGCAAATAAACAATATAGTTATCTTCTTTCCTCTAAACTAGGTCTAATATGCTAAGGAAATGATTAGTTTGAGTTTTGTAAATAAAAAGATAAGGGAAAAATTTAAAGCCTAATTATTGACAAACAAAAAAAAAATGTACATTATATCTTCTTTATGCTACAAATCATTTATTAGTTTTCTACATTTTATAATATATATATATATATATATATATATATTTACACATTAAAATATATTAATCTAGAAACTTAAATATCTCCTAAGCAAAATGATATAGATATATATATCTACATATATATTTTGATATATATATATATATATTTTGATATATATATATATAAATATGTATATATATGTATACATATATATATATGTATGTATATATATATATATATATATATATATATATATATATATATATATATATATATATATATATGTATACATACATATATATATATATATATATATAAATATACATATATATATATATATATATATGTATACATATATATACATATATATATATATACATATATATATATATATATATATATATATGATAAACATATTTTAAAAAAACAAGAAAACTTTTTAAAAAATTTAAAAAAAAAAAAAAAATGTTTATCACCATGTTCGGTGAAAGTCGAACTCCTGTGAACACATGGGACGGGGCGGTCATGCCTCCACTGTGGCTACTCATAGTGGATGACTCAGTGCTGCCACTATGGGAAACCACAGTGGATGGCACTGGGTCCCCCACTGTGGGCAACCACAGTGGTGGTGGCTCTCGGTCGCCACTGTGTTTATCCACAGTGGACGGTGCTCGGCTGCACTATGGGTAAGCACAGTGACGCCTGGGGGAAACCCCCGCCGCCGTCGATCACCACTTCGCTGCCATTCTCCAATGTCGCCACTATCTCCTTTGGCTGCTTGGATTTCCTCCGCCATACTCTCTTCGGCTCTACCAAGGGTTAGAGCTCGAGCCGCCACATCCACACCTGCACACACACACTCACAAAAAAAAATAGACATACACACAGAACACACACACACAAAAAGAGAAGTATGAATGATTTTTTTAACACACATGCCCTAACCCTAATTTTGGGTTAGGGCAAACACATTTAGATTTTAAAATAAGATATGTGTCTGTGGGAGTGATAAAGAAGAGGTTAGGGTTATCATGTGACTTTGTAGGATTTTAAAAAAAAGGGGTAAATTAATAAAATAAAATTAAAACCCCCCTGCTTCTCTTTAGAATATATATATATATATATATATATATATATATATATATATATATATATATATATATATATATATATATATATATATATATATATATATATATATATATAATTTAACTTCTATATTTATTTAAATCAAATTAGTTAGTTGTAAAACTAAGTAATGCACTTTTAACTATTAAATGAATGTAGATGCATTCAAAAAAACAAAGAAGATTTTAAAATTCTTGGGTAGAATAAACCCTTGCGAAAAATAAAATGATATATGTAGGGTCAAGTTGTCTCATTTAAATTCTAAATTTTATGGTATTTAAATTTATGGAAATTTTATTTAATAGGTTAGTTTAATCAAATAACTAGGACAATTTATTTGGACCCTAGATGATTAAAAAAAAAAAAAACTATAAGAGATTATTGATCGATTAATTTAGAGCTTATATATTAAGTTTGAGATTATTTGCTAAGAGAGTTAAATTATTATTTAATGGAGGATAGTAATAACTCTTTTGGAGAAATATTAGCTCACTTATAACTTTGATTATTTATCGCCTTATTAATTTGGTTGCTTGATTCATTCAAAACATAGTTAAGACCAAACTAGTTTGCATTATTTTGATTAAGTTAGTTGTACTAGGTTAAGTATTTAAAAAAAAAATTATTCCGTTTGTGCCCAAAATTTTGGGCATGACACTTGGTATGCCAAGATGGATTCCTTCCTTCTCTCACTAGGGTTCACCAAGTGTCATTTTGATCCAAATGTCTACATTTTGCAATGGGATGGCTCACACTTGATACTTGTTCTCTATGTTGATGATTTGATCAATATAGGGAGCACCTCATCCATCATTAGCAGTGTCAGATCTACCTTGAATAATAGATTTTCTATGACTGACTTGGGTCTTTTACACTACTTTCTTGGGATAGATATTTCACAGTCACCTTCCGGGATTACACTGTCGTAGCCCAAGTATGTTCTTGATCTACTTGCATGCTTTCATATGGCTGATTGTAAGCCTGCATTGACTCCTTTTCTTTTAGGAGTCAAGCTTGAGGCTAAGTGCTCTTCTCCACCAGTTGATGCAATATTGTATTGTCAACTTGTGGGTAGTCTCATCTACTTGACTCACACACAACCTGACATTTCATTTGCGGTTGGCATGGTTTCCCGTTTTATGCAGAAACCACATGATCTTCATTGGAAAGTCACCAAATGCATCCTACACTACATCCAGGGTACACATCATTATGGGATTCACTATGCAGGAGGTACAGGACTTCGCTTGGTTGGATACATAGACTTTGATTGGGCTAGTGATCTTGATGATTGTAAGTCTACTTTTGGTTATAGCTTCCACCTTGGTTCAGACCCCATTTGTTTGCAGAGAAAGAAGCATCATGCTATTTCTCTCTCTTCGATTGAGGCTGAGTATCGAGGGGCTATTAACACAATGACTAGGACTATTTAGATTCAGCATATTCTCACAAAGTTTGGGTTCTCCACTCCACAACCAACAATTCTGCATTGTGACAATCAGAGTGCTATGGCAATCTCAAAGAACCTAGTTCAGCATCAGGGGACCAAACAGTTCGAGATTCATATATACTAAATTCAAGAGTTGATTCAGGAGTAGGTCATTGATTTGTAGTATTGTTCTATAGTGGTGCAGATTGTAGACAAATTCACCAAACCCTTCACTAAGAGTAAGTTCTAGCAGTTGCATGCTCTCTTGAGGGTGTAGGATGTTTCACTAGGGGGGTTAGCTGACTTCTCCTTCCTATCTTATGAGGGGGACTTTTTCCTCTTTGAGGTTTTGCCCTTCTTCTTTGATAGTCTCTTTGTACATTTATCTCTCTTTTTGGGGGGAAGTTTTTCCCACTAGGTTTTCTCCCTTTCTCCATTTGGGAGAGATTGCATTGCATAGGTTTAATTGCATTTTCATACTGTACATGGGTACCTAACATGGCCTAGTAGCTGGGACCCATCTTGCATTATTGACTTGAGTCTTCATTCCCCTAAGTTGCACTTAAGGGGGGGTGTTGGTGTAATTATTTATTCTTATTTGATATGATTACACTTTACTTAAGTTAACTTAGGATAATGCATGTCATCGTAGTTTGGATATGAGACACTTAGGGAAGTGTGCACATAGGGATAATTCTTGTAGGGGAAATTCCACCTTCTGTGGTCTTCTCTTGCTATTACATTTCACATTCAATGGGTGATCCACCTCTTGTGGAATATTATATTATTTCTCCTACCTACCCCTACTTTTTCTTACCTACCCTTGTTTATCATTGAGCCACATGTCATGATTGTGTGCTCACATATCCATTTGGCGTTGCCTATATAAGCATGCCCATATTCATTGTATTGGTTAATCCACTTGATCACTTTGACATAATGTTGAGAATATAGTTTTTTCTTGTCAAACTATTGTCTCTCTTTGTGTGCCTTTCATTGTGCCCTTGATCTTGGCAAAATCTCATAAACTTGAAAATTAAAATGTTGGAATTTGAGAATTAATTTAAATTTAACAATCTGTGCTCTTTTAATTAACCTCTTAATTTTGAGATTTAAATTAGAAATTATCCACAAGAAATTTAAATTTAAAATTAGGGCCTTGTAAAAAGAACCTCTTAATTTAAAAATTAAATTTAAAATGTTGAAATTTGGGAATTGAAAGAATCAATATAAAATATGGAAATGCACAAGGTTAATTTAAATTTTAAAATTAAGGTTTGTTTAATTAACCACTTAATTTTAAAATTTAAATTTGAAATAGATCTAAGATTGGAATTTGGAAATTAAAAAATTAATTGAAATTTAAAAACTAATTTAAATTTAAAAATTAGAGTCTTTTTAATTAACCACTTAATTTTAAAATTTAAATTGGAAATTGGAATTTAATCCAAGATTACAATTTTGAATTTGAATTGAAATAAACAACCAAATTTGAAGAGGGAAATTCAAAATTTAAACAACCTACAAGCTCAATTTTAAAATTTTTAAAAATTAGGGTTTCTGGAATTAACCACTTAATTTTAAAATTTAAATTTGAAATTGAAATTTAGTCTAAGATTGCAATTTTGAATTTGAATTGAAATTAGAAACCACATTTAAAGGGGCAAATTTAAATTTTTTTTAAAAATTAAGTTTTTTTAAATTAACCACTAAATTATAAAATTTCTCTTGTGGATGAAATTTTGAATTTTAAGATATAATAACACTGAGATCTGAAATAATTAACCCAAATTAAGCAATTCACAAGCTCAATTTTGAATTTAAAAATTAGGGTATTAGTGAAATTAACCTCTAAATTTTTTAAAATTTGCAAGGAAATGAAAATTTGAATTTTAAATTGCATACACTCAGATTTGGAAACAAAAATCAGAATTAATGGCGTAAGGAGTTGGGTTCACCAAATGTGAAGTGGAAAATTTGATTTGGCAATTTGTAGGCACCACTTCCTCATCCTACCCCAATTTAGGGCAATGACAAGGGGTCCCAACAAGGCAAGGTGTGAAAATGTGATCTTTATTATATGGGGGAGGCATAAAGAGGTCCCAATCAAGCATGAAGATGAGAACACTAAGGTGACGGCCCCAAATGAGATCAAAATTTCAAAGGGTGCAATTTTAGGATGCTATATTTCTATAAAATTTACTATAATATTTTAATAGCAAACAAACCAAAATCTAGAATAACCTAAAAGGGCAATGTGTAGCTTCTCTTGCTAGTCTTAGTTGGCTTTATACTTTATGGGATGTTGTATACAATTTTGTGTTAGATATCTGAGTTTGATGTTGATAATCTTCTATCTAGATCATACACATTCAGTAGATAATCTAAAATATGAAATCTAGCAGATCCATGAATAGAGTAGGTTGCTACTTGTGAGAGGGAGTTGTTGAAGGATTTCAGTGGGTGTATTGCCCTTGATTTAGTGTTTGAAATAATTTGTGAGAAGTTATAGATTGTATTTTTCTCATTTGATATGTTCAATTTCAATGTGTTCGAGGAATTGTTGTTATAATTTGTCTTGGGCCTAGAAAGCACTCCAATTGCAGGCGTAGATCGCAAATGCTATTGGAGGACGTTAATATATGGATTTTTTGTGGAGAGGAATGTAAATTTTTAATCCTAGTAAATATCCTCTTATATCATTTCTTTTTAAAAATATTCTCCAATCTAAAAATTTACTTATTTGACACATGGTTATACTAGTGTTAAAAATTGCAAATATCTCCTTATTTTTTAATTAAAATCTTCTCTACTTTAATACATAATTTTTTTACTCAACTAAAAACTCCTACACTTCATGTAGGCAATTAACATGATGCTTGAGTATGACTAAGAGCTATCTCTAATTACTTGAATGCATATCAACTGTCATTGACAAGAGGAAAATGGGTTCATCCCCTTTTAAATAGATTCCATCAATAACATCCAACCCCAACCTAGGACCCCAAAAATTTATATTGTTTAGAGTACAACCAACTATCTAGATCTTCCTTCAAGTGTTGTGCACAACACACTTAATCTTGTAGTTTGATGTCATTCAATAACCATGACTACAACATTTGTTCCTTATGAAGCATCATTTAAACCATAGGTCAAGAAGATCTTGATTAAAACTAGATAGTGTAGAATATTGTCTCACATTTTGTGGAGGCCGGTGTCGCCCATTTAGGGATACACATGGCTAAAAGGGAAGGATTTAGAAAGGTCTAGCTGGAATCTAACTCACTTAACATTATCAACTGTTTGAATGGGTGTACAGATCCTAGATGGACTATTTCCAACTTGATCAAAGATTGCTGGGATATGATTAAAGAGTTGGATGAATTCAAAATCTCTCACATTTTTTGGGAAGGCAATAAAGTGATAGATTTATTGGCCAATATGGCAGTGGGGTACGTGGTGACAAAATAGTGGAGCAGTTGGGACTCTTTCCCAAAAAAACTGTGTGACCTGGCATATGATGATACCATTTCTACTTGCAGTAATTAAGGAAGAACAATCATGATTTGATTAAGGTGTTGGGGAAATGGTTTCCTTTCGATTTACCCATTCGAAAATCTAGAAACTTCCCTTGTGCCTGGATTTTTTGTCTTCTTGTGTGGCCCCTGTCCTGATTCTGTTTGGAGAATTTTCTTTTGTGGCCCATTTCCTACTTCTGTTTGGTGACTCAAACCATTATGGGTGGGGACAAGAATAGGCAAGAACAACCCTCTTTTGATAAATGGAAGAAAAATAAAGAGGTGTGGCAGGAAATTGAAGATGGGGGAATGGTTCCCTTCTTGGAAAGGCTCCATGGTCCTTCTCCTCTGCTCACAGAAATGTTTGTTAACGAGTGGAAGAAAGGGGTTTTGAGGGCTTGTGGTGCTGAATTTCAGGTGGATGAAACCCTGGTGGCTACGGTTAGGAGTTTGGCTATGAATGGCAAAAGGTTTTACAGAGACAGAAAAATAGGGAAGGAAGACATGGCAAATTTTTTTGATAAAGATAAGGAGTGTTTAAGAGTTAATACAATGGTGGATGGTTGCTACAATAGAAAGGACCTAATGGTTCCCTGGGCGGATATGACCGAATTCATTATGAGGTACATTACGCCTGATGGTAGATATGCCAGTATCTTTTCTTATCATTTCACCATCTTAAATCACTTTAGGCATGGCAAAGTTATTTCGATTCCATTCTATCTGTTTTCTTCTTTGGAAAATAGTCTAGAAAAACATGTTGAGAATCTGAATAATATGGTCCTCCAAGAAGGGCTTATTGTGCTCATTATGGAGTACGTCAAAGCCCATGAAGTTGTGCCCTCTCTCTCTAAGAAAGGCCAAATCCCTAATAATGATGTTCAAGATGTCTCTGATATGAAGATGGAGGATAGTGGGAGCGCCAAACCTCTTGTTGACCCTGATTACAAGTTGGTTGAAGAGGGTGAGATGTTGGTCACTCCTAGAACCCATGGCAGCAAGAATCCCCCTAGATGGGCTGCAAGTAAATATAAATCAACCAGCATGATGGTTTATCAAACTGAGCCTTATTCCAAAAATAAGTTGGTTTCTAAAGACTATGGTCCCAGGACCTTGGACCAGGAAATCAAATTGGATATTCCTCTTCATGTCTTGAAGGAGAAGCAAGGGACTTTACCTAAAGATGTGGATAGTGGCTTACAGAAGGATAGTACTCTAATGAATCTAGTGATGGAAGCAACTAGAAACCAGGAGAATTTTTGAAAGTGGGTGGGGAAGGAGATTGACACCCTCAAAGAGGGGATTAAGGAGATAATTGATATCTTCACTAATTCACCTGAGCCTAACAAAATGAAGAAGCTCATGATCATGACCCAGAAGCTTTCCCATGATGTGGTGGTTATGAAATGTAATCATGAGCAAAGAATTGAGAAGGTTGAGTAGTCTATGGAGGAGATCAAGAATAACCTTAAGAATTTGGTAGACATAAGCAAGGAGGCCATGAGAAATAGTATGGAGGGGCTAGAAAAGATTAATGCCATGGTGGCAGAGTACAGATCCAATCCTATTGAAAGTGATTATCCTGGTGACAGTAACAGAAAGAAAGAACTAAGCAGTGAAGACTCTATTGTGGGTGGCAATAAAACTAAGAGCCCTAGTTCTAGGACCAGAAGCAGGAGCAACAAAAAGGGTACCTCCAGGTTCATTATGGAGGACTTGGAGGAAATCAACAAGGTTACCATCCAGAAGAACAAGGAGCTAGTGCACTCGCTTAATTGAGTGTTTATCTATAATTTGTTTTGTTACCTATTGTTTCTTTTTGCTTTTGAGCTCAGTTTGGGGTGCTCCCCTATTTTGCTATTGGTTTCTGTTTGGTTGGCTGATGGCCAATTTTTATTAAACTCTTGGTTTTGAGTCCATGTAAAATTTGCTTATCTTTATCAAAAACAAATTAAATAAATAAATAAAATAAACTTAAATTATCTTATACTATATATTGTTTTGTGCATGATACACTCAATCTCATAGTTTGATGCTATCCAGTGACTGTGACTAGATTTGTTCCTTTTGAAGCATCATTTGGACCATAGTTTGAAAATAACTCAATTAAAATAAATAGTTTGAAAAGTTGTCTCATATCTAGACTCGACAAATTACATAAATACACAAAATAAATTAAAATAATACATGAGAAATATTAAGAATGAATCCAAAGAGCACATGTCTATTTTAATTTTTTTAATCATAATAGCATTACTTAGAATTAGGATTGGTATAGAAAACTAGAGGTGCCAATCATTGTTTAAAAACTTATCACTTGGCAAAACACAATAGACCCAAATTTGAATTGGAGTAGGCAACTAGGTATAGACTTGTGAAAATTCAATAAAAAATTTGAACATTATAATACACTTAAATTTGTAAAATAATCTTTAAAATTGCTTCAATTGTCTAGATTGAGATAAAAATAGCGGACAATAAATTTGCTTCAATTGTGAGAAGGGGTCTGTTATGATCTGCAACAAGCATGACAAGAAAAGAAAAATAGAGATTGTTTACCATGCCCTTCACACAAAATATAATCTCTTGAGCATTGGAAAGCTGATCCAAAAAGGTTATAGAATACTAATTAAAAATGAAGAGTGCATCATCTTCAACAAAAATGGGAGCAAGAACAATATTATAACAATCCAAATGATAAAATATCAAATGTCCATCCCTTATTCTTATTCACAAATGGGCTTAAAACTTGGCATTAACAAAATAACTACAAATTAGATATATACCATTTGAGAGAGAGACAAAATAAAATAATAAAAAAGTGCATGAATCACATATGGTTCATGAGAATTAACAAAGGGATGACCATAAATACAATGTAAGAAATTGTTTTGCATTTTAAACGTGCAAATATCTGCAGTTATCCATGAGCATGTTTCATCTGTCAAATTGCTTGTAAAATATTTGACGGTTTTGAATACAATTAGTTTATATTCAATCCTAACATTCTTAAGAGCTAGGAAATTATTTTGGTCATTATTCTCCTCCTTACTCAATAGTCTATCTTTTGCAAGATTACAAATAACTTTCAAAATAAAATGAGTTCAGGTTGGATGTCGAATTAATTTTAACCACTTAGCATCAACATAGCATAACAGTTTGAGCATTTTAAGAATAGAAGATTCAAGCTACTTTTGAGGGGTACTTCGTATGTTAATTAAAAAATTAGAGCAATGATGTAAATGACACGTTCAGGTTTACATTACATATGATTTTGTGGTCTGCGTCTATGTTATGATCCTCAGGTTTTTACCCTCATGTTTTCCAATCAAATCTTACCTGATGAATTAAAATCTTAGATCTGCAACCTAAACTGTTAATGATATAGTTGCAAATTGAAACTTAAACTTTCACCATTCAGACAGAGCTAAAATGACAACTCAGATACCACACACTATATACAAATATCCAATAATTAAAAATCTAAAAATGCATTAAAGTAAAGATTTTATTGCTTGTGGCAGAATTGTGATGAATTATTGGAGATGACATGCAGAATGTTAAAGGAATTTTCTGAAAGGGGTTAAGTTTTCATTGAACCTCTTCACACTTGACAAGGCATTAAAACATAGTTTGAACAATAATAAAGAACTCGCACATCTTACTTATCAACTAACATTATAGATTTATACAATCTTCCTATAAATCAGCTAAAGAGATTGATAGCAAACTAAAACTATAGACATAAAACTGGACACCTCTGTAATTGTAATTGACGCATGTTTAAATACTTAATAACACATACAAATCGTAAGCATAATTCAGTTACGAATTATTCTCTAACAGGAAGAACTACACATTATGCATCCCTTCAAATGTTAAAAATCCCAATCATGTTGACTTTGGTTACCCTACCCAATTGTGAACCTACGTTTGAACTACTTGCCCTTTCATGATTGGTTTTTCCGTGGAAACGTGTATCATTCCCCTCCAATATTTTCGTTGTTCTAAATTGAAACTGGTGAGTACATTAAGGTAGAAGATTTTATATTTGTAGAATCGTAGATAATACTATTGAAGGGTGTTTCTAAACTTTTCACAAATCTGTCACTAAGCTTCTCTCTTGTTGGTGCTAATTCTCTTTGGGCTAATCTTGTTTGCTTGTCACTTAACTTTTTTGGTTGATAGTTAAACATTGTTTGTCTCCTTTGGTGTCTAATTACAACTCTTGGTTTGCTTGGATTAGCTCTTGCAAGTATTTTCCTTATAAATACTCTGTTCTTAACAGGCGAATTTATAGTACAACTTTCATGTCCGAACCTGCTTTGAAATTGTTTGGTTCTACATACCCAGGTAGAATGGACAAATTCTCAAGAAATCTATTCATGCAGTACAATGCAGACTCAAAAAGGACTTTGAATCCTGTTAAGATAACAACAGAAAATATGTCAATGACTTAGAATATTTTACAAGATGTAAGCAAAATATAATTATCTTTTCTTAATCCAGGGATGAAAATGTTACAGAATTTGTGCCTCTACCACGTTTCCTTTGCCACTACAATAAAATTAAAATGTAAAGAAACATATTCAGCAAAGAAATTAACATGTAATATGAGACAGAAGCAACTGCTAGAGGATCCAAAGAATAAATATCAAAATTTACATCAACGGGAAACAATGACACCAACTATAAAAAGCACTGGCCATACAAAAGTTTAGAAGTGTTTTCATTTACACACCTTCACGCAGAAGTCAGTGGCATTAAACAAAAGTAATTTTGCTACAAAGTAATGTGATAATGCCTTCCCACGTGTTTGAGGGTAGGACTCTCCACATTAACATTACATATTATACATTAACAAAATACTTTTTTTTTTTTTTTGATCGATGATTTTTTATCTAACTGTGAGAATCCTTAACAGTACACATCCTATGATTTTATTGACAGTTCCTTGATCATCTCACTTCCAGCTCAAAATATCATCCTTATCCATTTCATCTATGTGAAAAACTTGATTTTCTCTTTGTGGTGGCAATGAAAACATGCAAAAATTGCCACCTCAAGTGTTGCCAGCTTTGTTCTACAGATACAACTCAACTTAAAAAAAAACCCTTTAAAATGACATTTTGAAAATCAGTCAGCATCCACTTGTCTCGATTTGTCTCTATTTTCCATGTCGGCATACCTACTTCCTCTATCTCTATTTTTCTGCATAAATGAGGAAAAAACAATGTCATTTCACATCTTTTGAAAGATGCTTTATATCCATCATAGGTCTGTCCATCATGGCACATCACGTGATTACCATCTATCAATGTCAATATCAACCCTCCTACGTAGCAAGTGGGTCCTTTAAAACTTGACGAAGCATTGCCAAATCATCCTAGAAACTCCACTCCATCAGCTACCCTGTTGTTTGACTTGCTCAACCCGCTTGGGACACATGGCATCATCTCGCATTTCCATGGTCCTTAACCTCCCCCCATCTTTCATCATAGTGTTGCGAGAGTCATCCAATGTTCTCCCTTATTATGCATCACTTACACAATCCACTCAATATTCATCATTATCTCATGAGCATCTTTTTTGCTTAAGTTAGAACATTTTTGTCCTTTTGAAACTCATGCAAATTCATGGGACCGTTAGTTTCCTGACATTTAATCGAGGAAATAAAACCCGAAATATCAAAGTTGGACTTAGGGAATTGAGAACCCACAAAAATATAAAAAGGGGGGCCTGACCATAATGCAAAAGATAGTTTTCTTAAAAGGTCAGTAGGAAATAACATCTAGGGAAAGAAAGAGGTCCCCTTTTGATGATGGTAAAGACCCTCAAGCTTTAAAATAAAAAAAGGTAATGCAAAAATATAATAGGCCTGTGGTTTACAACAAAATTTCATCTGAGATCATATAAACCTGAAAAACCCTAAACTCTGAGGGTGAAAACAAAGAGCAACATAGAGTCAAAATAATTAAAATCATTGTTAGAGACACCAAATTTTGTATAGTAATTTTCAGGACTATCAGAGGCTCTAGCTAGGGATGACCATCACTCCCGGATGGTACAAGGATGCATAATCTCAGGTGGACTAGACCAACTACAAAGAAGACTGAAAAGGGAACTACTTGGATAGGGTAGCCTAAAACAGAAAAGAAACCTACTCTAATATGTACAAGATCTAATCTACTACTCATGGAAAATAAATACTTCAAGAGAAGTAAAATTCCAAGAATTGTCCATGAACATGAAATTCAATGACTACATCTTGATAGTTCTGATACTTAAAGATAAGTATAGATGCCAAGCTAATAAGATGAGAGAAGGTGGGGGGGGTGAATTATACAAATTTAATCTTCCATAAAAACATCAGATTCAACCTCGGTAACATATACTTCAGTAATATAACCAAAACTGCTAAACATGCAAACTCAAAAGCATATAAACATCATAACACTCATAACACCAGATTTAATGTGGAAACCCAAATAGGGAAAAACCACTATGGGATTTCGGACCCACTAAGAAATATACTCTTCTAGAGTATGCTCGGTTAAAAGCAAATCCTGTTAAAGATTACAAACACATTGCTAGATGTGACCCGGTTAAGGGATTTCCCTCAGATCTATTAGGATCTTCACCTTGTTAGAAGTGACCTTGTTAAAGGATTTCAAACACTCAATCAGAATGTTACCTTGCTAGAGGGTTTGACAATTAAGACTATTAAGTCCACTCGGTTAAGAGATTTTCTATCACTTCACAAAATAATAGTAATAAAAATCTATCAGCAACTTCACATCTAAAATGCTAAAGCGGATTCTTATTTGCTCAATACAATATAGACATAGAACTAATCTTGTCCATCTGCTGGGCTCTATACTCTATTATTCAAAATAGGTCTTCAAGACTCTAAAGGCAATGTTAGATTAATATATTGATTCATATGAAAGATTACAGCATAAATTCCAGATTTCCAAAAAGCCCAGAGGGCCTAAAGATAGATAGTATGAAACTAAATCCCTGAGTATGTACAGAAAGGGAAACCAACTCCAAAGCCCTCAAAATCAAAAAAATTTTGGGCTCAGATTGAACATAAAGTTTTTCTTATAAACATTAAAACTTATGAAACCTCCTCAGTCATTCAAAAATATCTTCAAAGTTTAAAGCTATGAAAACAAAGTCATAACAAAATTTATGAAAGTTTAGTTTTAACAGAGAAATTTTATAAAACCAACTAAAGGCTCTGAAACAACCTCAAAAGAAAAAACCCCCAGCTTGAAACACGTATCTGATTAAGAGTCTTCTTCTAGCATTGATGAAGGCTTTGGAGCTCAACTTCTTCTAGAGCCTCTACTTGGAGGACATCCCCTACCCCAGACAGAATTGTGACTCGATCCTCTGCCACCACCTCACCTACTCTGTTCTGCTTGGGGTTCCTCTACTTTAGTTTTTGAAGGAAAGACACCATTAAGTCTGGTGAATCTTAGAAGCTCTTCCTCCCTACCCAACTCTTCTAGATTTTCCCCAAGAAAATGCCATTTCAAGAATTTGAGACCCATGCCTACAAATGATCTGTTCTTTTCAAGGTCCTTTTTGGTAAGGTCAAGTAGAAAAGGATATAATTTGATTAGCTTACCGGGAATGTTGAAGAGAATTCTCTCACTTAGTCGAGGAGCCCTTGAATCATGTTGTGCCTTGTTAAGAACCTCTTGCAATTCGAGCAGGATGTCATTAGGAAATAGCCTTTTGGTGAGGGTCCAAACTACTTGTTTTTCAAGCTTTAAATCTATGAGGTAGGCGACAAACCAAGTTAAAATGTTGGTGTTGTCACGAGGGTATTCCTCCCTACTAATATACCCACTTCTATGGATGAGCTTTATGGCCAGGATAGCCAATGGCTCGGGATATAGGAGTAGCTTCTTTAGCCTTAAGTCCATGATTTTCCTAAAGGAGACTTGATGGGTGGAAGCCAAGAGAGAATGGGAGTGTCCGCACCAAAACATGAGATTGGTCTAGGGTAGACACTTATTATGAATCCAAATGGCTCCTCGCCAGACATAGCTTCAGGAATCTGTATCGCCTTGATCTTCTTTGCGAGCAATCACAGAGGTAACCTAGCTAATAATCGAGGGTTTGAAGTAGCTTAACCTATTTTGAATGTGATTGCAAAGATAGAGTAGTTGACAAACTTGCAGAGGAAGCTGAATAAAGGCTTGACGACACTTCGACATGCATTAATGAGAAATGCCTTGCAATGAATTTTCCTGCAAAGGTGGTGAAGGATATTTATCTCTAATCATGCTAAATCTCCTCGCTAAAGGGTTAATCTCTATCTAATGGACAATGCATGCATAGTAATTACAATGATGATGGACCATAGAATGTCTTTTTGGGAGGTGAGTGGGAGAATTCGATGATGGCAAGACCAAGATTAAGTAATGTAAGAGATGACGTGTCTATTTGAAATCATAAAGTTGGTAGAAAATTTTGAATTCAAAGAAGTAGCCATTTCACCCAACTTCAATGCCAGAAGTAAAGTCTAAAGAATTGAAAAAGAAGACTCCTACTAAGGAATATAGATTGACCTTGGGCATTCCTACCATCCTCTCACCAAAACAAAGGAAACCATCTGTTGCAGATTTTAAAATTAAGGTTTGCCTTCTGATAGAGACTTTGGAAAATGATGGAAATACTCTGTAGGTTAGCCCTATTGATTTCCTCCCTGCTCCCACCAGTGAAGAGAAATACCTTCTACTGTAGATTTTGAGAGAGCATTTGCCTGTATATTAGTTTCTCTGTAGATATGTTTAACCTCATATTGCTCTAATATAGCTAGATTGTCAATTATGCCGCCAATTTGGGGTTTTCTTCAATTTGATTGTGTTGATTGTTATCTCTAAATATCCCTCTACTATGATGTATCTTAACCCATGATTGAGGCAATCCAGTAGGTCTGATAGTAAAGCTTTGAATTCTACTATATTATTGGTATCCGATGGCATTGGCTTGGTCATTTTTCCAATAATTGACCCTGAATAGTCTCTAACCACATATCCTATACCTGAAGGACCTGGGTTACCTTTGGAGGCTTCATCAAATTTTAGTTTGAACCATCCTTTCTTAGGAGGAGACCATAAATCTTCCTTCCAAGCATTAGGGTTTTGCCCAAATGAAGGAGGAATATTGATTCCTTGCAAGTTATTTCTTATACTATCATCCCAAGAAGAAATTTTTTTGGAAGAATCTGTTGAGAAAGATAGTTTGTAATTTACTTTCTCAACAATTGAGGTTTCAATTGAGCTTAAAACTTATTCAAATCCGCTTACTTTACTTTTAAAAAGTATTCGATTCTTTTCTTTCCAAATTTCCTAACCAAGGCAGGATGAAAAAATTTCCAAAATATAGCTTAAAGTGCTTTCCTTAGAAGAAAGAGGCTAGGATTGAAAAGGAGAGATTATATCATTAGTCAAGGCTAATATCCACCCCAATTTTGCACAAATCCATCACTAGCATTTTGAGGCAAAGGGGAAATTCAAGAGAAGGTGATTATCTGCCTTTGCATGGGCTTTGCACATGATGCATATTGAGGGCCCTTCATAGCCCATTTTAGTAAACCTTTCTGTAGTAAGAATCCTCTTTTTGAAGGCTAACCATGCAAAGATTCCTGCTTTTGGGATGATCTTATTGATCCAAAAGAGCCTGACTAGAATATCCTATTCCTCTTGATTCTAAAATTTAGCTAGAACTCTATAGCTATCTTTAGTATTATATTGACCTTGGTTTAAAGGAAGCCCAAATAAGAGTATGTTTCCCTCTTCTATGATTAATATTTCTTACTCTTATAAGATCTAAAAGTTGTTTAATTTCAGTAATTGGAATAGGCAATCTTTGCATAGGCTTCCAAGTCCATCCTTGCATGCTAGAGGTCCTTTCCAAAACCATATAGCCGCTGACTCGGGATCTCCCGTGTTGCTTAAGCCAGTGCTTAGCTGTTGTAATGTTAAGAGAAATTCTAATGCTTGGGTATCCTCCCCATGAATCTACCCAGAAGAGGCTAGAGGAACCATCATGAATATCCCAAGAAAAAGAATATAAAATTAAGTTTCTACAAGAGATAATGAAGTTCCAAGTTCTAGAACCCTTCAGATGACAATTAGCTCTAAGGAGGTTTTGAGGATCCCCATCTATTAGACATATGGTTGCCATCATCCTAACCCATGTTGCTTTGGGATCTTTAATGAACTTCCAAACTAGTTTAGCTCCTAGGGATTTGTTATGCAATTTAAGATCTTTGATTACTAAACCCCCCAAAGATTTAGGTTTGATGATTTTATCCCATGCAATTAGAGCAATTTATTGTTTTTCTTCAGTATTTTGCCAAAAACAATTTCTCATCTTCTTGATGATGAAGGAATTTTCACTAGTAGTTATGGATAAGAAGGATAACAGATAGATGTGGAACTAGAATAACTACTCGGAGCATAACTAATCTACCAACCCACAAAAGCCATTTCCACTTCCAGGAGTTTGTATTCTGATCCATCTTTAGCTTTAGTGGGTCCCAAAGCTTAGTGTTCCTCAAACCTATGTCAATTGGAATGCTCGGATGTATACATGGCAGTGTGCATGCTCTGCAATTCAAAATTATTAGAGTCTTAACCTGTATGGGGATAGGAGTGAAGAAAAAGAAAAATTTTGATTTTTCTTTCTTGTTGATTTGTCCTAAGGCCTTCCAAAAGGATTCCAAAAGCATTTTTAGTTGAATTGCTTCCTTGATTTTTGCTGCACCCAGCAAAAGGTTATCATCTGCAAATTGTTGGTGTGTGACAACATCATTTGTGGTTACTTTTACTACTTCCAAAAGGTTGTTAGATTGTTTTCATTTAATAGCCCTCCCTAGAGCTTCCACCCTGATAATGTAGAGAAATGGAGAGATAGGATCTCCTTGCCAGATGCCTCTTGAGGAGGAGAAGAAACCTACTCGCTTTCCATTTATCAAGATTGAAAATTTGGGCATAGAAATTTATTCAAAACCCCAGTTTATCCACTTTTTGTCGAAACCAAAAGCCTTCATTATTTTGCATAGGAACCGCCAATCCACATTATCATAAGCCTTAAAAATATCTAACTTGATTATCATACCTGGTCTCTTCATATTTTCAAGAGTGTGGATGGCTTCTGGGCCACAATGACCCCATCAAGAATTGAGCAGCTAGGAACAAATCCAATCTGTTCATCTGATATAATTTAATCCATAAGGGGATTCATTCTATTTGTCATGACTTTTGAGAGGATTTTGTAAATTGTGTTGCAGAGTGAGATAGGCCTAAAGTCCCCTAGTTTAGATGCTTTCTCCTTTTTTGGAATAAGGGCTATAAACGTATTGTTGACTTGTTTGAACAAATTGCCTAATCTTCTTGCAAACTCCAAAGCCTCAGCAAGATCTTGTCCCAAAATATGCCAGCATTTCTCGAAGAAGTCAGTAGGGAAGCCATCTGGACCAAGAGCCTTTCTAGAAGGAAGTTGTTTGAGAGCTTGAGTTACTTCTTCTAGTGAAAATTTCTCATTTAATTTATGAT
This sequence comes from Cryptomeria japonica, assembly GCF_030272615.1. NCBI lineage: Eukaryota > Viridiplantae > Streptophyta > Pinopsida > Cupressales > Cupressaceae > Cryptomeria > Cryptomeria japonica. Next base: position 734,248,838 of record NC_081409.1, read on the forward strand.
TTTGTTCATCTGAGATGATCTTTGGAATCAAGGCCAAGAACTTTCCCTGCTCTATCACGTGAGAACCTTCTACATTGTTTAGTAGAGTAGGGTAATATGAAGTTATTTCTCTTAATTTCTTAAGGATCTTCTATAGTTTGGTTATGATTCAAGTCCAGTTTTGAAATGCTATTCTTGGTCTTGGAAATCTTTGTCACATCATGGAAGATCTTAGTATTCTTATCACCCATCCGGAGCCAATTTTCTCTAGACTTCTGCTTCCAGAAAATTTCTTCTTTAGATAGAATATCCTCATAATCTATGTGCAGACTCTTTTCTTGTTCAAAGGAGTTTTGATCCATACCCTCAAAAATAATTTTAGCATTTAGAATAGCCAACCTCTCTTCTAAATATTTTTTGGAGGAAAAAATATTTTTAAATTGTTGAGAATTCCATTGCAAAAGATTTTGTTCTAAAAATTTTAACTATGAAATGAAGCAATAAAGTTTGGAGCCTTCAAATGATTCTTCTTTTCACCAATCTTCTTTCAAAGTTAGAAAATTTGGATCTTTTATCCACATGTTCTCAAATCTAAAAGGATATTTGGAGGTATCAAGGACATCTTGAAGGGAAAGCATAATGGGGAAATGATCGGATCCTAAGAAGGCTAGAACTGAACACTCAAAGAAGAAAGGAAAAGATATGAGATCCTCCAACCATAAAAATCTATCAATTTTCTCTGAGATATTACTAAAACCTTTTCTCCTATTTGTCTATATAAAGAAATCCCCTAAGTCAATTTCTAATAACCCATTCCTATCTATCCAATCATTAAAATCTTGTTGAGATCTGGCTAACCTGATAAGGCCACCCCTTTTGTCTAATGCATACTTGATTGCATTGAAATCGCCTCCTATGATGAGTTGTTGATTTGAAATTTGGGATATGACCCCATCAAGAGATAGCTAGAGGAGCTGCCTATTTTGAGGATATTTTGGTCCATAAGTGTTGATGATAAAAAAGGAAGAGTTTGTATAAAGGTGAGTGATCTTGACTAGCAACCAATTTCTGTTAGAAGCAACACCTTCTACATGAACTTGAGAAGGCTTCTAGATTATTATTAAACCTCTAGAGGCCCCTTCTGAAGCAACTATTGATTGGAGAGATGCTTGAAATAGAGAGTAATTCCCAAACCAAAGGAAACAACTTGTTGACAATCTAATTTAGTTTCGTGAAGGAGGGTAACATTTGCACTGACAAAAGAATCCTTCTCTTGATCAGCCTCTCTTTGTTAGGGGCGTTGAGACCCCTAACATTCCAAGATAGGATTTTCATTGTTGTTTAGCAAGGGAGTTTCCCTTCCCTACTTTCCAAATATCTATGATTTTGGATTCATTCTCTGCTGCTCCTTCTTGAGATTTTGCTTCAATCAAAGATGTATGGCCCTTGTTGGGAGGGGAAGATCCAAAATCAAGTTTTTCCTTTCCTTCTAAAAACTGGTCCAAACCCAGTTTCCTTTTCTACTTCATTTTTGAATATATTACAGCTAAGGGAGTATCCAAGACCGAATCCAAATTGTCATCATCAATCATGTAATCCTGAAGGAGTCTTTGAGTCTTTTGATCCATGGGCATACCCAAATCATGAGGTATCAATGAAGGCGACAACAAGAGAGGATAAGGGAGTTCAGCTGAAAGACTGAAACAATGTTTTGATGACAAAAGATCATTTACCAGGGAGGTCAAGCAATCAAAAATATCCTTTGAGAGGATCTTCAAGGGGGAAGGAAGAGGAGTAAGAGGAAAATTGGGTTAGAGTTTAATTGGGGACACCTTTCCATCTGAGAAAAGAGATCATCTTCAACCTTCATGTCAACTTTAATGTCTTTAGCAATAATATCCTCCTCCTGTAAAATGTTAGCTAGAGGCATAAGTTTACCTTTGCTTGATTCTATTAAAGATGGAGCACAATTTTAATTTTCATTACTTTGAAAAGTATAGAAAATGGTATGAAACGTTAGCTTTAAATATGAGAAAGCTATAGTAGGGCTCAACTATAAGATCAAGGCTTATTCACATAACATGTTTTTTTAGCTGGTAAGTTCTAGATCAAATAGTAACCTTTGACCCAATCTAAAGCTCATATGTGGAGAAAATGTCAGGGAGTTGCAAGTAAGTATGACCCAATCCCATTAAGACAAACTTTCTAGTAGAGAGTTTCAATTCTATAGATCTTCCAAGAGGGTATCCCTACCAATTTGGCTTTAGCTAAAAGCTAATAGAGTAAGGGTCCAAATGTTTTTGGGATTTGGCATTAAGTTGTCATTGATGTCAACTGGTTAGGTAAAGTAAGTAAGAAGTGGTGACCGGTGTGATGGCAATACACATGAGAGTGAGCAGACAGAAGGGAGGCTACCGATACACATGACTTGGGTCATCTATCGATAAAGAAGGCTTGTCGGTAAGGCAGTAAAGTAGGATGAAGGTTGTTTGTGGGTTACGAAGGCACAACAACTGATGAATAGAACATAAAGGTTGGTTGATGGTCATACCAGTAAGATAAGATAAACCGGTAGTCAACCTTGGTTGACAAAATATGTCAAATCAACATAGGAAGCCAAGCAAAGGTGAATGCCAACAAGCATGACAATTGGATACCAGGTGGAGGTATTGCATAGGTCAGTGGAGTGTGCATCGAGGTAACAAATCTAAAGGCAGGTCGGCTTTAATGAGGAACCCACAAGTCATAGAGGATGCAAGAAGATTGCAGCTCGAGGAAGGCAAGATGAAAAAAAACGCATTGTTCTTTCAAGTAGATTTGATCTTCATACCTGTTAGGTGAAGGAAATGGAAAAGCCATTAATGGAGAGTGACAAAGAAATGCAGAAAAGCATGGTGTAGACCTCTAGATTTAGAAAATGCATATTGGAATGTGAAGTTCGACTAGTGATTGATCATTGTCATATAGAGCATATCTCTGAAAATCAGATCAAATCAAAGAGGATTCAGATTGAGCTAGAAAAGGAAACCTAACACAATAGTGTTTGAATACATTCTTGGTGGGAATCCATGATTATAAATATACAAGCTCAAAATAGAAAAGGGGGATGCTTGTAGAGAAGAAAAAGAGAAAAGAGAACTTTGTGCAGAGAAGGATGATTTTGCCTTAGAATTTATTCTAATAAAGTTGCAAAGTGAGTGAGGAAGCTAACCAGTGAGAGGGTTTAACTGCCAGTGATTGAGTACCATTATAATTGTACTAGGTCCAACAGTTAGGAAATCTAACGAGGTGTGGTAGAGCAAGAAAGAATCCAAGTGTGACATAGTAAGTCATAAGACTGTGAGAGAGAGAGAAGAGAGGGAAAGAATTAGAGAGAGTGATCTCACAACCAATAGTGTGAGATCCAGTGGAAATGAAAAGACTATCAACAGGAAGTAAAACTATTTGATTAAGAGTTGCAGAATTCATTTGCAACAAGAAGCCATAACTGTATCAAAATTGTATTTCAATATACATCATGAAGTTGGAGCTTGGTGCGGGGCTTGGTGCTCCTTGGGTTGGTTCCCTAAATCTTTGCAATCTAGTGTTTTACTTGTGAGGCTAGATTAAAGCAGTAGTCTCAACAACATTTCTCACCAAGGTTTTTCCCATATTGGGGTTTCCTCATAAATCTGGTGTTCTGGGTTGCATTTGCCTTAAGATAATAGTTTCCTTTTTTCTTTACCGATTTGATTGTTTAGTGCTTAAGATAATAACCATTAATATGAAGTTGCCTTAAAAGAGAAATAGTTTAGGAACCATTGATTCACCCCCACTCTTAGTGGTACTTTGTGTTCAACAATTGGTATTAGAGTATAGGTTCTTGGTTATTTATAAACCTTGGTTAGATTCTGGACTTAGAACACAATGGAAAGAAATGAGTCTACTTCCTCAAAATCCCCCATGTTTGATGTGTCCAAATATGCTTTTGGAGAACAAGAATGGAGAGCTATATTTCCTCCCTTGGTTTGGATGTGTGGATGTCTATCAAGAATGGGTATGTTGTCCCTAGTGTTCCTCCCACTGATCTTGATGCCAAGGAGTATGAGAACAATGCTAAGGCCAAACATGCTATCTTGAGTGGGTTGTCTGATAAGGAATTTGTCAAAGTCATGCACTATGCATTAGCCAAGGAGAATTGGGATAAATTGCAGAGATTATTTGAAGGAGATGCCAAAGTCAAGGAGGCCAAGCTGCAACCATTAAGGGGTCAATTTGAAGGTATCAAGATGAAGGATGATGAAAAGATTGCTGACTAACTTCATAGATTTGATGAAACTGTGAACACCATCAAGGGACTTGGAGAAGATATCGCAGATGAGATCCTTGTCAACAAGGTACTTAGGTCTCTTACACCTAAGTATTATACAAAGGTGTATGCCATAGAAGAAGCCAAGGATCTGAAGATCTTTTAAATGGATGAACTATTTGGCTCACTAACAGGCTATGAGATGAGAACAGTCGGTGATGCTTTCTTAAGGAAAGAAGCAACATTCAACACCACCCAAAAGAGAAAAGAGGTAGCTTCTCATAAAGGATCCAGCGAAGACTCTAATGCAAAGGTAGAAAACTTTGTCAGAAAGCTTAAAAGAGGATCTGACTAGTATAAAGGTGTTGGCATTTGTGCAGAGTATGTTGAAATGATGATATTTTTTTTCATTGATGTCAATATGTTGGAGAGTGAACTGGCAATATGTTGAAGAGTGAACTGGTTAGGCAACTACCAATTAAGCAACTAGCAAAGCGAATCGGTATATGTACAAAAGGAGAAGCGGTATGCTTGTTCAGGTGAATCGGTATGATGTAATGAGAACTGACATATGGAATGTTTTCTATTAAGGTTTAATATGGTATGACTAACGGTTGATAGTCTCAGCTTTAGGGTTTCCGGTTGAAGTGTTCCAAGCCTGTGTGACTCAACCGATCGCATTATGTGATGAGTTAGCATCATGATAGAGATCAAATCATATTGCCACGTCAGCCTTGTGTACGTGAAGGATCTTGCATGAAGGAGATTGATCCTATCTACCTTGGGAATGTGTGAAGTCCCTGTAAACGGTGGAGAACGCATGATGGGTTATCGCCTCCATGAAGCAGTGAAGAACAAACGATGGAGAATGTCTTGAGATTTGTTCAAGACCGTTGTATTCAAATGCAAAGTATTCAATGGTCAAGATTGAACTGATCAATTGCTTAACCTAAATGTTTAGGGTTTAGGGTTTATGCTACTGACCTATCTGCTTCCTATAAGGTCGATGTTGTGTTTTATGTTGAGGTTGTTGGCAAATGGTGTGTGTGTATCTAAGTGTAGAGATACGTGATTCTTGCCAGACCAGATAAGAGGATTGTTACCTGCATAGTGTGTGTGCAGAAGGAAGGAACTAAAGCGGATCTGCATTGGCATTGTGTGCTATTATTAGATCATTGTAATACTTGTTGATCTTTAACCACTTCAATAGTTGGAAAATCCCTTAACAAGGTAGCTTTAACCAGCTTGTTGTAAATCCTTTAACAGGGTGACTCAAAGCCATTTAGTTCATAAAATCCTCTAACAAGGTAACCTCTAACAGGGTTTAACCCCTAACCGGGTATTCTAGCCATCCCTTAACTAGGTGATCCCTAATAGGATCAGTTCCTAATAGAACCTGTTGTAACAGTCTTTAACCAGGCTAGGCTCCTAACAAAGCAGACTTCTAAAGAGTTCAAAAATAGCTTGTGGGTATTCATCCCTAGCGTGGTTTTTCCCAGTTGGATTTCCACTTGAAAAATATGTGTGTCATGTGTGATGCCTCTTTCATGTGATGCTTTGTTATTTTCTATCAAGCGGTGAATCATGTTATGCTAAGTAAATTATTGTTTCTTTGATGATAGATTATCTGTTTATGCATAAGGATAAAGTACAAATGAGGGTGTAGGCTGTATGGAAAGCTAAGTGTTACTGATTTATGTCTTTCCAGTAGCATTATGTTTAACTGGTAGTAATCTAGTTCAGACTGGTGTTAGTGATTGCCAGTCAAGTTCACTATCTGCAGTCAAACCAGTTTGAGAAAAATTTTGTGTCTGTACTGATTCACTCACCCTCTCAGTAACGGTTTGGTACTCACCGTTCATCATTGAGTTATCAATTGGTATTAGAGCATCCTCCAGGTCCTCTTTGTTGTAAGCTTAACCACTTGAGGGAAAGATCTTATTGTAATGATGAAGAGGGATGGTTCAAACCTAGGTTACCGGGTTTGGCCTTGGGCTGCCCTGGTATGGTTCTGCATTCGACCGGGTCCATGGTATGGGTCTGGTTCGACCTGGGTTTGAAAAATCCAGAGTGGGTTCGACCCTGGTTGAACCCAATCAAACCCAAGGTTGAACCCAGTCGAACCCATTTTATTGACTCATTTCACCTCATTTGTGTTGCAAACAAAATTTTTATGAGAGAAGGTTGAAGAAAGGGTGAACAAAATTTGGCTTCCAAGATCAAAGAGTAGGAGTTGAAGACTGGTTTTTGAAGCTTCAACAAGTGTTGCAGCATCATTTCCATACATTTTCAAGCTTCCATTGGCTGCAAGAGTAGGTTTTTAAACATTTTTTTCCAACTATTTTTGTTTCACAAATTGTCAAACGTGAAACTTGAATTTTTTTTCATTATTTAGTTTTTGTTTTTGAATATGTTTATATTATTTCTTGCCATAGGAACTACAATGGCATCTACATCTTCCTCCATTGGCAATGAACAAATAATTGCAAAACAAAGAAATGATCCAAATTCTCCCTTATGAAAATATGTGGACATTATAAAACAACTTTCGGGAGGTGGAGGATTCCGTTGGAAATGCCATGGATGTGATATTGAACGTAATAGTTCATATTATTGGGTGGTAGCCCATTTGTATGGAATAAAAAGAAGAGGCATCAAAAAATGCCCTAGAAAAAAATGGTAAACGTATACCAGATGAGACATTGATGAGATATATTAGGGAGCATGAGGCGGTAGAAGAGAGGGAAGCTCGTAGATTGAACCAAAAAGCATCAAAGAAAACAAATGGAATGCAAGGCCCTTCTAATCCCACTATTGTAGTAGAAGACCACCCCTTCTTTTCCACAAATGAACCTCAAAGTGAACCACCCTTGACACATAAAAGAACAAAGGGGCCTTTAGAAACCGCATTCCAAAATGAGAGTAGAGACAATGCTGACAAAGATATAGTAAGGTGCATTTATGAAAATAGGTTGTCATTCAATGTTGTTGGCTCCCCATATTGGAAGTAAATGATAAAAAGTGTTAATGAGGCTCCAAAAGGGTATAAGGGCCCCGGTTATGAGAAGGTACATGGAACATTATTGGAGAAAGAGGTGAAGAGGGTTGAAGATGCATTAAAACCCATAAGGGATTCATGGGTTGAGACAGGTGTAACAATTGTTTCAGATGGGTGGAAAGATGCTAAAAACCATCCCTTGATCAATGTCATAGTGGTGTCCCCTAAAGGGGCAATGTTTTTGAGAGCTGTGGACTATGAGGGCCAAATAAAACATGGCCAATTTATTACAAAAATTCTCATCTCTGCCATTGAGTCTGTGGGATCCCACAATGTTGTCCAAGTGATAACGAACAATGCAAAAAATTGTAGAGCTACTGGTTTGTTGATTGAGAAATGTTATGATCACATATTTTGGACACCTTGTGCGGTACATTCACTCAATCTTATGCTACAAAGGATTGGGCAAAAAATAAAATAGACCAGATATGTGTATGCAGAGGCTGAGGACATCTAGATGTTCATCACAAACCACCAGATGTCTCAAGGGATTTTTAGAACCTATTCGAATTTGGAGCTATTGAACATAAGTGAAATAGTAATTTAATATTACATTTTCTGATTTTTTTAAATTTTCAATGTTCATAATATCATTGTGTAAGCTATATTGTGTATTCTTCTTTAAAGTTTGGCTTTATTTTTTAATCATTTGGTATTAATTTGTGTTATAGGTTGCTGAGACCCATTTTGTATCAAACACAATCGTCTTAAGATGACTTGTGAAAGTTAGAGTGACACTATGCAATATGGTGATCAATGCTAATTGGACTGTATAGAAGCAAAGTAGCACTGAGAGGGCAGAAAAAAATAGGGATAGAATATTGAGTGAGAAATGGTGGGATCTTGTTACATATCTCCTAAGTATCACTGAACCCATCATGAGCATGATTCGCTATACAGACATGGATAGGCCTAGCATAGGTGAGATTTATGATGGCATTGACTCAATCCTTGAAAAAATAAAGGTCACAATAAATGTAAAAGAGAATGATCCTTAGGAGAAATTCTTCAAAGAACTGGAAGTAATTATTGTAGAAAGGTGGAATAAGGTGACCACTCCTTTGCACCTTCTTGCCTATGCCTTGACACCTAAGTACTATAGCAATCAGTTTCTTGATAAACCAGGAAGGATTCCACCATGGAGAGATCTAGAAGTATCTGATGGGTACAAGGTAACATTTCTTAGACTATATCCTGATGATGATTTGTGAGATGTTGTTACAAATGAGTTCATAGAATTTGCAAATGGGAATGGTCTAAGTGTTGATGCACTTCGTCATAAATCCAAGAAGGATGCTCATAGCTAGTGGTACTTCCATGGCACATACTTCCAACACCTACAACCCCTCGCTATAAAAGTTTTATCACAAGTAAGTTTAATTAATTAAAATTTTTAATTTACAAGTTTTAGTTTATTTATAGTTTACTTTGTCTTCATAGGTTGCTAGCAATTTTATTTTTATTAATGTATAACTTTAGTTGTTTACTTTGTCTTCATAGGTTGCTAGTTCATCTGCTTTAGAAAGAAATTGGAGCACATACTTTTTCATCCACTCTGTAAAGTGCAATAGGCTACTATCAAAAAGAGCAGAGAATTTAGTATATGTGCATTCCAATGTACGTCTTCTTTCACACAAACAACATGACTACACACAAGGGGAAACAAAGATGTGGGATATAGAGCCAGAGCATACTAATTTGGATGCTCCTGCTTCTCAGCTTCTTGCATTGACACTTGATGACTCAGAAATTGAGCCAACTTATAGTGCAAGTGCAAGTGGCATTGGCTCATCTAATGTCAATGTCAATGAGTAGGAGGAGGAGGAATTAGATGATCCATTTGATGATTAAACTTTAAGTTTATATTGTTGAAAGTTGAAACAATTATACTTGAATATTTTATCATTTTGATATTAAACTTGATGTATATGATGCTATTATGGTATGATCATGATGCTATGATTACAATTTTATGTTTGTTTTGTTGTTTATATGATACTATGTGACATGCAAATTTTAATTCATGCTTATAGGCTTCACAAATATCAATATATCAATATATATATATATATATATATATATATATAATTTACATGTTTTTTTACTAAGGAACCCAAACGAACCCAAACCCCTTTTCAAAATTTTGCCATACCGGGTTCTTCGAACCCGAACCCGTGCCCGAACCCGAACCAGCAACCTAGGTCCAAAGTTCAACAAAGATAACTTTAAAATATGGAAGGACAGAATGAAGATATACATCAGAAGCATGGGTGCTCAACACTGGAGCTATGTTGAGAATGCTTATGTTATCCCTACTGATATTCTCACTGATGATCAAAAGAGAGCGATTTAGGAGAATGGGCAAGTCATGGAAGCCCTAATCAACAGTTTATCTGACATTGAGTTTATTGATGTTCAGGATAAAGAAAATCCCAAATAAGTATGGGATACTCATGAGAATATCTATGGCAGTGATGAGCAGGTAAAACAAGCTAAGGAAGAAAGCCTTAGAGGGAAGTTTGAAGGCACGCGGATGGTTGAAGGTGAGACCATTCAACAATATGAAATAAGAATCAATACTATTGTTGGAGACATCAAGAGTGTGGGAGGAAAAATGGAAGATTCTACTGTTATTAGTAAATTCCTGAGATTCTTATTATCGGTCTATGTAATAAGGGTTGCTCCTATTCGAGAGTTGAGGTCAATAGACAAAACTAAGGCATCCCTAGACTCCATCATTGCAAAATTAATAGCCTATGAGCTAAATAGTTTTTATGGTAGTGTTCAAAAGACTAAATCAGCTTTTAGAGCTTCTCCGCACCATCCAGAAAAGGAAAAGAAGCAAGCACCAGTGGTGAACCAAGATAGAACAAAGAAATGGATGATGAGGAGATTCTGATGGAATTTGAAGCTCTTCTTGCCAAGAGACTTCCTAAGGGAACCGGTAAATATAGAGGTAAGCTCCCTTTGAAATGCTTTTCTTGTTACTGGATAGGACATATTGTTGTAAACTGTCCTAATGGTGACAGCAAGGACAAACCAGAAAGGTTCAAGAAATTCAAAGGAGGAAACTGGAGAAACAGTTTTGTAGCAGTTGATGAAGGTGTCATAGATGAGGAATCAGAAGATGAAGAAAATGAAGATATCGTGTTTGTTGCAGTAAAGGAAGATGTGTCAGACAAGAAGGCTCTTGTCTCCCGCTTTGATAATTTGAATGACTAGATTATTGACAGTGGCTATTCTCATCATATGACTGGTGACCAGAGCAAGTTTCTATCTTTGAAAGAATATGATGGTGGTGTGGTTCTCTTTGGTAATGATGCACCATGTATGGTCAGAGGAAGAGGGTCCATCTCTTTGAATGGAAAGAGCAGTGCTGACAATGTGTATTGGGTGGAAGGTCTTAGACACAATCTACTGAGTGTTGCCTAGTAGAATGATAGTGGACTCACTCTAGAATTCAAAATGGAGTGTGCAAAATCAAAGGTAACTTATTTCAGCTAAATGCAAATATAAGTACATGTCTTATGGCTAAGTTTGATGATAGCTAGATATGGCATAGGAGACTCTGCCATGCAAACTTTGATAACATAATAAAGGCCAGTAAGATCAAGGCAGTTAGAGGATTGTCGATGCTGAGAAAACCAAAAAATCCTTTGTGCAGAGAATGTCAACTGGGGAAAATGTCTTCCTCAACCTTCAAAGGTAAATCTCTCATTGGTGACAACTTACTTGATCTTGTGCATAATGATTTGTGTGGTCCTATGAAAACTAGGAGTGTGCAGGGAGATAGGTATTTTATGATTCTTATAGATGATTTCTCAAGAATGACGTGGGTCACATTCTTGAAGAACGAGTCTAAAGTGTTTGGAAAGTTCAAAGCTTTCAGAGCACTGGTAGAAAAGTAAAGTGGTGGAAGAATCAAATGTCTTAGAACTGATCAAAGAGGGGAATTCACTTCTGGTGAATTCAACAAATATTGTGAAGAGAATGGCATCAAGAGGCAACTGTCTACCCCCCAGACTCCATAGCAGAATGGCTTAGCAGAGAGAAACAACCGGACTATGGTTGAAGTGGCTAGAACTATGTTGATCCAAGGAAAGGTCGCTCACGCCTTTTGGAAAGAAGTAGTGAGCATTGCAGTCTACACAATGAACTAGGTACTTATCAAGAAAGGTAAGGATATGACTCCTTATGAGTAGTGGACCAGTAAGACACCAGTGGTAAGCTACTTTAGAGTGTTTGGTAGTAAATGTTACATCAAGAGGAGTGAACATCAGAGAAAGTTTCATGCTAAATGTGATGAGGGAATATTCCTAAGATATTCCACCAACAGTAAAGCTCTCAACTGCTTCAACAATAGGACTTAGAGAATTGTTGAAAGCATCAATGTTAGGGTTGATGAAAACTCTAGGAAACTTGAGGAAACTGACAATTAGCAAGTAGGAGATGAATGGGTAGTAACCTTCTGGGAACCGGTTGCAATTCAGCGCAGTACCAGTAATTGTGCTCCTACACCGGTGGATGCTGATACTGATGAAGATGAGGATGAAGAAGAAAAGCAAGAGGAACCTTTTAAGAACATACCTAGGTATGTCAAACTCAATCATGATCCAAAGCAGATCATAGGTGACAAAGATGTAGGAATTCTTACAAGAACAAAGGCCAGAGAAAGCTCATGTATGATATCTGAATTTGAGCCTAAATCATTCAAAGAGGCACATAAAGATGAAGACTGGATCAAGGCAATGGAGGAGGAACTTGACCAGATAGAAAAGAATGGTACAAGGTCTTTGGTACCCAGATCGGAGCATAAAAATGTCATTGGAACCAAATGGGTTTTCAGAAACAAGCTAAATGAGGATGGCATAGTGGTAAGGAACAAAGCCAGACTAGTGTGTAAAGGATACACCCAAGAAAAATGAGAAGAATATGGAGAAACCTTTGCTCTAGTAGAAAGATTGGAAGGAGTGAATATGCTTCTTGCATATGTCACTTTTAAAGGATTCAAGGTATACCAAATGGATGTAAACTCTGCATTCCTAAATGGAATACTTGAAGAAGAGGTGTATATAGAGAAACCAGATGGGTTTGCCCTATCAGAAGATAGTGACATGGTGTATAGGCTACATAAAGCCTTGTATGGACTAAAGTGGGCACCTAGAGCATGGTATGAATGCTTGCACTCCCATCTTGTGAAGATTGGATTTGAAAGAACAAGTGAAGATAGCAATATCTACTTGAAATCAAAAGGAGATTAGATTCTTATCTGTGAAGTATTTGTTGAAGATATCATCTTTGGAGGAGATGACAAGATGAGTCATGATTTTGTAGATGAGATGAAAAAGGAGTTTGAGATGTCACTTATAGGGGAGATTAAGTTCTTCATTTGACTATAGATTTAATAAATGAAAGATGAAATCTTTATCACTCAGTCCAAGTATGTCAAAGAAGTTTTGAAGACTTTTGGCATGGAAAACAACAAACCGGTTGGTACACCAATGGTGACCGGTTGTAAATTATCAAAAGAGGATGACTCATCAGTGCTAAATGAGAAGGATTACCGATCAATGATTGGTAAGTTGCATTATGTAGTGCATAGCAAACTGAATATTGCACATGCAGTGGGTATTACCGATCGGTTTCAGCAAAGCCCAAGAGAATCCCACTTGGTAGCAGTCAAGCGAATTCTTAGATATCTAAAGGGAACTATTAACTATGGGTTATGGTATCCTTACAATAATGATTTCAACCTGAAAGTGTTCACAGATGCTGATTGGGCTAGTAATGTGGATGACCAGAAGAGCACAACTGGTGGTGCATTATTTCTCGGTGGTAGACTGGTTTCATGGATGAGTAAAAAGTAGAGTTTTATCTCTCAGTCTATAGTAGAAGCAGAGTATGTTATAGCTTTTATAAATTGCACCTAGACTATTTGGATGAAGCATGTATTGAATGGCTTCAAAGTTCCTATATCTGAACCAGTAAGTATATTTTGTGACAACACAAGTGCAATTAACATCTCCAAGAATCTAGTTTTGCATGCTAGAACCAAGCACTTTGAGCTCAAGTATCATTTCTTGAGGGAGAAGGTTCAGAACAAGGAGGTTGTATTGGAACAAGTTATCAGTAAGGAATAGTTAGAAGATATATTCACCAACCCTCTACCAAAGGCTTCATTTACCTATTTGAGAGGTGAATTAGGGGTGCTACCCCTTCAAGAGGTGAACTAAAAGTATGTGCTCCACATCAGTCGAGTATTGCAGTGTCTAATATTTTTCAAGATTGATGTGTTGAAGGATGCTACTCCTCAGGGGGAGTAGCATAGTATAACAGGAAAGCTTGTGCCTCCACTTTGGCATTGTTGTCAAAGGGGGAGAAGATGTGAAGCAGAGAAGATATATGTAGCAATAGGGAGAAGATGTGATGATGGGTGATATCTTTGTATACTGCCATGAATGCTAAAGGGGGAGATTGTTGGCATTTGTGTAGAGTATGTTGACATGATGATATTATGTTGTCATTTATGTCTATATGTTGGAGAGTGAACCAGCAATATGCTGAAGAGTGAACCGGTTAGGCAACTATTAGTTAAGCAACTAGAAAAGTGAACCTGTATAATGTTGTGAACTGTTATATGTGAAAAAGGAGAAGCGATATGCTTGTTCAGGTGAATTGGTATGATGTAATGAGAACCAGCATATGGAATGTTTTCTATTAAGGTTTAATGTGGTATGACTACCGGTTGGTGGTCTCAACTTCAGGGTTTCTGATTGAAATGTTCCAAGCCTGTGTGACTCAACTGATGACATTATATGATGAGTTAGCATCATGATAGAGATCGGATCATGCTGCCATGTCAGCCTTGTGCACGTGAAGGATCTTGCATGAAGGAGATTGATCCTATCTACCTCAGGAATGTGCGAAGTCCCTGTAAACGGTGAAGAATGCATGATGGGTTATTGCCTCCATGAAGTGGTGAAGAATGAAAGATGGAGAATGTCTTGAGATTTGTTCAAGGTTGTTATATTCAAATGCAAAGTGTTCAATGGTCAGGATTGAACCTATCAATTGCTTAACCTAAATGTTTAGGGTTTAGGGTTTATGTTGCCAACCTATCTACTTCCTACAATGTCAATGTTGTGTTTTATATTGAGGTTGTTGGCAAATGGTGTTTGTGTATCAAAGTGTAGAGATACGTGATTCTTGCTAGTCCAAATAAGAGGATTGTTACCTACATAGTGTGTGTGTAGAAGGAAGGAACTAAAGCGGATCTGCATTGGCATTGTGTGCTATTATCAGATCATTGTAATACCTATTGATCTTTAACCACTTTAACAGTTGGAAAATCCCTTAACAGGGTAGTTTTAACCAGCTTGTTGTAAATCCTTTAACAGGGTGACTCAAAGCCATTTACTTCATAAAATCCTCTTACAAGGTAACCTCTAACAAGGTTTAACCCCTAACTGGGTATTCTAGCCATCCCTTAACCAGGTGATCCCTAACAGGATCGGTTCCTAATAGAGCAAACTTCTAAAGAGTTCAAAAATAGCTTGTGGGTATTCATCCCCACTGTGGTTTTTTGCAGTTGGGTTTTCACATGAAAAATATGTGTGTCATGTGTGATGCCTCTTTCATGTGATGCTTTGTTATTTTTTGTGAAGCGGTGAATCATGTTATGCTAAGTAAATTATTGTTTCTCTGATGATAGATTATCTATTTATGCATAAGGATAAAGTGGAAATGAGGGTCTAGCTTGTATGGAAAGCTAAGTGTTACTAGTTTATGTCTTTCCAGTAGCATTGTGTTTAACTAGTAGTAATTTGGTTTAGAATGATGTTAGTGATTGCCAGTCAAGTTTATTGTCTGCAGTCAAACTAGTTCGGGAAAAGTTTTGTGTGCCTATACTGATTCACCCCCCCTCTCAGTACCAGTTTGGTACTCACCGTTCATCATTGAGTTATATAAAGGAAAGCTACCACTTAAATGTTTCAACCATGGTAAGGTTGCACACTTTGCTGCAAAATATCCTTACAATGAAACTGGTGGAGATGAGTCAAGAAAGTTTAGCAAATCTATTAGCAAAGACAGAAAAAGAAATGTCTACCTACAAGGAAGAAGAGGCTACCAGAAGAAGAACAACCTCTATACTATTAAGGATGATACTATAGATGAAGAAAATGCATCAGAAGATGAATGCCATGAGAATGACAGAAAAGTTAATCTCTTTATGGCACTTGATCAACCGGTTGGTGAAGATGAGGAAGAAAAGGATATTGAGGTTGAAGTAGATTTAGAAGGAGATATTATAAGTTCTCTTGAGGAACTGAGTAAAACAACAAGTAAACTCAAGAAGGTCAAGCATTGTGCAGTAGATGAGCAAGATCTCTTGAAACAATCCCTGGATGAGTCCAGCCAAGTTATTTCTAACTTGAAATTGGAGTTGGAAGAAACCAAGAGGATATGTGAAGTTACATCCTCTAATTTGATGAAGAAGGAAAAGGAGCATCAAGATCTAGAAGCAGAAATAGTGAAGCTTAGAAAGCAGCTTGAAGAAAGTGAGGAAGAAATAAAAGTAAGAAGCAAATATGAAGAAATCACCAAAGCCTTAGACAAGATGTTGAGAAAACACAAGAAATCAAAAGATACTGATGGCTTAGGCTTTGAAGAAGGTCAAAGCTCAAACAAAAAGGACACATCCAATAAAGAAATAAAGTTCAATGAAGGTGAAGAAAAGAAGGCATTCACTGTAAGCAAGGATATTGATAAAAAGACATATGCAGATGTTGTTGGAAATCACCACACAAACTAGTATACACAAGAAATGAACTGGAGGCCGCACTCATCATACCGACATACAAATCCAAGGAGAAATGCAAGAGTTTACCATGAAGGATTCACTAGAGTCAACAACATGAAGGAAAGACCTTTGATAAGGCAGTCTTTTGTAGGACCAAGGCAACCCAACCAGTATGTTTCTAACTTTCATGGTTACTGTTACTGGTTTAACAAATTTGGGCATATAATAGTTGATTATAGATGAACCAATAAGCCCTCTATGAGTTATGAAAGTAGAAATCCATTTAATGCACTTTGGGATATGAATGTTGTGTGTTATCAGTGGAATGGATATGGTCATAGGAGTTTTGAATGTAGGAAGAATATAGCAGTGCCCTACAATAATTTTAAAGATTCATCTTTGAATGAAAATATGAAATGCTATAACTATCAAGGTTTTCGACATATAGAAAAGTTTTGTAAAAGTAAAAAGATCAAGTAGAAGAAGACAAATCCTGATCAATAACTGGTAGTTGAACTAGAGCACAAAATAGCAACTATCAAGAAGAAGGAAACCAAACCGGTATGGGTTGAGAAAGAAAAAGAAAAGGCAAAATCAAGTGTGATCCTGCAGACTGCCTTGCATGCTGAAAGGAAAAATATATGGGTTGTAGATAGTGGGTTTTCCAATCAGATGACTAGAGATAAAAAGAAATTTATCAAACTTGAAGATTGGAATGGTGGTTTAGTAAGATTTGGAGACAACTCATCCATCAAAATAAAAGGAAAAGGTACTCTGAATATTGGTGGAAAATTAAAGGCACGTGATGTATATTACGTGGAAGGCCTAAAACATAATTTGTTGAGTGTGAGTTAGATGTGTGATAAAGGTTATGAATTCATCTTTGACTCAACCGGTTGTCAGATAAAGAAAGATAGTATCCATCAAGTTGTGGCAGAAGGAAAGAGAACAGATGGAAATGTTTACAATCTAAAAGAATGCTATGAGTCCCAATGCATGTTAGGATAGGCTGACGAAAGTCGGTTGTGCCATCAAAGATTAGGCCACATAAACTTTGATAATCTAGTTGCAGTAAGAAGAAAGGGGTGTGTAAAGAATATTCCACCATCATCAAACTGGTAAGCACATTTTGTGATGAATGTGTGAAAGGGAAGCAAACCAAGGTGAGCTTCAGGACAAAAGAGCACAACACCTCAAGACCACTTGAAATTGTGCATACAGATTTGTGTGGTCCAACTAGGACAAGAGAACTTGTAGGTGAGACATATTTTATGCTTTTTATTGATGATTAGTAAAGAATGACATGGGTCACCTTCCTGCAAGATAAGTAACAATAATTTGATAGATTCAAGATCTCTAGGAAGATGGTGGAGAAAGAAAGTGGGTGCAAGCTAAAATTTCTAAGATCAAACCAGGGTGGAGAGTTCACATCAAATGAATTTGAAGATTATTGTGAAAAACATGGAATTAGAAGGCAATACTCGGCTCCTAGGACACCACAACAAAATGGTGGGGTGGAAAGGAAGAACATGAAAGTTAAAGAAATGGCCAGAACCATCTTAAATGAGGCTATTCTGCTAAACACATATTGGAAGGAAGTTGTTCATACCACTACATATACTTTGAACCAGGTTCAATTAAGAACAAACAACAAAATGACACCTTATAAGTTATGGTATGATCAGAAACCATTAGTCAAATACTTCAAAGTATTTGGAAGCAAGTTCTTTATCAAAAGAGATATGGATGGTCTAGGTAGTTTTAACTCCACGAGTGATAAAGGAATCTTCCTTGGTTACTCATCTAATAGCAAGGCCTACAAATGCTACAACAAAAGACTAAGAAGGGTCATTGAGAGTGTGCATGTAAAAGTGGATGAGGATATGCACAAAGGAAGTCAACCACAAGTAAACTGTTATGATGATTCTGGTGATGGAGGTGTGGAAACTCAGTTAGACAATGAACTAGAAGAAGCATCTAAGAAGACTCCCAATCGATATGTGCAGCTGAATCATCTAGAAGAGAAAATTATAGGAAATAAGAATGATGGTGTGTAGACTAGAAGAAAACTTGCTTGAAATGATGAACAAGTGAACTTCTACCTCATGACTGAAGTAGAACCTAAAACATTCAATGAGGCCAGCAAAAGACAAGAATAGATGGATGCCACAGAAAAAGAATTGCAACAGATTGAGAAGAACAAGACTTGGGAATAAGTCCCTAGACCGGAGGACAAGAACATCATTGGCACTAAATGGGTCTACCACAATAAGATAAATGAAGAAGGTAAAATTGTTAGGCATAAAGTTGGATTGGTGTGTAAAGGATACTTTCAGCTAGAGGGAATTGATTTTGAAGAAATATTTGCATGGGTAGCTAGATTAGAAGTAATTAGAAAATTTTTAGCCTTTTCTGCCTATTAGGGTTATAAAGTATATTAGATGGATGTAAAATACACCTTCCTAAATAGAAATTTGGAAAAAGAAATGTACATGGATCAACCAGAAAGGTTTCTGCTACATGATGATGAAACCTTTGTGTGTCAATTGAAGAAGGCCTTGTATGGCTTAAAGCAAGCTCCAAGAGCATGGTATTTAAGATTGGATCAATACCTAAAGGAGAAAGGATTCAAAAAGGGGAGTGCTGACAATAATTTATACATAAAGAAAGATGGAAACCACATGATCATTGTGGTTGTGTATGTATATGACATTATTTTGGGGGGCAATAAGGACACCCTATGCAAAGAGTTTGTTGATCAGATGCAGTCAGAATTTGAGATGTCAATGCTTGGTGAATTGACATACTCCTTGGTTTGTAGATATTATAGCAAGATAAGGGAATCTTTATCTAACAAACCAAGTATGCAAAGGATATGTTGAAGAAATTTCAACTGGAGGATTGTAAACTTGTAAGTACCCACATGGTGACTAGAAGCAAATTAAGCCAGAATGATGAATCACTGGTGGTAGATTAAACATTGTAGATATCCATGATAGGTAGTCTATTATATTTAATTGCCTCTAGACTAGATATAGTGCAGGTAGTATGTATGGTGGTCAGATTCAAAGATGCACCTAAGCAGTCATATATGAATGTTGTATGAAGAGTCTTTAGGTACCTATAAGGGACACTCAATTATGAATTGTGGTACCCTAAACAAGGGGATTTAATCTTGGAAGCATATACTGATGCTGATTAGGCAGGTTGCATTGATGATTGGAAGAGAACAAGTGGTGGTACATTCTTCCTAGGTGACTGGTTGGTCTCATGGCATAGCAAGAAGCAAGACTCGGTCTCTCTATCAACTGCTGAAGAAGAATACATTACTACTGCTACATGTTTCTCTTAGGTGGTTTGGAAGAAGAAGACCCTCAAAGACATACAGGTGGATCTCACTGATCCTATCCTTATCCGATGTGATAATCCGAGTGCAATCAACATAGCAAAGAATCTAGTGATGCATTCCAGAACAAAGAACATTGCTATCAAGTATCATTTCCTCAGAGATAAGGTTGAAGGATAGGAAGTAAAGATGGATTATGTCCCTTTCAAAGAACAAGTAGCAAACATTTTCACAAAACCATTACCGATAAGCACTTTTGAGTACCCCTGACATAAGTTTGGAGTTGTGTCATCTATCTTATGCACTTAAGCAAGGAAGGAGTTATATGGTTCAGGGGGAGCTCGGTATGGATAAAAGGGGAAGTGTACCATGGTCTTTTTCATTGTGTCAAAGGGGGAGAAATGTACCAGTATGAAGTGTCTTATAGTAAGTTGACATCAATGCCAAAGGGGGAGATTGTTCACATTTTAGCATTTGGCATTAAGTTGTCATTCATGTCAACTGGTTAGGTAAAGCAAGTAAGAAGTGGTAATTGCCGTAAGGCAGTAAATTGGGATGAAGGTTGTTTCTGGGTTATGAAGGCATACCAACCAGTGAACAAAACAAAAAGGTTGGTTGATGGTCATACCAGTAAGATAAGCTAAATCGATAGTCAAAGTCAACCTTGATCGACAAAATATGTCAAACCGACATAGGAAACCAAGAAAAAGTGAATGTCGACAAGCATGATAGCTGGATGCCAGGTGGAGGTATTGAACAAGTCGGTGGAGTGTGCATCGAGTTAACAAATCTGTAGGCAGGTTGACTTTAATGAGGAACCCGCAAGTCATGGAGGATGCCAGAAGATTGTGGCTCGAGGAAGGCAACCTGAAAAAGCAATCGCACTATTATTGCAAGAAGATTTGATCTTCGCACCTATTAGGTGAAGGAAATAGCAAAGTCATTAATGGCGAGTGACAAAGAAATACAAAAAAGCATGGTGCAAACCTCTAGATTTAGAAAATGCACATTGGAATACGAAGTTCGACTAGTGATCGGTCATTGTGATAAAGATCATATCCCTGAAAAGAAGATTAATTCAAAGAGGATTCTAATTGAGATGGAAAAGGAAAACCTAACATGACAATGTTTGAATGCATTATTCGTAGGAATCCATGATTATAAATATACAAGCTCGAAATAGAAAAGGAAGATGCTTGAAGAGAAGAAAAAGAGAAAAGAGAACTCTATGCAGAGAAAGATCATTTTACCTTAAAATTTATTCTAAGAAAGTTGTAGAGTGAATGAGCATGCTAACTGGTGAGAGGGTTTAACTGACAGTGATTGAGTACAAGTATAAGTGTAGCAGGTCAAGCAGTTAAGCAATCTAACGAGGTGTGGTAGAGCAAATCAGCATCCAAGTGTGACACAGTAAGTGGTAAGACTATGAGAGAGAGAGAAAGAAGAGAGGACAAGAATTAGAGAGAGAAATCTCACAATTGGTAGTTAGATCTAGTGGAAAAGAAAAGACTATCAACTGACAGTAGATTTATTTGATTAAGAGTTGCAGAATTTATTTGGAACAAGAAGCCATAACTGTATCAAACTTGTATTTAAATATACATCATCAAGCTAGATCTTGGTGTAGGGGTTGGTGCTCCTTGGGTTGGTGCCCTAAATCTTTGTAATCTAGTGTTTTACTTGTGAGGCTAGATTGGAGCAGTAGTCTCTAGCAATATTTCTCACCGAGGTCTTTCCCATATTGGGTTTTCCTCGTAAATCTAGTGTTGTGGGTTGCATTTGTATGATTGTTCTCTTTAGTTTCCTTTTTGCTTTATCGGTTTGATTGTTTAATGCTTAAGATAATAACTAGTAATCTAAAGTTGCCTTAAAAGAGAAATAGTTTAGGAACCACTAATTCACCCCTCTCAATGGTACTCTGTGTTCAACAAATGTGGCAATGTTATTCTTCCTGCTCAAACCTTATTCTGTGACCTCAAATCCTTTAACTTCCCCTTCACAATTTGAAAGGTGTCAAACAATTTCTGAGATAAATTAAAAGTTGAAATATTATCGAACAATTTCAAAGGCCAATGTAGTGGCAAAACTAGTAAACAGGGCTTCAATCGACATCTGGCCTTGTGTAGGTTTGGTGGCGGTTTGAGTAGCGTTGCTGGTAATTTCTCTTCCCCCAAAATTAAGTGGTTTTGGGCATCCCCAGCTTGGATTCCCACCCAAATGGAACTACCCCAGGGGTAGCGTAATATAGATTTCTAGAAGAGCACCCTACTTTTGATTCCTTTCTTAACAGATTATTTAGGAATCTGCTATCAATTCCAACGTGGGATTTTAACACGGGTACTGAAACAATAGATTGAATGCTTCTAGTAGATGCATTAAATTTGGGTCCTCTGAATTTATAGAAATTTGTATATATATAGGATTTGAGTGGTTCGATGGGAATTGAATTGAGCGTTATGCAAAGGATGAAAAGGGGTAGCGAGCATTATTTTCTGCAACAATGTCAATATGGCATTGTATTATCGGTTACTACGTGCAGGGGGATGTGAATAAACAAGCTATTTTGGCCCAAACTTTGAGTTCATGATGGTTATGATCACTCGCTTAAATCAATGGTTTTGGGGGCTTTTTCAGGGGGATGTTTTAAATGAAACCCTGTGCATGTTTATATGGCCAGGGTCTTAAATTTTCTACACGTGTATGGCCAAGGTCAAGACGAGAATTATGATTCTGAAAATTTTCTCAACAATGCAACTTTGCCAAGAAAAAAACAGCAATGAGCAAAAATGCAAGCATTTGATTTCTGTAAATAATGCTTATCATATATGAATTCCTCTACTCCATTTTTTGTAATACTGATGGAGCATAATGGATTTAGAATATCAAACAAAAAAAATTCCCTACAAAGATCACAAATTTAAACTCTCAAAATCTAAAGAGTTTTCAAACCCCCAAAATTGAAGCTGGAGATGATAAAAACATCATACCGCAAAGTGATAGTACTAGAATGATATCTTTGTATATTTTTCACACCTCTTATTGTGGGGCAGATTTACCAGCGTCCTACAATAAGAAACAAAAAATAAATTTAAATTTAAAACCATAACCACATTAAAATGTATGCACAGTTGTACCACATCTCAGAAAATAACTTTAGTGCCGAGTCGTTTCATAGTCTTTCCCCCATGGACTTACATGTTGAATTAACTAAGCTTTGTGCACATGAATAAGGCAATCTAGAGAGGTGGGGGTGTTTTTCAGTGAATATGTTGAAATATTTTCTAGGGGACAAATAATTAACAAAGACATGCAAATTGGCTTCCCGCCATTCCTTTTCTTCACGTTTTTTTGGTCTTAATTTTTAATTTAAGAAAATTAAAATAATTTTAATTTTTAATTTAAGACAATTAAAATAATTTTAATTTTTAATTTAAGATAATTAAAATAATAAGCTAAATATTTAAGACTTAATAAAATATCCTAAAACTACTCTCTTATGTAGTAGTGGCACTCGTCTTAAAGGTCGATGGATATTCCATAACAAGCGGGTTTATTCTAGAGAAGACCAAGCCAATTTGTCATGTCTCCCTGCGTATCACCTTTCTGGAGTCTTCTTGTTCATTGCATGATCCGATTTGTGTTATGATCGAAATCTAATTAGTATAGATTGGGCCTTCTTATCCTTTTGACCACACTATTTCTTAATTGTGATCGATCTTGACCGGCGGAGTTATTTATTCTACTGGTAGCGATTGACTTTTATCGGGCAGCGATATATCTATTAAGGTATTAGAACCTGACATCACATTGGATCTATTTTCTTATCTATTGCATCAAATTTGGCTATCTATATTGGAGGCCAATATTCTTGTTTCATCTTACGAAAAATTGATTTCATTTTGTGACCCAATTGGAGATTGAGCTTCAATCTGCTATCGATGGGTTCATTGGTTTTTGTGTATGCTTTGTGCATCGTCCAAATATGCTCCTCATTGATCATACCAATGTAGGTTCCATATCATATTTTGCATTTTAGATATTGTTGTAGGGAGAATTGGTTCTTTGAACACTTTCTCTAAAATTTTGCAGCTTAACCTGCACAAAGGATCTAGCTAGAAAAGAGAAGGCAAACTTGCAGATTGAAAACATAAGAAGAAAACAAAGTAGCCAAGAAATAAAAATCAAATCTCATGTTATCATTTATACTGTGCCAAAGCATGATTTTATAGAAATAATGAACTCTCATAAGAACTGAAATCATGGAGGAAATGAGGGTAATTTCTGAAAAGGCAAAGTTAAAGCTAAATCTATCCTTCATTAGCTTAGATCTATACAATGCATGACTGTCCTATTATGGTGGAACAATATTCTCACTGTAAATGATGAAAAACAGATAGTTGCATGTCCTGACACCCCCTCACCACCCCCCTTAATCCCTTAAGTCTAAATAAGAAGACAAGCCTAATGAAACGAAAGAGGAAAGAGGGAAAACCCAATAGGAATAAACCCCCCCTCAAAATTAATACCAACTCTACACATGTGTGGTAGCTACAATGCTATTTTGGTAGTGACAAAACTGGTCAATCTGGGGAACCAGTATATGAGCTAAGATTTTTCATTGATGTCTAACATTGGTTGATGAAATGGTATCGGTAGAGTGGTGTATTTCAGTAAGAAAAGGTGATGACCTACAAACACATAGAAACAACATTGGAAATAGATGACCAAAAGTTCAATCAGCTCAAGGGAAGATAAACTAAGCTAACTGGTCTATCCTTCAAGAAGATCGGTCATTCTGATGATGATGAAGTCAAAAAAATTGACTTGGGCAAGAAGACTTGAGGTTGTATGCAAACTAGAATCTCATTGGAAAACAGGGAAAGAGACTTGATGCTAGTGCAACAAACTAACAATCAAAGAATAAACCGGTAATATAGAAGTGCAGTGTTATACTGGTACACTGGTGTGACAAAAGGAAGATAGGTGATCACCATAAATCTCAGAGCGGTGATTGGTTATTCAGTTGCAGTGGAAAAAGGTTGGTTGGTGAGCATGTGTCTACACCAAATCACAAGTTGGTAAGGTCAACTTTAGTTATCATGCAGTCAAGCCATGATTACCCACAAATTTTCTGGTTCGCACTTAAATGACTGAATTTGACCTAGAAGTTAATATTTTTGGGAGATGCAACAGCAGAATTCGTCGAACACTTGGCAGAATTGTTGCAAGGAGTGCAGAGAAAGAGTGGGAGATGTTGAATTTGAAATCTTCTAAAATCTGTGATTGCTTTGATTGAGGGAACACCTGAAGGTGTTGGTAGAAAATGTATAAAGTATTTTTGAGTTCATTAAGAAAAACTTGATCGTAAAATTTGCAAAAGAAGATCTTGTAGAAGGCAATCCAAAGTGAAGAGCAGAAAGAGAGGAAGTGCTAAAAGGATTTAGCAGAGCAGAGGGTGTTTGAGGTAGACTAACTGAGTGCAGAGCTGAGAGTCAGAGGACTAGCAGAGTGCAAAGCCAAGGGACAGAGGACTAGCTGAGTGCGAAGCCGAAGTTCAGAGGTCTGACAAAGTGTAGAACCAAGGGACAGAGGACCGATTGAAGGTGTAAGAATAAAACTGTTGTTGTATAGAGCAGACATAACCGGTTTGGATAGAGTGTGATTCTTATTATGATATGATCAAGCTATCAATAGATAATTCAACAAATCATCCATTTGTTTCTTTCTATCCATTGCAACTTAAATCCCTTAATCGGGGGGACTTTCCCTTAACTAGGTGACATCTTAATTAAAGTTCTTATGTCCTTTAATAGGGTAAAGGCTCTGACAAGCCTTAGACAAATTCCCTTAACCAAGTGGCACCTAGAAAGTTTCTTTGTAATCTCCTAACAGGGATGGCTCCTCACTAGGCATACTCCAAAAGAGTACAAATTTTGTGAGGTCCTATTCACACTGTGGTTTTCTCCCATTTGGGTTTCCACGAGATAAATCTTGGTGTCATTGTCAACTTTTCATGCATGCATATTCTAGTTCAGTGATTAAGTATATTTATGAATATTAAATAAATGCAGATTAGAGCTAAAAGTTTTAATTGTGAAAAAATGATCAAGTGCTAATTCACCCCTCCCCTCTTAGCACCGGTTGGGACTAACAATTGGTATCAGAGCATCAGGTCCTTACAATCAGAAGAAGCTTAATCAACTTAAGGAAAGATCTGAGATGATGTGAAAGGAGGTTCTTAGTTCTCTAAGGAGAATTACACCTTATGGTGTGGAAGAATGAAACTTTATCTAAGATCCCTAGGAGATTATTACTGGAATCATGTAATCATAGAGTACAATGAACCTTCAGGGTAAATCACTCCAAATCAGATCAAGGAAAGGCAAGATAATTCTGTTGCTATGGATCTCATTGTTAGCACTCTTTCTGATAATGAATTTGTTGAGGTTAAAGATTTGAAAACAAATTTTCATATATGGAATAAGTTGAAGACAGTCTATGGGGGAGATCCTTATGTTCAAAAAGTTAAAGTAGACAACCTGAGAGGAAAATATGATGAGATGAGGATGGGGGAAGGAGAAAACATAGAGCATTATAGCAAGAGAATAAAGGATTTAGTAAACTTCATTAAAAGTACTGGAGGAAAGCTTGAGGAGGATGATTTGGTTAGGAATGAGAACCTTGCTACCATAAAATGCCATAAGGGTCTCTGCTATCCAAGAACTCAGATCCATGGGAACAGTTAATGTATCTCTTGACTCACTAATCAGTAAGTTGACTACTTTTGAATTGAGCAATTATGACAATAGCATATGAAAGATTGATGCTTCTTTCAAAGCCTCCATGATGCATGCACCAACAAGGAGAAGGAAAGAAATCATAAGTATTTCTACTACAAGAACCGATCAATCCATGAAAGTGACAATCTATTATTTGAGGAACAGGAGCAAGATGAATTGAAGCTCTATTGGCAAGAAGATTGCCAAGAGGAAAAGGAAACTATAAAGGTAAATTACCCTTAAATTTCTTCTCCTGTAATAAGATAGCTCATATTGCATCAAGATGTCCTAACAATGATAAAAACAGGAAGGATGATTTCAAAAGCTATAGGGACAAGATCAAGAAGGAGTGTTATCTTGCAGAAGGAGTCACTCATGAAGAATCATAAGGATCTGATGGAGATGGAATTGTATTTATGGTAGTCAAGGAAGATTGCACAAAGGAAGGAGATATGGCACCAATTTCTAGTACAAAGCGGTGTGGAGAATGGGTGATTGATAGTGGTTGCACTCACCACATGACCAGTGATAGAAATAAATTTCTCAGCATGGAGGATTGCAATGGAGGAACTGTGAGATTCAGAAATGATGCTCCTTGTGCAGTAAAAGGTAAGGATCCATAGCCCTGAATGATAAAACAAATTGTCTATTGGGTAGAAGGGTTAAAATATAGTTTGATAAGTGTTGCACAACTTAAGAATAAGGGTTACCAATTAGAATTCAATGAAGGAATATGAAAAATAAATGATAAATTAGGAAGTGTGATTGCTATTGATAAACAATCAAGAGGCAATCTGTTCCACCTAGACATCACCATAAGTAGTTTTCTGATGGATAAGGTAGAAGATAGTTGGCTGTGGCACAAACTACCATGTCATGTTAACTTTGATAGCATAGCAAAAGTCAGTAAGACAAAGTCTATCAAAGGTATGCCTAATATAGTGAAACCTAAAAATGCTATGTGCAACGAATGTCAACTAGGAAAGTTGACTGGGTCTAGTTTCAACTGTAAATCCTTTTCATCTAAAAATGTGTTGGACTTAGCTCATACAGATCTGTGCAGTCCTATGAGAATCAAGAGTTTCTATGGAGACCGGTATTTTATGTTGTTTGTGGATGACTTCTCAAGAATGATGTGGGTTGTATTCTTGAAGGAAAAAACTGAAGCCTTTCACATGTTTAAAGTTTTTAAAGCTCGAGTAGAGAGAGGAACAGGTAAGAATATAAAGTATCTGAGATCAGATAGAGGAGGATAGTTCACCTCAAGAGTTCATGAATTACTGCGAGGAACAAGGGATTATGAGACAAATGTCTGCACCCATAACACCTCAGCAAAATGGGGTTACTGAAAGAAGAAACATAACTCTTATTGATTGTGCAAGGACTCTGATGATATAAAAGGAAATTCCACGTATTTTCTAGAGAGAAGCAATAAGCACTACTGTATACACCTTGAACCAGATACAGGTAAAGAAAGGGATGAATAAAACTCCCTATGAATTATGGTGTGGATACTCACCTAATGTTTGTTATTTCAAAGTATTTGGAAGTAGGTGCTATATCAAGAGGGATGAGTACACTGGAAAATTTGATCCCAAGAGTAATGAAGGAACCTTCTTAGGTTACTCCACAAAGAGTAAGGCATACCAGTTCTTCAACAAAAGGATCAGTAAGATTGTGGAAAGTGTAAATGTCAAAGTAGATGAGTACCCTAAGAAAAATGAACAGGATAGTAAAAGTGAACCAGAGGACTATAAAGTGTTCAAGTACTATGTACCAATGTAACCTGCTGAAGAAGATCCTATTGAAGTGTCAAATGATGAGGCTTGTGAAGTAGAACCTGCTTAACCGACAGAAGAAGCTCCAAGAAGTGAACCAATATTGGCTAAGTATGTTAGAAACAATCACTCTACAAAAAATTTCATCGGTGACAAAGATGCAAGAGTTCTAACTAGAAGAAGAGCAAGAGAGAATGGATGTATACTCTCCATAATTGAGCCCAAAATAGAAAAAGAGGCTCTAAAAGATGATGACTGGGTCAAAGCCATGGAAGAAGAACTGGAGAAAATTGAGAAAAATGAAAGATGGACCCTATTGCCCAGACCGAAAAACAAAAATGTGATAGGCACTAAATGGTTGTTCAGAAACAAAATGGATGGAGTTGATAAAGTGATAAGAAACAAAGAAAGATTAGTTTGCAAGGGCTATGCTCAGGAAGAAGGTTTAGAATATGGAGAAAACTTCGCATCGGTAGCTAGGCTAGAAGGGGTCAGAATTTTGCTAGCCTATGCTACTTACAAAAAATTCAAAGTTTATCAAATTGATGTCAAATCAACATTCTTAAATGGTGTGTTAGAAGAAGAAGAATACATAGAGAAACCAAAAGGGTTTGCATCTGAAGATGGAAGAAATATGGTATGTGTTAGGATTCCCAAAGATACTGAGAGGGGGGGGTGAATCAGTGTCTAATCAGTTAGATGATTTTCTTGACTTATAACATGAAAAGCATATTAAAACTATGTATTGGTAAACCAAAAATAATGTAGTAAATAAGAATAGAAACCACAACATAAGAGACACACCATAACACAATATTTTAACGAGGAAACCTGGTGTGGGAAAAACCTTGGTAGGATTTGTGACCCAAAATATTCGCTTACTAGCCAATAAGGGAATATTACTGCTTACAATAGGGGCCTGCACATGTAGGAAGGCCAAGTGCCTAGAGCTCACTACTCAATTACAAATTAAGTGACACTGACTTATAAAATTGGATTATACAAATCCAATGTCTTGTACTGCTTCAGATCAGCATCTTCTATGCTAGATTCAGTACCGGTTTAATCTTTGCAATATACGTAAACCCTTATCCTAATAGTTCGCACATTAGGTCTGCTATATTCTTTTCATACTTCACACACTAAATGATCTACAATGATCTCATAAATATATGATTCATATTACAATCCACCATGTTGGCTTACAAAAGATTTTATAATTAGTTACAAAATACATTTACACAAAATCCCTGTTGGCCACGGTGCCGGTAATCTTCTTTTTCGTGTCGGTGATCTATATGTCAGTGTAGAGTCTATTGGTGTTGGTGCCTGTGCTTGCCTACTGGTATCACATGATTGTAAGGTTGTCATCAATGAAAATACCTTCAATCACCTACAATTTCTCATTGGAGTGTGCATTTGCCAACAATATGCAAGTTGCAAAAGGCTCTATATGGGCTGAAACAAGCACCAAGAGCTTGGTATGAGAGGCTGCACTCATATCTGCTGAGCTTAGGGTTCAAAAGAACCAGTGATAATAGTAACCTATATCTGAAGAGTGGAGCTGAAGGAAAACCTATAATTGCTGAGATCTTTGTAGATGACATCACCTTTGGGGGAGATGATGAGATGAGCAGAATCTTTGCAGAATAAATGAAGCAATAATTTGAGATGTCCATGATTGGCGAGATAAATTTTTTTATTGGCTTGCAAGTCTCACAACTAAAGAATGGCATCTTCATCAGTCAGACTAAGTACATAAGGGAAATTTTGAAAACTTTTGGAATGGAACATTGCAAACCTATTGGAACTCCAATGGTTATAGGTTGGAAGCTCTCTAAATATGATGAGGTTGAAGAAGTGAATGAGATACTTTACTGGTCCATGATTGGTAAGTTACAGTATGCACTACGTAGTAGACCAGACATAACACAAGTTTTTTGCTTGGTTGACAGATTTTCTACAAATCCAAAAGAGACTCACATGGTGGTAGTCAAGAGAATATTTAGATACCTCAAGGGGATTGATGAGAATGGTCTCTAGTATCCACATAAGGGAGACTTCAACTTAAGTATCTTCACTGATTCAGATTGGGCAGGGAACATTGATGACAAAAAGAGCACTAGTGGAGGTGCATTCTTTCTTAGAGATAGGATTATATCTTGGACAAGCAAGAAACAAAACTGCATATCTCAATCCACACTTGAGGTTGAGTATGTAGCTGCTGCAATTAACTGCACATAGATAGTTTGGATCAATCAACTATTGGAAGGTATCCAAGAAAAGGTGATTGGACTGGTAGTGAGTCATTGTGACAACACCAGTGTCATTGACATATCTAGGAATCCAGTGATGCATTCCAAAACGAAGCATATAGCTATCAAATATCACTATCTAAGGGAACAAGTTCAAGAAAAGGAAGTGATGTTGGAGTATATACCAATAAAAGAGCAGGTGGCTTATATCTTCACCGAGCCACTACAGAAGGAAACCTTTGAATATCTTAGAGGTATGTTGTGGGTTATGCCCCTACTTCCAGTAAATTAAGCAAAAAGGGCTCTATATCAATCTGGTATGATTTTAATTTATGTTTTCTAAGACTAGATTGATAAGTGTGGACTACTCCGATTAGGGGGAGCAGTCTTGTAAGTGCACTAAAATGAATCTTTGGCATTGTTGTCAAAGGGGGAGATATGATTATAGTATTTGAGCATTGGTAAGTAGTGATTGAGCTGAAGTTGTTGTATCAAAATATTACCAGTGTTAGGGGAAGATATTCATTACTTAGGGCATAAGTAATGACCGGTACAGAAATGAAGGAAGAACATGCAACTGATAAGATAGATTCTGAAGTGTTGCCATCAATGCCAAATGGGGAGATTGTTGGCATTGACAAAACCGGTCAATCCAGAGAATCAGTATATGAGCTAAGATTTGTCATTGATGTCTAACACTGACCAGTGAAGTGGTATCGATAGAGTTGTGTATCTCAGTAAGAAAAGGTGATGACCTACAAACACATGGAAACATCATTGGAAATAGATAACCAAAAGTTCAATCAGCTCAAGGGAAGATAAACTAAGCCAACCAGTTTGTCATTCAAGAAGATTAGTCACTCTGATGATGATGAAGTCACAAAAGATGACTCAAGCAAGATTACTTGAGGTTGTATGCAAACCGGCACCTCATTGGCAAATAGGGAAAGAGACTTGATGCTAGCACAACAAACCAACAATCAAAGGATGGACCAATAATATAGAAGTGCAGTGGTATACCGATACACAAGTATGACAGAAGGAAAATAGGTGATCACCATAAATCTCGTAGTGGTGATCAGTTATTCAGTTGTGGTGGCAAAAGGTGGGTTGGTGAGCTTGTGTCTACGCCAAATCACAAGTTGGTAAGGTCAACTTCAGTTATCATGCAGTCAAGCCATGATTACCTATGGATTTTCTAGTTCTCACTTAAATGATTGAATTTGACCCAAAAGTTACTATTTTGGGGAGATGCGGTGGCAGAATTCATTGAACACTTAGCAAAATTATTGTAGGGTGTGCAGAGAAAGGGAGATTTTGAATTTGAAATCTTCTAAAATCTATTATTTCTTTGATTGAGGGAACACCTGAAGGTGTCACTAGAAAATGTATAAAGTATTTTTGAGTTCATTCAGAAATATTTGATCATAAAATTTGCAAAAAAACAAATCTTGTAGAAGGCGATCCAAAGTGAAGAGCAAAGAGAGAGGAAGTGCTAAAAGGATTTAGTAGAGAAGAGTGGGTTTGAGGTAGATCGGCTGAGTGTAGAGCGAAGAGTCAGAGGACCAATAGAGTGCAGAGCTGAGGGATAGAGGACCGGCTAAGTGTAGAGCCGAAGGTCAGAGGACCGACAGAGTGCAGAGCTGAGGGACAGAGGGCCAGCTGAATGTAGACTCAAAGGTGTAAGAAGAAAACCGGTGTTGTGCAGAGCAGACACAACCAGTGTGGATAGAATGTGATTCTCATTGTGATCTGATCAAGCTATCAGTAGAAAATTCAACAAATCATCCATTTGTTTCTTTCTATCCATTGCAACTTAAATCCCTTAACTAGGTGGACTTTAACAGGTCCCTTTTGTAAAATCCTTTAACCAGGTGGACTTTAATAGGTCCCTTTTGTAAAATCCCTTAACCGGGTGACATCTTAATTGATATTCTTAAGTCCTTTAACCAGGCTGCCTTTAACAGGGTAAAGGCTTTGACAGGCCTTAAACAAAATTGCTTGACTAGGTGGCTCCTAACAAGTGTCTTTGTAATCTCCTAAAAGGGATGGCTCCTCACTGAGCATACTCCAAAAGAGTACAAATTTTGTGAGTTCCTACTCACACCCTAGTTTTATCCCATTTGGGTTTCCAAGAGATAAATATTGGTCTCACTATCAAATTTCATGCATGTATATTCTACTTTAGTAACTACGCATATTTATGAATATTAAATAATTGCAAATTAGAGTTTAAAGTTTTGATTGTGAAAAAATTATCAAGTGGCCGATTCACCCTTCCTCTCTCAGCACCGATTTGGACTAACATGCTACAATATCCTTCACTTTAAGAAGGTCTTGTAGAAAGTGAAAATGAAATGAAATGTGGCATCTAAGGACCAAATATCCTCCCACAATATGTATTCAAAGGTAGATGCTTGAAACTAGATGCAAACAATGGTCCACGATCATCAAACAACATTCCTCCCTTTAGGAAGAAACAAAACCAAAGATGTATAAATGAATTCTCTTAAATATTGAAAAGAATATGTAGGAATAAATCTGAAGACATACAATGTCTCTGAAAGCCAATATAGATAACAGTCCAAAAACAACAATGATCTCTCCAAATGCTACTTAAATGTCTCTAAGCCAATGCCAAAGTTTGACAAATGTTTATAAGATGAATTAGGTACCATATAAGATTCAAGTACAATGATCATGGATGTATGGTAATAGCTATATGAATGAAAATATGGTACTATGACAATAGAAACAAGTATAAACAAAGACAAGAGGGTCTAAAGATGTACCGATAACATCAATAGAAGATCAATCTTGTATGATGCTGTAACAGAGATTACCTTGTCTTTCTTGCTGTGCTTTGAGTTTATATTGTGTGCAACATTTGTTATTGAAATAAGAATTTATATTACCTTTTTCCCCTTTAATTCACAAATGTTGAACGATAAAAATGTTCATTGCTTTTTAATATTTTTGTTTTGTTGATGTTTTGGTAAATCGGCGTAGGTTTTCTAGAACTAAATGAAGCCTATATTTTACGTCAAAATGAAGTATAGATCTATGATCTTCTAGATTATTATTGGTTTACATAAAAAATGCCTCTTGTAAAAAATTGCAATCCAAAAAAGTGATCACTGGTTTCTAACTATACCGCTTGTTCTATCAGCATATTCAACAAGTGAGCACTGGTATTTTTCAAACGCCTTTTTGTACTAATTGTAGACAAAAGGAACCTTAAAAAATCTCTTTATTAGATTACTACGAAAATTTGCCTGATTGCAGCTTTACCGTATATGTATGTCTTTTAGATGTATAGAATTTTTTAATGCAAAATGTAATTCCTTTTAGTAATTAGTCTGTGCTTTTAGAGGATATACTGTAAATAAACATTGATTCTAAAATTTAAGAGAATACATATTCGGTCTTAAGTAATGTTATTTTAATATATAATAGTAAGTTTAAAATCTTAGAATGCAATACTATAATATAATATAATGTAGAGGAAAAGATTATCCATACAAATTGTTTAACTAAATGTTTCATATGTTGTGAATGAAATTAAGTCTATTTCATTAAAAGAAATATTTTGCAAATTGGTGAAGAATATATTGGTAGAATTCATTCATCATAGGATCTAATTTTTTTTTGTAATATTAGGATGTTTACAAAATCAAAAAGTGTGTGCAAGGAATGAAAATTATCGGATAAATTTTCTTCTTTTAATATATTGGTTATAATAATGTTAAAACAAATGGTTAAAACTC
Source organism: Cryptomeria japonica (assembly GCF_030272615.1). Taxonomy (NCBI): domain Eukaryota; kingdom Viridiplantae; phylum Streptophyta; class Pinopsida; order Cupressales; family Cupressaceae; genus Cryptomeria; species Cryptomeria japonica. The sequence continues at coordinate 734,282,888 of NC_081409.1, forward strand.
CTTTTTTAACATATAGACAAAATATTTACATGAGAAAAGACAAATATTCTCTTTGCTATCAAGTAAAAGGTCAACTAGAGATTTTAACTTTTTATTGCATGCTTTTATATTAATAACTGAAACAAACTTATATGTAGTGAGACACAAAAGAAAAGCTTACAAAATCAAAAAGTGTGTGCAAGGAATGAAAATTATGGGATAAATTTTCTTCTTTTAATATATTGGTTATAATCATGGTAAAATAAATGGTTAAAACTTTTTTTTCAACATATAGACAAAATATTTACATGAGAAAAGATGAATATTCTCTTTGCTATCAAGTAAAAGGTCAACTAGAGATTTTAACTTTTTATTGCATGCTTTTATATTAATAACTGAAACAAACTTATATGTAGTGAGACACAAAAGAAAAGCTTACAAAATCAAGGGTTCCTCTTCACCTTAGAATCATGAAGATAGTTGATTTTGTCAGTCGCATCTTTCATTGGAATTCTCTCAAAATTTGACAATTATCTTTAAAGTGACATCTCTCAGCCTATTTCACATGATGTTTTAAAATGTAGGTATGCTAGTTAGTATCCAATTGCAATAGGTCAATGATCAAACATGAAGGTGAAATGTTTTTGTTTTCTTTTTAACCTAACATATCTGTATTATGTAAAATATGTTCAGAGATATATATTTTTATAGGATAATGTCCAAGCACTAATAGATTTTACAAATTTTATTTTGAATTAAAATAATAAAAAAAAGTTAAAATATTATACAATATATTCTCAATTATTATAATTCAAACTTTGTCCTTAATGTGAAATAAGTATCTTAAAGTAGGATAAAGGTTCCATCAAGGAGACTCTTTTTCTAGTAAATACTTGGAAAATTCGCCTTAAACATTATCATAAAAACTATGTTATCTCTACAATCTTTTCATAATTATTTATGGTTTGAGCCTTCCTTTCCTATTGAGCCAAGATGCTATTGCTTAATTCTTGTCAATAAAATTGATACTTTTGATTTTGTACTATTGTGTGGTTTGAATAAATATAATGCTCGTGTATCTTCTATTGGGGAAATTGGGCTGCCAAGCCTATATAGGGATAGCTGAGCTCATTGTTGAAAATTATAAAAGATGGAAATCATCCAGTTTTGGGATCATATTCTACCTTTGACACAAGTATCCTAGAAACTAGAAACATTCTGACAAGACTAGAAAAAGAGTATCTTGCATACATCCAAATAGTTTTTGAAAGGGTTCCAAGGAGGCTTTTATTGGATAGCTTCAGGTTCTTTGTTGGATCAGACAAATGCATACACAATGAAATTCGAAATCATAAGCTCCATCACAAACACAAGGAAAAAAAAAATACAGCTCCGTTACAATGGAGAGTTAGAAGTTTCAAGTAATTTCTACCACTAATATAGTTAGTTACCACCATTTATAGTTAGTTATCAATATTTATAGTTAGTGAAACTTTTTAGTTATTTCCTTTTTTAGCCATTAAAAACTATTTGTTATGAATCTCTTCTAGAATTTTCTATATGCTTCTAAGTCCTCTATAAATGAGGCAGATGTAATGGGTTTGTGGCAAGATGGTCAAATAATCATAAACAAGAGATGAGTTTGACGAATGTTGTATCATTCCAGTTGTATTGATTTGTATTCAATTGATTAATGAGAAAAATGTGTAGCAGCACGAAAGGATTTGGATAATTATTTCTGTATATATATATTTTTGAATACTTGTTTATGATCCATATACTTGCACCACCCACAAGTGGTATTAGAGCCAAAGGTGATAAGGGAGAGTTTGTTTAGTTTCATCTTGTGCTATTGTGTTTACTTGTGTTATGATGCTAGGTATCTTGTTGAAGCTTGAATTGTCTTTTGATGTTTGTCCAAAAGATTGGATTGCTGCTTTTTTGATTTTTTCCAAGCTAGAGAAGGAGCAAGACCAACTCAACCGCTAATGTGTAGATCGCTTGTTGAAGAAGTTTGAAGCCCAACTGTGAAAGAATTACAAGCCACAATTGTTGACAAGGGCTGCAAGCAATGAATTTCCTACCGGGAGTCATTGCTTGTTGCTTGTGTTTGTTGTTCTAGATTTGTAATTTTGAACCTGGTTGCTTTGTAGTTTACCTTTTTAATGGAAAGTTCTGTACAATTTGAGAAGCTATAGTCTAATACATGAAATATAAATAATTTCTTATAGCTTTTAGTTCAAAATAAAGTAAAGTCATGAGATTAAAGAACAAAACAAAGCAAGAAATGAACGCAAAAATAGAAGCATAAAACAACTTCTCATAGCTTTGATTTCACAACAAAGTAAAGTAACAAAATTAAGCAACAAATGAAGCAAGAAATGATTGTTTGCATGTCTTGACAAAACAGGACTGAGCATTGTTTGTCAGTTGACTATGTACAAAACTAGTATAGTGGTAGTGAACTGTTTAATTTCATTTGCATGTTCTGACTCAATTTCTTTGTAGACTTTTATGTTTGTCCTAAGCTTTTCTGTAGGCTTTGTGATTGTTTTCATCTTCTGCAAGCTTTGTGATTGTTTTCATCAAAGACTCAAAGACTTGCATAGTGCATTAAATTTGGTAGTTAGCTTAACAGACAACAAGACAATTAACAATGATAAGCATGACAAGGAAATGACTGTAGACAAGAACAATAAAGTAGTAAGCATTTAGCATAGCAGCTGAATAATATCTCTATGTACAACAATGTTGGAATCTGGTGGGGTTATAGTGTTTGGGAGAGACATTATTTGTAGGTGAGTAATTTTGTTTAGTTGAAGGCAGAGGCTGTGGCAGAAGAAAAATATCAAAAAATTTTCATAAAAAAATATTATCTTCAAACTTCATTACTGGATCACAGTTCTCTTCCTATAACCTCTGTATACTGGTTCTATTTCAACTTCCTTCACATGTCCCATTTTTCCATGTTCTGCAAATTATCTTTTCATTCAGTTTGCTATAGCATCAAACTGCTTCATTCAACATTCCATTTCTTCTTCAAACTTGATATCCTGCTCTCTCTGGCACCTGGTCTAAATTTCTCTTTTTGTCAATCTCTATTGTTTTCTATAACACATGGCCAAGAAACTATTGGTATCCCTCGCAAAAACCAAATGTCAAAGTCCTTAGGGTTACTACATGTGGCAAACAGGAAAGGAATGATCTCCATAATAATTTTAATAGCTAAGAACAGTTCCAAAGCATCCACACAGCCAAGGAACATCTACAATAAAGCATTTGAATGAATAACAGGTCGAACAACAACATAAACAAAAGCCATGAGCATAGGGAGAATGAAGGGTTGTATCCAGAAAGGTAAATATTTTTCCCAAATAGGAAAAAAATCAGAAATTAGCTGCCACCATTGTTAAAACTGCCACAAGTCAAGGGATGAACCTCTGACAAGAACCAATTATATTGTCTTTGACAAAAGTGAATGTGAGACAAGCTTGGCCCACCTGGGAAAGACAAGAAGGAAAGGCCCTTCTAATCAAAAAATACAGTTGGCAATCTTAAATGGCTAAACATAGCTTTTGATTTTTCTAATTTATGAAATGCTTTACACTCAATCAAAGTCCATCGTAGCAGCAGGAAAAGGTGAAACAAAACTAGACACTCTCTTCCAGCTGTTATTGACCAAGATGAAGCATTTTTCTACACAAATGTTTGGTTTAGCGTATAAAACAGCTCCTGTTGGCATTCTGTAGGATCTCGTATTTCATGGAAAATATTCTTGTGGCAACTTGATTTCAGTCTGAAACAGCATTATGATGCTCCAAAACATTTCTACAGCAGGACTGAAACGAAAACAAGCCTAAAACCTTTCTTAGCCCACTCAAAAGAAATGAAGATGACACGAAATACAGACAGCAAATTCACACAAAACAAAACATAAACTGGAAACAAAATTTGACAAGGGTTTATGATGGTGTAGGATATTGTATGAGCCCGTATGCTCCTGCATCAATTGGTACCTTACACTTTTTGACTTGACATATTATACACATGAACAACAGAAATAAAATAATGAAAATGTACTTAAACATAAAGAAAATAAAAAATTGATGAAAACTCAAGCACTTGTTAAAAGGACCTTAAAAGGATTTATGGTTGTCATTTTCTCTGAGATTATGAATTTATTTCAATATCTTGTTAAATTTTTGAGAAAATTTATCAAGGCCCTTGTGTGAATGTCAAAATGTATTGATTTGCTTTTCTTTTCTTTGATGCAATTCTTTTTTCCAAAATTGTAGAGTGCATACTATTGGTATTGCATGCATGGATAATCAATCTGCTTTGGCTTAGTGTGAAGGACAGAGGACTTGCTTTGGTACAATTTTGCATATTACTACTTTAATACACATATCTGTATAATGCTTGAATTGAAAAAATAGCTATCCTTTCATTTATTGAAGGAAGCTCATTACAGACTGTTTGGAGCAATCTGAATCCTTAAAGTATGCCTGAAGCCTACTACATACTGGTCATGTCTTCATTTCTCGTGAAATGGTCTAAATCCTTATCAAAGCAAAGTCCAACCAAAAAATTGAAATCAAAACCATCACACAGTTTATTCTTTTTTTGCACGCATCCTGTACTCATAGTAGTCTAAGACTGTACATTCCTTTGAGGCATTCTGACAAACAGTTCACATATCTTGTATATCACTCCACATTTTGTGTACATGTCTAATTTCAATATCTGATAAAAGCTCCCTATCTTATGCTTTGATGGATGCCCATACCCTGTTCCAAAGCTCTAGTATTTGCATAGGCAGAAAGATGCAGGTTAAGGGTTATAGAGAGGACTTTACTCCAGCTATCAACATTTGTTTGGAAGTTTCAAAAGCCTTTCCAGAAATAACACTTTGTATATACCCTGCAACATTACAAACTCTGAAACGCTGTAACCTTAGAGACAATAGTTTTTGAGATAATAGGAAATTAATGACTATGGGTTTGGAGGGGATGTACAAGCAAGGATTAAGAGGCCAGTCACAAAAGGATGCAATCACAAAAGGGGAATGCATAAGGTAGTGATGACGGTCCTTTCAATATCCATCAATCCCCTTCATGAGAAGGATTCTCAAAGATATAAAGAGAAGATGTAATGATCACTCGATGCTTGCAAATCAGAAAAGAGTATATGGGCAGTCCATTGAAAGAAACGATAGTCAAAGACTGTTTCAAAAGAATGAAAGTGTCTGTTGAAAAGTAAAACAGATATATGGGGTAGGATGGCAGAGCCCTCATCAAAGGCATTACAGAGAAAGCTATTGGTTTGAGGAATTTGGGTAAGCCTTGAAGAAACAGCCATGTGAAAAGGATAGTGCATGAAGCAAGTTTCCAATGATAGTCTATCAAACATAAATGAAGGTCTACAATAAAAAGAGGTGATAGTCAAGTGTTGCAAGGATCTAAAAGATTGTTATGATTTAAACAGGTCAAAGCCTTGAATGTCAAATCAAGAAGAACAAGCCTTAAAAAAAGAGCATTGGATCAAGGAATGACATTACAGTTACAAGAAGAATCTGCATTCATGTCATAAAAAGGATTGATAGCAAAAGCAAGAGAAAAGGGCATTTGTTCAGTTTGTGAAAACTTCTGCATACCTTAGCATTGATAACTCAATGATGAACCACTAGTACCAAACCGGTACTGAGAGGTGGGGGGGGTGAATTAGTACAAATAGAAATACAATCAAAAACCGGTTTGACAGCAAATACCCCAAATGACTGATAAACAGGGATACCGGTAAAACAAAGTGCAACCGGTAACATCTAGTATAGCTCAATCAGTCATGAACCGGTCACTCAATAAGCTTTCCTCTTAACTCAACACTAGAGTATTATTATATTCTCATGCATAAACCAGTAAACTTGACCATCAGATCTTCACAAGAATGAGTTTAATATGTTTTAAAGACAGGCATAAAACATAGAACCTTCATGTGCTTAACAGATAAAACAAAGCATCACAAGACAGAAGCATTTCACATGACACACATAATTTTCACATGGAAACCCAACTGGGAAAAACCACGGTGGGGATGAATACCCACAAGATATTTTTGAACTCTTTAGAAGTCCACTCTGTTAGGAGCCTTGTCCAATTAAGGACATTACAATAGGTTCTTGTAAGAACCGATCCTATTAAGGATTACCTGGTTAAGGGATACCCAGTAAAGAGTTAAACCAGACAGGGTCACCTTGTTAGACGATTTCAAGAACTCAACAGTTGAAAGGATCTCCTAAGCTTCTCTAGCTTCTCAAAACTCATTAGCCTCGAGTTACCCGGTTAAGGGATTTGAAACAAGCTAGTTAAGACCACCAGATTTAAGGGATTTTGAATCAATCCAGTTAAGGCTACCCTGTTAGGGGATTTTACAACTGTTGAAGTGGTTAGAGATCAACAGGTATTACAATGATCTGTTAACAACACTTAATGCTAATGCAGATCCATTTAGGCTCCTCTTTTCCTTCTACACATTCACTTTACAGGTGTCTATTCTCTCCTTTGGTCCAGCAAGAATCACGTATCACTTTCCTTGGATACACACTCACAACTTTTGCCAACAACCTTAGAAAGAAACCCAACATCGACCTTATAGGAGACATACAGGTCGGTAGCAAAAACCCTAAACCCTAAACCTGTTAGGTTAAGCAATTCAAAATGGTTTGATCCTGACTGTTGAATCATACTGCATTAAATGCAACAATCTTGAATCGATCTCAAGATATTCTCCATCATCCATTATCCATCGTTTTCATGGCGGCTGATAACCCATCACATGTTATCACCATTTGACAGACTTCGCACATTCCTAAGGTAGATAGGAATAGTCATCTTCATGCAAGATCCTTCACGTACACAAAGCTTACGTGGCAACACGATTTGTCCTTCATCATACTGCTAACTCATCACACAAAGATCACCGATTGAGTCACACAGACTTGAGGTACTCCAACCGGAAACCCTGAAGTGGAAGCTACCTACCAACCGGTAGTCATACAGTGCTTCCATGTGCCAGTTCCCATAACTTCATGCCAGTTCACCTTGAACAAATATGTCGCTTCTCTTTGGCATATAAACTAGTTCACACATATGCCGGTTCCTCTCTCTTCACTTATCACATGTGCCAGTTCACACTATGTCCCATATTGACATCAATGACAACATGCAATATCATTATGTCTTCATGTCGATTCACATAAGGCTCATGCTGGTTCACATAATGCCAACAATCTCCCCCTTTGGCATTGATGGCAATATACAAAAGATATCTTCTCTGCTTCACATCTTCTCCCCATTTGCTACAGATATCTTTTCGCTTCACTCCTTCTCCCCCTTTGACAACAATGCCAAAGTGGAGGTACAATCATCACTATTTCATCATGCTACTCCCCCTGAGGAGTAGCATCCTTCAACACACCAATCAACCAAAACTTTGTCTTTCTAGTACCTGACTGATGTGGAACAATCACTTTTAGTTCACCTCCTGAAGGGGCAATACCCCTAATTCACCTCTCAAATGCATAAATGTTGTCTTTGGGAGAGGCTTGGTGAATATGTCTGCTAACTACTCCTTACTGGACACATGCTCCAGTGCAATCTCTTTATTCTGAACCTTTTCCCTCAAGAAATGATACTTAAGCTCAAAATGCTTGGTTCTAGAATGTAAAACCGGATTCTTTGATATATTGATAGCACTTATGTTAACACAGAATATACTTACCAGTTCAGATGTAGGGATCTTGAAGCCTTCTAGTACATGTTTCATCCAGATTGTCTGAGTGCAGTTCATGAAAGATGCAACATACTCCGCTTCCACTGTAGACTGAGATGCAACTCTGCTTTTTACTCATCCATGAGACCAGTCTACAACCGAGAAAGAATGCACCACTGGTTATGCTCTTCCGGTCATCCACATTACCGGCCCAATAAGCATTTGTGAATACTTTCAGATTGAAATTATTGTTGTATGGGTACCACAATCCATAGTCAACTGTTCCCTTTAGTTACCTAAGAATCTGCTTGACTACACTCAAGTGAGATTCTCTTGGACTCTTCTGGAACCTTGCAGTGATGCCAACTGCATGTGCAATATCCGGTCTGCTATGCACTACATAATGCAACTTACCAATCATTGATCGATATTCCTTCTCATCAACCAATGTGGAATCATCCTCCTTTGTCAATTTGCAACCAGTCACCATGGGTGTACCAACCAGTTTTCTATCTTCCATGCCAAAAGTCTTCAACGCCTCTTTGACATATTTGGACTGAGTGATGAAGATTCCATCTTTCATCTGTTGGATCTGCAGTCCAATGAAGAACTTAATCTCCCCTATGAGTGACATCTCAAACTCTTTCTTCATCTCATCAGCAAACTCATGACTCATCTTGTCATCTCCACCAAAGATGATGTCATCAACAAAAACTTCATAGATCAGAATCTGATCTCCTTCAGACTTCAAGTAGATATTGCTATCTTCACTTGTTCTCTCAAATCCAATCTTCACAAGATGGGAATGTAGGTGCTCATACCATGCCCTAGGTGCTTGCTTTAGACCATATAATGCTTTATGTAGCCTACATACCATGTCACTGTCTTCAGATAGGGTAAACCCATCTGGTTGCTCAATATACACCTCCTCTTCAAGTACACCATTTAGGAATGTGGATTTTACATCCATTTGATATACCTTGAATCTCTTAAAAGCTACATATGCAAGAAGCATACGAACTCCTTCCAATCTGGCTACAGGAGCAAAGGTTTCCCCATAGTCTTCACCTTCTTCTTGAGCATATCCTTTGCATACCAGTCTGTCTTTATTCCTAATCACTGTGCCATCCTCATTCAACTTATTTCTGAACACCCATTTGGTGCCAATGACATTTTTATGTTCTGGTCTGGGTACCAAGGACCATGTACCATTTTTCTCTATCTGGTCAAGTTCTTCTTTTATTGCCTTGATCCAGTCTTCATCTTTATGAGCCTCTTTGAATGACTTAGGCTCAAATTCAGAGATCATACATGAGTTTTCTTTGATCTTTCTTCTGGTAAGGATTCCTGCATCCTTATCACCTATGATCTGCTTGGGGTCATGATTCAACTTGACATACCGAGGAATGGTCCTAACTGGTTCTTCTTGCTTTTCTTCTTCATCCTCATCTTCATTAGTATCAGCATTCACCGGTTCAGGAACACTATTACTGGTACTTAGTTGACTGACAACTGGTTCCCAGAAGGTTGAAACCGGTTCATTTATAGCTTGCTCACTATTGGTTTCCTCAGTCTTCTCAAAGGATTCATCAACTCTTACATTGATGCTTTCCATAATTCTCCGAGTCCTATTGTTGTAGCACTTGAAAGCTTTACTCTTGGTGGAATATCCTTGAAATATTCCCTCATCACATTTAGCTTCAAATTTACCTTGGTGTAACGTTTTCTACCAAATACCTTAAAGTAGTTAACCATAGGTGTCTTACCGGTCCAATACTCATAAGGAGTTTTGTCCTTACCCTTTTTTATGAGTACCCAGTTCATAGTGTAGACTGCAATGCTCACCACTTCTCTCCAAAAGGTGTGAGCAACCTTTCCTTAGATCAACATGGTTCTAGTTGCTTCAACCATAGTCTGGTTATTCCTCTCTGCTAGGCCATTCTGCTATGGAGTCCGGGGGGCAGACAGCTGTCTCTTGATGCCAAATTCTTCACAATACTTGTTGAATTCACTGGAAGTGAATTCCCCTCCTTGATCAGTTCTGAGACATTTTATCCTTTTATTGCTTTCCTTCTCCACTAATGCTCTAAAAGCTTTGAATTTCCAAAAAGCTTCAGACTTTTCTTTCAAGAATGTGACCCACATCATTCTTGAGCAGTCATCAGTGAGAATCATGAAGTACCTATCAGCCTACACATTTCTAGTTTTCATAGGACCACATAAATCAGTATGCACAAGATCAAGCAAGTTGTCAGCAATTAAAGATTTACCTTTAAAGGTTGAGGAAGATATTTTCCCCAATTGACATTCTCTACACAAGGTATTATCCAGTTTTCTCAGCACTGACAACCTCGACAACCCTCTAACTACCTTGATCTTACTAGCCTTCACAATGTTATCAAAGTTCACATGGCAGAATCTCCTATGCCATATCCATCTATCATCAAGCTTAGCCATAAGACATGTACTTATATTTGCATTCAGATGAAATAGGTTACCTTTAGTCTGCATGCCGGTGGCTACCAATTTACCATCTTTACCTTTGATTCTGCAAACTCCATTCTTGAATTACAAAGTGAGACTACTATCATTTAGCTGGGCAACACTTAGAAGGTTGTGTCTGAGACCATCAACCCAGTACACATTGTCAGCACTACTCTTTCCATTCAAAGAGATGGACCCTCTGCCTTTGACCATGCATGGTACATCATTTCCAAAGCAAACCACACCACCATCATACTCCTCTAAGGATAGAAACTTGCTCCGATCACCAGTCATATGGTGAGAACAACCACTATCAATGATCCACTCATTGGAATCATCAAACCAAGAGACAAGAGCCTTCTTGTCTGCCACATCTTCCTTTACAGCAACAAACACAATGTCTTCATTCTCTTTATCTTTTGATTCCTCATCTGCGACACCTTCATCAACTACCACAAAACAATTTCTCTGGTTTCCTCCTTTGAATTTCTTGAACCTTTCTGGTTTATCCTTGTTGTCACTATTAGGATAGATCATAGCAATGTGTCCTATCCGGTTACAGGAGAAACATTTCAAAGGAAGCTTACCTTTGTATTTAGCGGTCCCTTTTGGAAGTCTCCTGGCAAGAAGAGCTTCAAATTCCATCAGAAACTCTTCATCCTTCATTTTTCTGTTCTAATTAGGTTCCCCACTAGTGCTAGCCTCTTTTCCTTTTCTGGATGGTATAGTAGAAGCTTTAAAAGCTGATTTTGTCTTTTGAACACTACCATCAAAACTATTCAGCTCATAGGCTATCAACTTGGCTATGATGGAGTCCAAGGACACCTTAGACTTGTCTAAGGATCTTAGCTCCTGAATAGCAGCAACCCTTATTGCATAGACCGGCAACAGGGATCTCAGGACTTTACTTACCACAGTGGAATCTTCTATTTTGCCACTTGCACTCTTTATTTTCCAACAACTGTTTTGATTCTTATTCCATACTATTGAATGGTCTCTCCTTCAACCATCTGCATGTCTTCAAAATTTCCTCTCAAGCTCTCTTCCTTAGCCTATTTTACATGCTCATCACCACCATAGATATTTTCCAGAGCATCCCATACCTCTTTGGGATTTGCCTTGTCCTGAACATCAATAAACTCAATGTTAGATAGACTACTAATGAGGGCTTCCATGACTTGCCCATTTTCTTGTATCTCTGTCTTTTGGTCATCGGTGAGAGTATTGGTAGGAACAACATATACATTTTCAACATAACTCCAATATTGAAGACCCATTCTTTTGATGAATATCTTCATCCTGTCTTTCCATATACCAGAATTTTCCCTGTTAAACTTTGGACCTTCCCTCTTCATCATTAGACTAGGATCTTTTCCTCAAGCGGTTAAGCTTACAACATAGAGGACCTGGAGTGCTCTGATACCAATTGATAGCTCAATGATGAACCACTAGTACCAAACTGGTACTGAGAGGGGGGGGGTGAATCAGTACAAACACAAATATAGTCAAAAACTGGTTTGACAGCAAATACCCCAAATGACTAATAAACAGGGATACCGATAAAATAGAGTGCAACTGGTAACATCCAATATAGCTCAATCAGTCATGAACCGGTCACTCAATAACCTTTCCTCTTAACTCAACACAAGAGTATCATTATATTCTCTTGCACAAACTAGTAAACTTGACCATCAGATCTTCACAACAATGAGTTCAATATGTTTTATAGACAAGCATAAAACATAGAACCTTCATGTGCTTAACAGATAAAACAAAGCATCACAAGACAAAAGCATTTCACATGACACACATAATTTTCAAGTGGAAACCCAACTAGGAAAAACCATGGTGGGGATGAATACCCACAAGCTATTTTTGAACTCTTTAGAAGTTCGCTCTGTTAGGAGCCTTGTCCAGTTAAGGACATTACAATAGGTTTTGGTAAGAACCGATTCTATTAAGGATCACCCGGTTAAGGGTTGAACCCACTAGGGTCACCTTGTTAGAGGATTTCAAGAACTCAATAGCTGAAAGGATCTCTTAAGCTTCTCTAGCTTCTCATAACTCATTAGCCTCGAGTTACCCAGTTAAGGGATTTGAAATAAGCTGGTTAAGACCACCCGATTTAAGGGATTTTGAATCAAGCCGGCTAAGGCTACCCTATTAGGAGATTTTACAATTTTTGAAGTGGTTAGAGATCAATAGGTATTACAATGATCTGTTAACAGCACTTAATGCTAATGCAGATCCATTTAGGCTCCTCTTTTCCTTCTGCACATTCACTTTGCAGGTATCTCTTCTCTCCTTTGGTCTAGCAAGAATCATGTATCACTTTCCTTGGATACACACTCACAACTTTTGCCAACAACCTCAAAAAGAAACCCAACATCGACCTTATAGGAGACATACAGGTCAGTAGCAAAAACCCTAAACCCTAAACCTATTAGGTTAAGGAATTCAAAACAGTTCGATCCTAACCGTTGAATCATGCTGCATTAAATCCAACAATCTTGAATCGATCACCCAGTTGATAACCCATCACGCGTTATCACCATTTGATAGACTTTGCACATTCCCAAGGTAGATAGGAATAGTCATCTTCATGCAAGATCCTTCACGCACACAGAGCTTACGTGGCAACACGATCTATCCTTCATCATACTACTAACTCATCACACAAAGATCACCGATTGAGTCACAGAGACTTGAGGTACTCCAACCGGAAACCCCAAAGTGGAAGCTACCTACCAACCAGTAGTCATACAGTGCTTCCATGTGTCAGTTCCCATAACTTCATGCTGGTTCACCTTGAACAAATATGCCGCTTCACTTTGGCATATAAACCGGTTCACACATATGCCGGTTCCTCTCTCTTCACTTATCACATGTGCCGGTTCACACTCTGTCCCATATTGACATCAATGACAACATACACTATCATTATGTCTTCATGCTGATTCACATAAGGCTCATGCCAGTTCACATAATGCCAACAAGCATATTGCAAAGTATCTTACAATAATAATTAGAAAAGTGTCTTGAGACTCATCAAATGTTATTGATGCTTCCAAGACAATATATTAAATATTCTAAGAATTAGAAATTTAGAGTTATAGAGAAAATTGACCTATGCATCAACAACAGTGAATCAAGTTGAAACGGGCTCAATGTCATCTCCTATTTTATGGAGATCATTCAAGATTTGACCATATTGTGACAAGACTTTGGGCTAAAAATTTTAAGACTCGGATCTAGATTCAAATTGAGATTTTTCACACTCAGGAACTGAATTATGGATATTATATACATAGTTGCCTATTTTAACCAAATGAGTAGAAATATGGTGTACAACATTTCTGATATACAAAACATCACTGCATGTATAATCAAAATTATGTTGAAAACATTCACAAAATCTAGAAAGATAATTTCTCTGCTTGTAATCATAAATGGGATCGTTTTCATCTGACTTCAAAAATGAAAATGAAAATCTAGTAAATTTTTAGTTATATTTTTTGATTTCTTTATAATGAAAAATTGAAAATTGAATAAACAAAAAAGTAAATGATAATTGAAACTATAATACCGGCTGATGCTCTTCCCCTTATGTCACAGCCATCAAAAATGAAAATAAAAATCTAGTATGAAGCCACTAAATAACCACTTGTCCATGAAAATACCCACAAACCAACATGCTTTTATTATTTTATATACTTTGGCTATTTTATTTGGAGACTTGGTTTTCTATAATCTCATATCTACTCCTATCACATGATATTTATATGAGTACCATATTATCAAAAATACTTTTGGTGTCATGACAAGTTTCCCCATACTTAGCTCTTATTTGGTCCAACCTTGTTTTATTTTATTGCAGATAGTTGATGCTTCCGTAACTTTGATGACATTTGTGTCATGCATGGTGTATTATAACATGGCATAAATATAATCCTTGACATCCTCAACACGCTTGCATGTGGACCAATATGTACTCTGAGAACATAGCTTCTTTATGTATATATGGATCACAACTAGAAAGGACTTGCCTTAATCTTACGTTCGTCCTCTTTGTTGTTGCGATTAGGAAGCTGCAAACCCATTTGACTATTATGATTTGGTCACCACAACTACCCACAAGAGTTTGAGGGGTCCAAGAGCGGGCATGATCTTCTACAGAAAAGGACCAATGCATCCCAAGAAGGGACAACCAGAGGATGTTGTCTATGATTATGAGGATAAAGTCAACTTTGCTGTATTCCCATCTCTTCAGGGAGGCCACACAACTACCAGATTGCAGCATTGGTTGTGGCTCTTAAGCAGGTAATGACCCCTGGGTTTAAGGCCTATGCCAAGCAGGTTAAGGCAAATGCTGTTGCCCTTGGGAACTACTAGATGAACAAGGGATACAAACTTGTTACGGATGGAACAGAAAATCACCTAGTTCTATGGGATCTCTGACCCCTGGGATTGACTGGTAAGCATAGCTACTTAAGAGTCGCTTTTGCTTCTCTCACATCTCCAAAATTTGTTTAAATAGGTTCTACAAGATTGAACTAATGTAGTTCATTCGATATGCTTTTCCTTACTGAGACTTTGGAATTATATAAATTTTTAAGTAAAAGGCTATCAATGATCTGCCTGTTGCAGGAAATAAGGTTGAGAAAGTTTGTGATTTATGTAACATAACAATCAACAAGAATGTTGTTTACGGTGACAGTAGTGCTCTTTCTCCCGAAGGTGTACACATTGGTCAATGACTATTAAGTTTAGTTCTTTCTCCTTTTCCAAGTGGAGAGTAATGATGCTGTAATAGTCTTCAATTGGGTACAATTGGTTTAGTCATTATAGATGTATTTGGAGTTGAAAGTCTAATAGCAACACTGATCATGTAGCGATTGTGAGTGTTGGTATTTCCTTTGCAGTTCTAACCCTTGTGTATTCATTGTAGGTGCCCCTGCAATGACTTCCAAAGGTCTCAAAGAAACTGATTTTGAGAAGATTGCAGAGTTCCTACACCAAGCTATCAACATCACCTTATCCGTCCAGAAGGAACACGGGAAACTTCTTAAGGACTTCAACAAAGGTCTTGCAAACAACAAAGATATGGAAAATCTGAAAGTTGAAGTTGAGAAGTTCTCTGCTTCATTTGACATGCCTGGTTTTGTAGTGTCAAAAACACTTATTTTGTTGATTTTGTTTATGCTATTATAAGAAAACTCCTGTTACTATTGATTCTTGTAGAAGTTGTTTGATGAATTAGTTAACGATCTTTTTCCTGCCTGCAAATAGATGATGGGTCAGCAAACTTTTAGTTTTTTCAAAATCCCTCGTTGAAATTTATATGTGATACATATATATTCTTTTTTATAAACTTTTGTTATTGCATTTTTGGGTTTTGCATCAGATAACCATTCAGGCATCAGAAATGCGGTGCTTGAGGTAATATTGGCTGTTTGGTAGTTTTCCTGGACTTTAAATTACAATCTTGATACGCATACATCTTTGCTTGTACTTTGCTCAGGGCAGAAGTCAAAAAAGGAAAGCATGGAGTTAGCAGAGGCAACTTGGTAGAATTTATACAATACCATTTATTTATCCTATATATTATAATTAAAGATCAGAGTGAGAAAAAAAACTTCCAAAAAAATTCACCATTGTTAGTTGTGGCATAAGGCAGAATGTCTAAAAGCTTATGATTATTTGTATTCATCATGGAATAAAAGACTTGAATTTGGACCGAAGCATATTTAATCTTGCCAAACATATTCAACCCATATAATGAAAAAAATACATCCCAAACATACACAATAAACACTACCAATAACAGTAAATAAAGTGAGCCAAACTTATGCAAATAAATTTTACCAAAAACAATCATTTATCATTACTCTTCAAAAAAATTTAATTCTGAATAATTAAAAACGTATAGTGAAAAAGTAAAAGCTTGGAGTTGAAATAAATCGTGGTTATGCCTATGAACAGGAGGATTTTCCCTATGCTATTGGGCATCTGCTCAAACCTTAACATGTTCTTGATAAAAGAAACTAAGCAAAAACATTAGAATACAGGAAATTGCAACAAGTGAAGAATGGAAGGTAGAACCAGATCTCGCCTTACCTGATGATATTCTTGTATCCCTAATACTTTATTCCAAGCAGAGAAAGCCCAAGGGCAAAGTAACTGGAAAGAAGGGCGTAGGGGATTAGAGAAGAAGACCCGAGATGATGGAGCAACGAGAAATGACTGAGAAAACCGCACCCTCTGAAATTTAATAATGGCAAAGCTAGAACCCTAATCGCCACCCGTCTATGCTCCTGTGGCAGTCTGCAAGAAATTAAAGGTCAATCAGCCCATCACATTTCATATGAAAGATTGAAATGAAGTTTAGCAGAGCCAACGTTAAAATCAATTCATGGCAGGAACTGTAATAGCACACCTGTCATTAGCAAACGGGAACCCTAATCGGCAACTATGTAGCTCGAATCCGTATTGCATGCGATCTCGCCAAATGTTGTCTTCAATCCGTGCGTTTTTTTGGGTGGCCATGTTTTTACCAACTACTATCTGCAAACATTTGCTTTGGCGGCCCTTGCAACTTCCTTTGGGCTCGTGCGTTCTCTCTCGTTGAGAAATGGGCAAGCCTCTGCACACCATAAACAAAGCCAACAACTAAATGCCAAACAATGTTCTTAAAACATTTTGTTTAAAAAATACACAAGTTCACGGGTGCGAGTAGTAGCAAATGCAAATTATTTTGGAAACAATGGTTTCTGATTGGTCCATTGCCACCGCATTAATCACCGGTTAATGTAAGAGCCCTCTGCTATAGTCCCTGCCGGCAGGAACTAATAAAGGTAGCCATCATTGTTCTATGAAATCGATGAGATCGCTGAAATTAGATTGGAATTGTCAGTCAAAAGAGTTTATGTTATTAAAGTTGTCTTTCATACAAAACCGTAGTGTTCGAAGTGGTCATCAAGAAGAGAATGAAGATTGATGGCATTGCAAAAAGCTGGAAGATTGGAGGTACGTGCAGGAGTCAAATATTGAAATAATGGAATTAAGAGAAGAAGGTGAGTTTAATTGATTGTTGCAATTGGAAAGATAGGGAAAAAGGTGAAGAAAGAAAATGAAAATATAATTTCTAAGGTAGATCTTTTAAATGGATAATTAATAGAAGTGAAGAAAAGTAAAGTACAAATAGAACCAAAAAAATATAAACTTTCAAATGAAATTAGTGATTATAAAGAGAAAATGGAAGGGTCGGAGGAAAAGTTAAAATGGTTGGAAGAATACATTTTGGAAATGAAAGAATTGATTAAATTTGATGAGAAGAATAAAGAGTTAGAAGAAAAACTAAAGTTGTTCGATGAGATTAAGAAGAGGAATAAAAAATTAAAAGAAAATAAAGAGCTACAGAAAAAGATGAAGATGTTTGATGAAGTTAAGAAAAAGAATGAATATTTGGAAGAAAATATGACGAGATTAGAAGAAGAGAATAAGTTGTATAAGAAGGAAATATCAAGACTGAATGAATGTCTAAAATCAAAGCCTTTGGTATGTGATATTTCATGTAGTACAAAAGATTTGTGTTTGTCATTTGATAAGTGTAATTTTGCTGAACATGTTAGTGATAAATTGTCATGATGAAGATGGTAATGTTGTTAATACAAAAGATTCTAGACATTTTGACAATAATATTGGTTTGAAAAATATGAAAAGAATGGGTTATAAAGATCAAGCATTGGGTAAGCATGAATAAGGAATGACGAATCAAATTGAGCCACTAATGAGGTCAAAGTATCAAGGTCTTAGATATTGGTGTAGGAGCACCAATTGGCATTTTTGGTCTAAGTGTGACCTAGGAGTTTTAGGGGTTTTGATTTATTTGTTTTGGTTTGATTAAAGATCCATGGTGATAATTTTGTATTTCCTCAATTATTTTTTCTTGTAGGGTCGGTTTTGTGTCAATGATAATAAAATGGGAAAAGATGCTTAAACAGTTGTAATTGGAAGGTATGACTATTGGTATCTAGATTTTGGATGTTTTATATGCCTTAGAAACTATAAGGTTGGTGTGGTTGAAGATTACATTTCTGTTGAAATATTGAAGGGAGAACGAATAGAAACTATTCATTTTTTGTTGTTAAAATTATTTCTTTCTATATTATTTTCTTTGGTGTTGCACGACATATATGGTATGTTTCTAATCTCAATTTTAGGCTAGTTAATCAGGTCATGGATTAATGTTTATTTGAATTCTCAAAGTTCGGTGGTAAGGAAGATAGTAGTTCTTGTCATTTCTATGACAGGAAGTGTTGGAACCCATGTGGTCTATGAGGTTGAGAGTCTAAGATGTAAATGATTACCATTCCACCTTGTCATGAGATAAGACCAGGTGGAATGGGTAATGTCAGGGTAGTTTTAATGGTAGTTTTTTGTTCTAAAGTAGAGGGTGGAGAGGAGGTTGTCTCCTTTCAAAGATAGACTTAGCATCTTCATGTGCTAGGTTAGGATATCTAAGACTACTAGTGGAGTCAGAAGACCTTATGAGAAGGATAGATGAATGATGAGTAAGAGATAATTTCACCCTATGTTGCATCAAGTGGTATTAGAGAATGACTATAGATCAAAAGGGAGAAGTGAATGAAACTAGGTGCAATTAAGTCGAAGGCCAGGATACCTCCGGAAGGTTATTCTATAGTTAGGGAGACTCAGGAGTTTTCAAAGAATCTCAAGAAGAAACCTTGGCTCGGTCAGAAGCTTTGGAGAAGAATCAAAGAAGAGGAATGGTCAATGGTGACCGAAGTAATGAGGAAGAGAAAGGGGGTGATGGTAGAAACCCTCTAGATGCGGGTCAACAAGTGCCAGAGCTACCAATGGACCTTCAAGAGTTGAGAATGATAAGGATTCTCAAGGCTGTGAAAGGGGATAGTGTTTCCATGGTGAAGGTTGAAGTGCCCATGAATGGAGGAAAAAAAGATAGTGAAAAGATCCTGGCATGGATAGATGCACTTGATAATTTCTTTAAATTTGAGGAGGTAGAGGATACCAAGAAAATTAGTTATAGAAAAACAAAGTTGAAAGGTCCAGCACTCACTTGGTGGATTTTATTTCAAGAAGAGAGGGTGGAAGAAGATAAAAAAAAGATAGTGTCATGGGAACAAAATGGTCTCAAAACTCATAGATCAGTTTCTAACAGTTGATTATGTTGTGCAAACATTTATGAAACTTCAAAATCTGAAACAGAAGGATATGGATGTTATGTCCTATAATAATGAATTCCACAAATTGACTTTGAGATCTGGACACCATGAAGATGAGGTGGAGAAGATTGCAAGGTATCTCAATGGGATGAGATTTAACATACAAGATGAATTAAGTTTGGCCACCCCAAGGACTATGAAAACATGTTATCAACTCACCTATAAGGTTGAAGAAAATATTAAGAGAAAGAAAGATCAACAAGGAAGAGGTAGGGAAGAAATTTTAGAGGTAGAGTAAATCATGGTGGAAGAGAACCACAAAAGGACCCAGGTGAGCAGAATACAAACCAAGAGTCTAATGGTGATTCAAGAGGAAGTTTTAGAGGTAGGATATTGGGAGGCAAAGGAAGATTCTATGGATTGGGAAGGGGTACTAATACTTTCTCAGGAAACTGCTATAACTACAACTAAATTGGATATCCAACATGGAAATATCCTGATAAAGTTGGTACAAGTTCTTATAATGGAGAAAAGAGGAATCAATTAGCATAGGAGGAGGATGAAGGGAGTGTGAACTCTCCTTCTATTCATGTCAATCCGATGACAGGAGAATCTCTGATGCTTAAAAGGAGTCTAATAAGAGTACCAACCATCAAGGAGTCTCTACAAAGGAATGCTTTGTTCATAACAACTTGTAAGTCTCAAGGAAAGGTATGCAAAGTTATAGTTGATTCAGGTTCAACAGATAATATAGTATATTTATAAATGGTAGGAAAACTTATGTTGAAGAGAATCATTCATCAAAATCCTTATAAGCTATCATGGCTTAATAAGGGACAACACATACTTGTGAATGAACAAGCATGGGTAGAGTTTAATATGGGCCCTTACAAGGATAAAGTTCTTTGTGATATTGTTCTAATGGATGTGTGTCACCTTCTTCTTGGAAGGCCTTGGCAATTTGAGAGGAGAGTCCAACACAATGGGAATAAGAAAATATTTGTTATTGAGAAGGATGGAGTGTCTTATACCCTTGAACCACTGCAAGAAGATATGGGTGAAGCTTATGAAGGACCTAGTGTCATGGTGATGAAGAAGAAGGATTTTTTGAAGGACCTTGAGAAGGAAAGATGTGGATATGCCATTGTAGCTAACCCAATCTGAAATACTACAGCCAGTGACAAAGAAGAAGTCCCTGGTGAAGTGCAGGGTCTACTTGACAAGTATGAGAATATAGTAGTGGAGGAGTTGTCAAATGCTTTCCCTCCAATTTGGGATGCAAGTCATCACATTGACTTAATACTTGGTGCAAGTCTATCTAATAAGGCAACATATAAGATTACACCTAAACAAAATGGGAAGATCAAAATCAGATGTAGGAGTTGTTAGATAAAGGTTTAGTAAGAAAGATCCTAAGTCCATGTGTTGTGCCAACTGTATCGGCACCCAAAAAGGATGGGAAGTGGAGACTTTGCATGGACTGTAGGGCTATAAACAAAATCACAATTAGGTACAGATTTCCTATACCTCAGATAGAAGACCTCATGAATAGCCTAGTAGGTGCAAGATAATTTTCAAAGATAGATTTAAGGAGTAGTTATCATTGGATAAGGGTAAGAGAAGGTGACAAATGGAAAACATCATTGAAAACCAATGAAGGCCTCTATATGAATGGTTAGTGATGCCCTTTGGGTTATCTAATGCCCCTAGTACATTCACGAGACTCATGAATGAGCTCTTGAGGGATTTTATCAATAAGTTTGTAGTAGAAATTTTAGTCTTCAACAAGACAAAAGAAGAACATTTGGAACACTTGGATAGAATGTTGAGGAGATTAAATGATCAACCTCAAGAAGTATATTTGGATGAAAGAGGAACTTGTCTATTTAGGGTTTGTGTTCTCTCAAGGAACTTTAAAGATGGATCCCACCAAAGTGGAAGTGATAATCAGTTAGCCTACATCTAGGATAGTTGGAGAAGTTAGGGGTTTCCATGGTTTGGCAAGTTTTTACCACAAATTTGTTAGAAATTCCAATCATATTGTTGCACCAATGATTGACACCATTAAGTGGGAGAAAAAGATCAGGTTTCAATGGAAAAAGGAAGAAGATTGGAGTTTTGAATTCTTGAAGAAAATGGTATCACAATAACCAATCCTTAATCTTCTTGATTTTGGTAAAGTATTTACTATTGAGTGTGATGCTAGTGGGTTTGCAATAGGGACAATATTAAATCAAGAAGAAAAACCAATTGTATTCTTTAGTGAAAAATGAAATGAAGCCAAAAATAAATATTCATCATATGATTTGAAGCTTTATTTCATGGTCCAGCCACTTTAAAAATGGAGACATTACCTTCTACCTAAAGAGTTTCTAGTATTCACTGATAATCATGTTTTGGGATTTCTTAACAGCCAAGAGAAACTAAGTCATAAACACATGAAATGGTTAGAATATCTTGTGGCTTATACATTCACCATCAAACATAAGAAATGTCAAGCCAACAAAGTAGTTGATGCATTGAATAAGAGAGTAGGACTAGTACAAGAAGTCCAACTCCAAAGTGTGGAAATAGACAATTTTAGAGGTATGTATGCTAATGATGCAAATTTTAGTGATGCTTTAAAACTATGCCACCAATTTCAAGGTTTATTTAATAAGGAATATGAGGATTTTATCATACAAGACAGGTTACTCTTCAAAGGGGCCAATTGTGTTTGCCTAAATGCTCAATGAGGGAGAATTTGGTGAAGTAAAAATACTATGGTACTTTAGGAGGACATTATGGTTGTGATAAAGTTTTAGAATAGGTCAAGAGGTTTTACTATTGGCCAAAGATGCATTTGGATGTGAAATATTTTTTTGATAGTTGTATGATATGTCAAAGGGCTAAGGGCTCAAGTTTCAATTCTGGTTTGTATCAACGTTTACCCATACCAAGTAGACCATGGGAGTCAATAAGTATGGATTTTGTGTTGGGACTAACAAGGACTTTAAGAGGGTTTGATAATGTTTATCTAGTAGTTGAAAAATTTAGTAAGATGACACATTTTATTTTATGTATGACAACTAATGATGCCTCTCATATTGCACATTTGTTCTTTAGAAAGATTTTTAGAATTCATGGTTTGCCATTGTATATAGTATCAAACGAAGATGCCAAGTTCATTGGTCATTTTTGGAGAACCCTATGGAGAAAGATAGGGACTATTTTAACCTTCAATTATTCCTAACATCCTCAAACAGATGGGCAAACTAAGGTTGTGAATAGGTCTTTGGGCAATTTGTTAAGACATTTGACAAAGAAAAATAAGGAAGCTTATGATTTGATCTTTTCATATGTTGAATATGCCTATAATGACTTAGTCAAATGTAGTATTGGTAAAAGTCCATTTGAGGTTGTTTATGCAATGCATCCAAGGGGAGTCTATGAGTTGAGAGACATAATTGGATTAAATAAAATAAGTGCACGTGTTGAAGATTTTGTTGTAACCATGAAAGATATCTAATACAAGGTGGGGATGTGGTGTGTTCTTATCTTAGAAAGGAGAGGCTTCCCACAAACAAATACAATAAATTGATTATGAAGAAGATTAGTCCTTGCAGAATAGTACAAAAGTTTGGTCAAAATGCATATGAGATTGAACTCCCACAAGGAGTTTTCATCTCACCCATCTTTAATGTGGCTGATTTACACCCTTTTAAGGGATTTGTTGTTGTAGGTCAGGATGTAGGTGAACCTAAGAATGCTGATGTTGATTGGATTAAATATCTTCTACCTAATAAACCTATGCATCTTGAAGCTATCCTAGATTCCAAAGTGGTGAAGAGAACAATAAGAAAGGAGTATAAGAGTTCTTGGTCAAATGACTTGGTTTACCAAATGAGGATGTAAATTGGATGTTTGAAGTAGAAATTAACCAGCATGGAGTCAAAGGTGAAGACCTCATTTCATCAGAAGGATAAAATCTTTTCCTCTATGGGTATATTGTGTTAGGTCCTGGAGGAAACTAAGAGGGGGGGGTGAATCAGTTGACCAATATAACTTAAACAAAAACAACTTAACCAAATTATCACTTAATACCAGTGAACTAGTTTGTTATACCAGTGGACAGTTTTAATAGATAATTGCAATACCGGTAAAGATTAATGCATGAAACAAAAGGACAAAGTTATCCACAACACATAACACCAATATTTATATGTGGAAACCCTGTAAGGGGAAAAACCACAGTGGGAAACCTTACCCACAATCAGATGATACTACTGCAGATAGTAAGTGTACATAAATGGGGTCTGCACATGCAGAAAGGCCAAGCACCTAGAGCTCACTACTCAATCACAAATGAGAGTCACACTGACTGCAATTGGATGGTTAAATCCAATAAGAATGTACTGCACAAAATAGCATCTCCGTATGCTGGATTCAGTACCAGTGTAGTTTTGATAGGCCTTCACAAAAACCTAGCTTCACCTTCAAATGATGTCTGCGTGCATATTTCTACTTAATCTCATATATACCTTTACACAAATCTTATTCACATTCCATACCTGATCTTTACAAATAAGATCTTACATTTATACCATAACCTAAGACCAATTTTAGTAGGTCAGCTCTACAAGATATTACAATAAAATAATTTTACAAAGAATACAATATTCGATGCAATAATCGATTCAACATGTCAGATTAATGCATTTACAACAATAATTAATCATCTCCATAACGTGTCATGCTGATCTAGAAAAGATAAACCTGTCGGTGCATAACTTGGACCTATTTGCCAGTAACAACAAATATGCACATACGAATATGCCAATAAACAATTCTCCAAGTTAAGATGTCCAAACAATGTCTTTGACATTACCAAGTGTTTTCCAAGTCATTCCAAGTGTCAGTGATCATTATTTCCTACCGGTGTACCATATACCGGTGACTGTGCAAAAGTCACTTGCTTGTCGGTGAATGTTGTTGGATCTCCAAAGTGCTAGAGTTTTAGTAGGTGTTGACATCAATGAGAAAACCATACCAAAATACCAACATATTGTGTAGGAGCACCAACTGGCATTTTTGGTCTAAACGTGACTTTAGAGTTTTAAGAGTTTTTATTTATTTGTTTTGGTTTGAATAAAGCTCCATGATGACCATTTTGTATTTCCTCAATTATGTTTTCTTGTAAGGTTCGTTTTGTGTCAAAGATAATAAAATAGGAAAAGATGCTTAAACGGTGGTAACTGGAACACCAACAATCATACCAATCCATATTTTTTATGTTTTATATACCTCAAAAACTATAAGGTAGTTGTGGTTGGATATTACATTGTTGTTGAAATATTGAAGGGAGAACGAATAGAAACTATTCATTTTCTACTATTTAAATTGTTTCTTTTTGTATTCTTGTCTTTGGTTTTGCATGATATATGTGATCTATTTCTGATCCAAATTTTAGACTAGTTAATCATGTCATGGATTAATGTTCATTTGAATCTATAGGAGTTTGGTGGTAAGGAAGATAGGAGTTCCTTTCATTTCTAAGATAGGAAGTGTTGGAACCCATGTGGTCTATGAGGTTAAGAGTCTAAGATGCAAATGATTACCATTTCACCTTGATGTGAGATAAGACCAGGTGGAATGTGTAATGTCAAGGTATTTTTAATGGTATTTTTATGTTTTGCAGCAGAGGGTGGAGAGGAGGTTGTCTCCTTTTAAAGATAGACCTACCATCTTCATGCACTAGGCTAGAATACCTACTGCTACGAGTGGAGTCAGAAGACCCTATGAGAAGGATAGGTGAATGGTGAGAGAGATATAATTTCACCCTCTGTTGCATCAAATATATTGGAGGTGGAAGAGAGAATAATATAGGTGTTTCATATTTAGGAAAATTAGTTCAAGTAATGCAAAGTATGCATTGTTCACATTGTAATAGGAAAGGACACACAAAAGAAAAGTATTGAGATCTACATCCTTGTAGTATGTGTCGCTTGAAGAATCATAGTGAAAATAAATGTTGGAATAGAGAGTGCAAGAAGGATTCTATGACAGGTTATATGAAAATTCATTGTGGGTGGAGCTTTGAATCCAATTGTCAAAAATTTACAAGTATTATCAAGAATTTGTTCAAGTACAAAAGTTCACATGTGAAAGTTGATTGCAATCAATCAAGGTTTTCAAAAGGCATAACAAATTTTACAAGTTTAATGAGAGCATTGTCTAGGAAGATATTTAGAGATAAGTTGCAAGAACTTCCATATTGAAATTCTATTGAGAGACTACTACAACAATGAGAGACTACTACAACAATGAGAGAAGCCAAATGAATGGCATTATTATTAAGAATTGGACATGAAGATCACATAAATGGTTTTGAGGAAGTAGAATTTGAAAGGAATAATATTTCATTGGCATAATTGATTGTTATTGTAAATGGTTACCTAATAAGGCTTTAGGACGGGACCCATATCTACTAGATGATGGCATCTATATTCAAGGAAATTGGTTAGTAGTAGAAATTAGGGGGAAGTGTTAGAAGTTTCTAGTAATTTCTACCACTAATATAGTTAGTTACCATCATTTATAGTTAGTTATCAACATATCAACATTTATAGTTAGTTAAAATTTTAGCTATTTCTCTTTCTTTTTAGCCATCAATAACTCTTTGTTATGAATCGCTTCTAGAATTTTCTATATGCTTCTATGTCCTCTATAAATGAGGTAGATGTAATGGGTTTGGCATGAAGTGGAAAGATGGTCAAGTCATCATAAACAAGAGATGAGTTTAACAAATGTTATAGCATTCCTATTGTATTGATTTGAATTCAACTGATTAATGAGAAAGATGAGTAGCAACATGAAAGGATTTGGAGAACTATTTCTATGTATATTTTTTAATACTATTTATGATCCATATCCATCGACCACCTACATGGAGAAGTGAAAAAAGTCCCAGCAAACAATGTTTATTGTTAAATAAAATCCTTAACCTAAAGATCTTGCCCTTAACCATACAAATTTATAACTCGTCTATAACATATCTGAATGAAAAAAAAAAAATTTGGAGCTCATTTGCATATAAATCTTAAGAAGAAATTAAATCCAAAAACATAGTTGAAAAGCATAAACCAAAAAAACTACAACTGGCTTCGGTTCCAGAACAACCTTAAAATAGATCTAGTATCTAATTGCCAACAAATCTTACAAATTAAAAAATCCCTAATAACTACAAATCCCCGGCCCCCCATTAAACAAACATGCCTCATTTGAAGAACGCAATTCAAATAAAATAGAAATTTATTTGCACATCAAGCTTACGAAAAAAAATTTAAATATACTTGATAAGCACAAACCAAAAAATAAATTATTCAATAGGATTCATTTGCTCTAGAGAGATAAAACTAAACCAAAATAACAAAATGAATAATAAGCTTTAAAACAATGAAACGAAAAGTACTTGATATGCATAAGCCCAAAACTAAATAAAGAAATACGTTTCACCTTCTATAGAAAAATAAAATCCATTTGAAAATAAAGATTGTGACAAAAAACCACCCTAAACGTCTCTATTTAGCACAAACCGAAAAAACTTTTAAAAACATAATTCATTTGCTTAATTGAACTAAAATAAATTAAAAATATATTTGCACATTAAGCTTTAGAACAAAAGTCCCTTTAGAAAATCGATTGGCAAAAAATCTAAAAACCAAAGGGGGGCTTCATTCGCCTAGCAAAATTATAAAATTCAATTAATAGTCAAACTAAAGAGTGGTGTAGGTGGGCAGAGGCTAGAGAACAATAAACATCAATGTGCTACTCACACAAGAATTGATTTGTATTTCACAACACTAAAACTGATTTACATCTACCTCATTTATAGAGGAGTTTAGAAACATATAGAAAATCGCAGAAAAGAATTCATAACAAACAATTTTTCATGGTTGAAAAAAACAAAATAACTAAAAGTTTAACTGATTATAAATGTCGATAGCTAACTCTAAATGATGGTAACTAACAATAAATATTGTTAACTAATTATAAATGGTGGTAACTAACTATATTAGTGGTAGAAATTACTAGAATCTTGTAACCCTTCTCCCTAATTTCTACCACAAATTGCATCAATATGTATAATGCCTAAAGTTTCTCTTAAATACTTAAATTGTTCTTGTTCTAATGCCTTTGTGAATATATCTACAAGTTTCTCCTTGGATCTACAATGATGTAGTATGATCTCTACATTGTTCAGTAACTCATGAATGAAGTGATACCTAGTGTTAATATGTTTTGTCCTTTTTTAAAAAACATGATTCTTTGAAAGTGCAATGGTGGACCCGTTGTAACAAAAAATTGTAATCCTGCGAAGTCACTACCTATATATCCAATCAATTAAAAATGATCTAAAGTAGAATACAATATGCCATGATTCATAGTTCCTGCAATGTACCTCAATAAACTTTTTCCTGCTTGCCAATGTGAATTCTTTGGTGCATCCATGAATATAGACATCAAACTAACTCCATACATTATATCCGACCTAGTTGTGAGATAAATCAAACTACCACCCAATTTTCTGAATATAGTTGAATCAAAAACCATCTCACTATCTTCTCTACTTAATTTTGTGCCTATTGTCATAGGTGTAGAAACTTGACTAGTATTTATCTCTCTAAACCTTTTTAAAACATATTTTGCATAGTTACTTTAACAAATGAAAATACCCTTTTTATTTTGAGTGACTTCAAGACCATGAAAATATTTCATCAAACCCAAATCTGTGATCTAAAATTCTTTCATTTTTTATTTAAACATGTCTATAGAAAGGTTTCCAATAAATATCAAATCAAAGCTATGAGATTTCCACAATCCATGTTATATTCTTATGAAATTTTCTGGATTCAATTGTGTATATTTTTTCCCATCAACGTTTTGAATCACACTATATGATTCATCATCATGATGAAAATAATTCCAAAGATAGGAAAAATGAAAATAATTTCATGATTCATCTTTCCTATCTTTGGAATTCTTTTCATCCTAATGATGAATCACGGAGTGTAATTCGCAACGTTGATGGAAAAAAATACACACAATCAAATCCACAAAATTTCATAAGAAAAAATCAAATCATCGACATATTATAAAAAACAATTAAAATCCAACCTTGCTCATTGACCTTTATGTATAGTGTAGGCTCAATAGTTCTAAATCGTTGAATCCATTCTTCAACATGTATGAATCAATCCTACTATACTATGTTCTTGGTGCTTGCTTAAATCCATAGAGTGTCTTCTTCAACTTGTAAACCTTGTCTTTGTATCCTTTTATTTTATATCCTGTGATTGCTCCACATAAACTTCTTCTTTCAAATATATGTTCAAGAAAGCTGATTTGACATTCATTTGATAACCCTTCCAATTATTTTGATCTGCAATAGCTAGTACCATCCTAACAGTATCAAGTCTTGCTATGGGCACAAATTTTTCATTATATCAACTCCATATTCTTGTGCAAATCCCTTAGCTACTAATATTTCCTTATATTTGTGAAATTCTCCCTTTTCTTTATACTTAGTTTTATAAACCCATTTCACACCTATGCATTCTTTTTCCATAGGCAAATCAACTAGTTTCCATGTTTAATTTTTCTCAATTGATTCTATTTCATTAATCATTACAACAATCCAATGATTTTCCTTAATTGCATCTTTAAAATATATGGGATCTTGAGAAAATAGACTAAAGTTTGTTTGCAAATCTACTCTATCTCCTTGACCACAAATTTCTTGCAATCTTATAGTCTTCTTGCTTCTAGGTTTTGGTCTCAATGATGCAAGTGTAGGATTTGAGTTATTACTTACTTGTGAACTTGATGATTCTCCTTGCTCAGCCGACCCTTGTGAGTTTTCTCCTTGTGGAATTCTTGATGGAATTCCTTCTTGTTCATTGGATTGTTCTCCTTGTTCTCCTTGGTCTTTTCTTTTTGATTATCATATGGTATTGGTGCTACACCTATAATTGTCTTGCCTATATTGCCATCCCAAGATTCTTCTTCTTCGAATACAACATCTCTACTTACACTTACTTTCTTGGTTATAGGATTAAACAAGTTATATGTCTTAGATTGTTCATCATAGCCAATAAAAATGCATTTTTCAATCTTATCGTCCAATTTTTTTCTTTTTTCCTTAGGTACATGTGCATAAGAAATACAACTAAATACTCTAAAATGAGAAACACTGTGATGCTTACCACTTCATACCTATTGTGGAATCATATTCCTCATAATCTTTGTTGGACTTCAGTTCAAAATATAAACTCCACAAGTAACTGCTTCAGCCCAATACTCGTTAGGGAGATTCTTGCCTCTCAACATGCTCATTGCCATCTCCATTGTTGTTTGATTCTTTCTTTCTACAACACCATTTTGCTAAGGTGTGTAACTTTTAGTAAACTGCTTCTTTATTCCATAATACCTGCAATAATCCAAAAACTCATTTGACTTG
Source organism: Cryptomeria japonica (assembly GCF_030272615.1). Classification (NCBI taxonomy): domain Eukaryota; kingdom Viridiplantae; phylum Streptophyta; class Pinopsida; order Cupressales; family Cupressaceae; genus Cryptomeria; species Cryptomeria japonica. The sequence goes on from NC_081409.1 coordinate 734,312,822, forward strand.
TATTCTCCTCCTCTATTTGATCTAAATACGTTGATGGATAATATAATTTGTTTCTCAATCAATACCTTGAACTCTTTGAACTTGCCAAATATCTCAAATTTATATTTGAGAAAGTAAACCCATGTTTTTCTACTAAAATCATCAATGAATATTACAAAATAAAGGCTCCCACCTAATGATGGTGTTTGCATTGGACTGCATAAATATGTATGCGCAGTTTCTAAAGGTGCCCATGATTTATATGACATTCCTTTTGAAAAACTCTCTCTATTTCTTAGCCAAAATACAACTTTCACATGTAATCATTGGTGCTTCAATAGGGGGTAAACCTCTTACCATATTTTTTTTGGCAACAAACACAATCCTTTGAAATTAATATGACCATACCTCAAATGTCATACCCATACTTGATCTTGACTCGATGCCTTCAAACTTACTCCAATCTCTTCCATCATTTTACTTTTCATGCTAAGTGGGAACATTCTGTTATTTGTCATTTCAACCATTGAAATAACTATGTTACTTGGAGAAATATCAAATATAGTGCAAACATTAATCTTATAGAAACTCTATAACCTTTTTGAATAAGTTGTCCCACACTTGTGAGATCATGCTTCAAACCAGATATAAAATAAACATCGCGCATAGTTTTCTTACCAAGCTTTGTTATAACATTAATTGTACCCTTGCCCATAACTTCAACAATGTTATCATTACCCAACTTGATTTTTGATTTGACTGAAGTATCTAAATTCTTAAACAAATCTTTATTTCCAGTCATGTGATTACTACGCCCACTATCTAGAAACCAAATATTACTTGAACATTCTTGAGCTACATGGCATGTAATGAACAATATCTTAGAACCACTCTTAGAAAAATCCGCATTTTGCTTTCCCATAATTGCTTGTTTCTTTCGACTTTCATTTGCAAATTGATCATACTTCTTGCAATAATAACATTGAACATTTGATTTGTCATACCTTTGTGATGCTTGATTGTTATAGCATCCCCTTGAGTTGAAACTTTGACTTCTCCTTCCTTCTAGATTTGGACTCTTTCTTTCTTCTCTTTGAAAATCATATCTTCCTCTTCCTCTTCCTCTTCCTCTGAATCCTTAATTTCATCTTCCTCTACCTCTATCAAATTTCATTTGCGTTTTTAAAGAATTCTCCAATGAGGTATTATTATTCCTACTCAACCTGTATTCATGATTTTTCAAAGAACCAAACAACTCTTGTATAGAATATGATGTCAAATCCTTAGATTCTTCAATTGTCACCACAATTGCATCAAATTTAATAGGAAAAGTTCATCACCGTTCATCTTTATTTGATTAACTAAATCCATAACATGAATTGAAAATTGATCTACTAAATTATAATCTTTCATTTGCAGATTTTCAAATTATCTCCTAGGTGCTTGTAATTTGACAACTGTTATCTTGTACCTTGATATGCTATTTTTAGAATTTCCCATTCTTTCTTGGCTATAGTAGCTGGCTTAATCCTTCCAACAACTGAATCATCCAATACTTGTCCAATTATTTGTAAAGCCCTTATATTCTTTTACCATTTTTCAATAAGCTTAATCCTTCCAACAACTGAATCATCCAATACTTGTCCAATTATTTGTTTAAAGTCCTTATATTCTTTTTCCATTTTTCACTAAGCTTATTCTTTTCATGAGCACCCAAAGTAGACTCATCTTGTGGTTCTGTGTAACCTTTTTCAACTATTTCTGATCTCTCTTGTGAACGAAGTATCAATTTCATTGTATATGACCAAATATCATTTTTTTTGGCCAGAAAATATTGGAATTAAGGGTTGTATGATACCTGATGCCATGCCTTCAAACAATAAACTTCTTCACAATTTGTGTCCTTAACAGTTGCAACTATAACCTCAATTTTATGGTGATCCTTTAAACCCTTTCCTTGTAAACTGTTGCAAACTTAGCTATCTCTCTTTTCCTCTATCATTTGATTTGGCACCCCTATAGGTTGTTGAGATCTCTTTGATCTTCTCTATCCTTCACTTTATAAACACAATCAACACCCTTCCTTTCTCCCACGATCTTCCTGCTCCGATACCACTTGTAAGTGGGCAGAGGCTAGAGAACAATAAACATCAATGTGCTACAAATACAAGAATTGATTTGTATAGCACACCACTAAAACTAATTTGCATCTGCTCATTTATAGAGGAGTTTAGAAACATATAGAAAATTTTAGAAAATAATTCATAACAAAAAGATTTTCATGGCCGAAAAGAAGGAAATAACTAAATGTTTGTCGATAACTAACTATAAATGGTGGTAACTAAATATGAATGTCGGTAACTAACTATAAATGGTGGTAACTAACTATATTAGTGGTAGAAATTACTAGAAACTTTTAACAAGGGGAAAATAACCAAGTATACCTGATAAGCATGACTCTAAAAACACGACTGTTGTAGATTTTCTGCAGATGTGGGAATAAGAGTGACATGATCAACTGACAATAAAGATAGCATTAAATCAAATCTCAGGATAGAATCCAATGGACTTCACATTAACGACTTAAAATTGTATGTTATCTTCTACTCCACTGTATCTGATCATTTTTTCTGTATGGTTTGCATTACACTAAGCACTCTCTCACAGTAGAGTAGAGTCTAGCTCAAATTATAGTCTGTAATGATCCGAATGTATGAAGCTGCTAAGTCTGCTAGAGCTCAGATGATACATGTAATGTTTTGTTTCTTAATATAAACTATGTTTGTTTCTTTTTGTTGCTCATTGTTTCCTGCAAAGATTTCAGTTCCAGAACAAAATTAAGAATAATATAAGGTCCTGCACGTAAAAAGCTCAAGGGAAAAAATTGTAAAACAACAGTGACATATCTGAAAAGCATGAAAATGAAAACAGGAATTTAGCTGTAAAACACAATTAAGATAAATTTCAGACCCATCTGCATATAAAGCTCAGCAAAAAAACTGAACATAACTAGTCAGCATGAGCTTAAAAAAACATTTTCAGTTCAGATCAAAACTAAGATAAATTTAAGGTCCATATATAAAACTAAAGGAAAACCAGAAACAAGAGGTCATACAAAACTAGAGACACCTTCTAAGAGCAAAAGCAGAAACAAGACTTCATTTCCAGAACAAAATTAAGAAATATTTGAAGTCTATATGCACATAAAAGGTTAAGAGAAAGCAGGGAGAAAAAAATCTGAAAATATGCGAGGCCATTCCACTGAAAAAGGTTTTAGGTGGGCTCCTGGGTCTCATAACAGTTGCTCTAATTGATTTTTTTAGAAAAAAAAACAACATATAGAAAGGTAAGATGTGTGTTTTCTCCTGACATCACTGAAAATTCCTCAGCTCCTCTTCGTCGAAGTATGCTCCAAGTTCATGCCAACAATCACTTTCAAGACAAACCTGTTAAAGAATTTTGAACCTCTAATTTGTTTTGTCAGCTTTTTAATATTTTGCTTCCTTTGTTTGAATGGAAGGATATAACTGTTCATGAAGAAAATATGAAGGCCTTCAATATAAGTTTATACTTTAAAAAGTCACATACCCTGGATATCTTTTATTCCACAACTATTGCAAATTTCCATAACACTGAATCGAGTTAGCCAAAATTAATAATAGAAGATAATCACAAACTTTAAAGAAAGATAATATCGCTGAGAGAATAAGTAGATAAGATAGTATGATGGCATCTATAATCATGTGCAGTACAAAATGGAAGCCTTTGACTGATCCTTTTATTTATCGTAGGGTAGGAGATAATATCTGCAATGGTATTGACAAAATAAACGCAAATATATGTAATTCCCTTTCCTTTTACTTCTGAAATTATCATTATCGCTTTCATTCTCAGAATCGGTCGAAAACCTACCCCTTCTCTTTCTTCGCTTATTTTCAAACTATGATTTTCTGCGTTTCTCATATTTCTTTTTTCTCATTTCTACTCACTATCGATTTAACGCTCTGAGTCTTAAGTAGCAGAATCAGACAAGCCTGTTGAACTAGAAGAATCATCACTAAAGTCATGTTCTTCATTTACTGATGTAAACTCTCTGTCATGCCGCCAAGATCAACAAGAGTGTAAAATGATGTTTGAGATGCATGGATTTTACGAATTGTCCTTTTATATAATAAAATTAAAGTATCAAAGTACGATCTGCCAGCTCTTGAAGAAATCTTAAAGAAAAATAGTTGTAAAATGTCTAGGTAGCTTATATGTAGATGCTCGCTTCCTGATAGGTTTTGGTCTGATTATTTCAACTATATTGAAGCAGGTGTAGTCTCCTTCCTACAATGAATGTTTGTGATTGAAATATGATCCATCAACACCAAAGCTTGCTACAATTCTTCTCATGGGTTTGCCTGTCCCGCTCACAGAAACTGCTTTGCTACATTTGGAGCACAACTGAAAATTAGGTGTTAAAACTGCTCGACGAAACATAAATTTGAGCAATGTTCGTGGTCTAGTAATTTGCCATCAGTGTCAATTTACTTTTATTACTTGGATATTGCCTTCAATAAACTGGTCAGAAACCCGTTCTGAAACACCGAACAAATCGATATATTCTCCATAGCTTGGGATTCGACTTTCTAGGTTTAGTTAACAAATCTTTGCATGCCGATCACTAATCTATTCCATAAATGAGTGGATGTCAACATTATACCCCACTTGAATAAAATTACCATGGCGCCGAAAGGCCATGCAAATGAGAGCGATAGTTAATCAAGACTGTAGTGTGGTAGTCGAGAGGGGATGGGTTCAAAACTAATGTGGTAAAATTACCAAATTAACACATATGTCCTGGGTTTGAAGATGAGGGTATGGAAGAATAATGGTATGGAAGGAGTCACGGTGCAAACATATACGCTGCCAGTATTTATCAAAATAAATCTTCACCACTAAGTGACCAAATCAAAAGATTGGTTTCATTTTGGCGCATGGAATTCACTTTTGTGATTTAGATTTTCAAATATAAGAGACTGAAGTTGCCAAGTAAGACTGGTGCAGACAAATCTCTTCGTGAGATACCCATGGAAAAGTTTAGCATAATAAATTTTTCATTGGAATCTATCATTCAAATTCAATTAAATTCATCGAGATGAATGAAAAGCAAAAAGATGTAGAGCTCGAGAATTGGGATTTGAAACAGTGCATGCGTACCCATTAAAGTGTGAAGAAATCCAGATTTTCTGAACATACCTGAAGAACGCAGATGTAAACCGGCCTGAAAAATTTCAAGAGTCCAAATTTTTTGTCCTTCAATTTTACATCTTAAATGGAATAGCAAGGGAATCGGATGTGAATGTATGATAATGCTCAAAACTCTTCAAACTTCTGTCCCTTCTTCGAATCTGCCAATCTCAGATCTGAGTAAATCTACACACAACATATATCAAACACGGTTTAAGCTGGGAGCAAGATCCACGACCACGGATTATCAAATTACATAGGCGGCCCAATATAACTGGTACATCAATCACCCATGCGTTTCAAGATGCCTTCACTGCGTGGGACTCTTTCATCCGTTACAAAATGATTACTCTGAATAGGCGTAACAAATCCAATATAACTACAGGTGCACTGCAGCCTCTGCGTTGCCATTAATTACAATTTAGCAAACAGAACATCCGGAGATATATATTTTATAAAAATCTGTTTCATATATAGAAAGATGATAAATATATATTTTATTTCTATTTAAAATTTAGAAATATGGTTCTTACAAGTTTCTAAAATAATCTATGTCGAGAGTTTTGGGTTGTGTACTGCTATTCTGATTTTTTTTTTACGTATCTCTGTGTTATACTGCATTCATTGCGGGATTCATAAAGCTTATTATGGCTCCGACCAACTTTAGCCCATCAGTTGATGTTGGTGATGGAGTTGTTGCAATTGATGCTCATGGCGCCCCCAAAAAAGTGCCCTCGCAAATTTGTTCTGAAAGTGTTTCATGAGATATACCCTCACCTGATGTTGTGCTTCCTGTTCAAGATATTGATAATGCCTGTGAGTGGCTAGAAAGATGCACTTTGATAGGATATTTTGTGGGTAGGATCCCCCCTGAAAGCATGCTACAAGAATGGGTTGCCAAAGCCTGGACTCCTCATGGGGTCCATCTTGATGGTGTTCAAAGCCTTACCAGAAGCTTTTTTATGTTTCATTTCTCGAACCCTTCCCATGTTGAGGCTATCCTCTCTCATGGGCCATGGACCGTTCGGTCTTCCCTTTAGGTTTTCTAGTGCACATCTCAAGACTTTACTGTCTTAAAAAAAAAAGTTGAGGGCCCTGGTCTGGGATGAGTTCCCTGGTCTTCTTTTGTCTTACTGGTCTTTCAGACAAATCATTGCTTAGTCTATTGGCAAAGTTGTTTGTCTTGAACTAGATTGTTTTTTCAATGCTCGCCCTCAAAAGAGGGTTTGTGTTGAGGTCGACCTTTCCCATGACCTCAAAGAAACTATTGATATTCGGGTGGGTGGCAACACTTTCACCTAGAAGGTTCTTTACTTGAATATGTTAGGGGTCCCACAGATACTGATAGGGGGGGGATGAATTAGTATCTAACCGGTAATAAGTATTTCTTAAGTTAAAACATGCAGAACATAATATAATAGTGTACCGATATGCAAGAAATAATGCAATAAATAGAATCAAGAATATCCACATGAAAAGTACACCATAACACAAGATATTAACGAGGAAACCCGGTGTGGGAAAAACCTCGGTGGGATTTGTGACCCACAATATTCACTCACTGGCCAATAAGAGAATATTACTTACAATAGGGGCCTGCACATGCAGGAAGGCCAACTGCCTAGAGCTCACTGCTCAATGGGAAGTCACACTGACTTACAATAAGGATTATACTAATCCAATAACTTGTACTGCTTTATAATAGCATCTTCAATTCCTGATTCAGTACCGGTTCCTACTCTGTTCTTTACATATACCATTGACCTATATTTCGCACATTAGGTCTACCTAATATTTTCCTTTATGCTCCCACTTCATTATTACAAATGTCTACAATGATCTCCTTTATATATAAGAGTCATTTTACAAATTTGCCAAGTCGGCTTACAATACTAAATAGAATATTGTATAACAAAAATCCTGTCGGCCTCTGTGCCAGTATACTTGCTTTCTTCTGTGCTGGTGCTAGTGTCCTGAGTGATCTGCTGATGCCGGTGCACTATCTTGAAGGTGTAATGCTTTGCCGGTATAATATCTTTGCCGGTGCCATAGGATTGCAAGGTTGCCATCAATGACAAAACCTTCAATCACATATAATGTCTCATTGGAGTGTTCATATGCCAACAGAATATTCCCAACACCTACTTAAGGTGCCAGTTGGCGGATCACAAATTCAAGGATTGTCCTTTGGTTGTGCCATGGACGAAACCTTCTGTTTAGGAAGTTGCCTCTCAATGTGTGGAGGGAGAAAAAAAAGATGAATGGACCATTGTGGTTTGTATAGGCAAGAAATCTTTGGCTTCGGCCTAGAAGCATCCCGTTAGTTCAAGCTCTTAGCCATCGGTGGAGACTCCTCCTTAGACACTACCTATCTAGGTGGTCTCTACATCGCCAACTCCGATTTCAAACCTTGGCTAGTAGGGGAAGGATTCTTATGAGGGTGCCTCTCAACCCCCATGGGTCTGCACTCCTAATGTTGCGACTATGATTTCTACTACATAGTATTTGCATCACTCTCGCAGCCAATCTGGGCATGCTGACAAAGCAGATGGTGGTTCAAAAAAATGAAGAGTTATCTAAAGTGGGGATTCTCTTCCTAACTTCATAACCAGTTTGGATTTTTTGCATAATGATTTCTCTTGTCTTGGAGATGAGGATGATATGCAATATTTTTCATGAATTACATCTCATGGAATGTTTGAGGTCTCACAAACCTAAACAGGAAGTATTTTGTTAGAGATATTCATCAACGTGTTCCTGGTCTGGATGTTCTTTGCCTCTAGAAGGTTAAAATTGTTGGTTTTATGCCTTGTTGTTGCATGTTGTGTTATTTGGTTGGATAGCCTAGTTTTTTCTTCCCATCATGATGTTGGTCGAGGTGGAGTTACTACTCTCATTTCTCCTTGTTGACATTCTTCTATTATTGCTCAAGGTTTTGATCCCATGTAGAGAGTTGTATGGGTTTTGTTGTCAATAGACAATCATTACTTTGGGATAGTTATTGTTTATGCTCCCAATGATGAGATTGAAAGATCACACCTATGGTGTTGGATTGTGGATTCTCTGCCACCTGCAACTTGGTTCATGTGTGGAGACTTCAATATGGTTGAGGTAGCATTTGATAAGGATGGGATTTTACCTTTTCGATGGATAGCTAGAGAGAGAAGCCTCGTACTATATGTGCAATAAATTGGGTCTTTTCGATCCCAATTCCAATCGTTGCCACCTTGGTGAGGTCTAGTACACTTGGTCTAAGTTTAGAGCTAGCTCCGATAGGATTTTAAAAAGGCTTGATCGTGCCATGATTACTACACAATCTTTTTTCTCCTTTTTTGAGGATCAAGAATTACATGTCTTTTATCTTGTTGATGTGACATTGTCTGATCATTACCGCATTAAATTTTGCATTGTGTGGAAGACAACTAGGATGCATCCTTCTAATATGTAGTTCTTCCTCAACACATCATTTTTGCATCATCAGGCCATTATGGCCCACATTCAAAAGGTTAGGAATTTGGAACTCACTCCACATCAATCCACAGGTTAGATTACATGGTGGAATGCTACCATCACTCACACCATGAGGTTTCTCTACATTTATGGTAGACAAGTTTCTATATACCATAGGCATAAATATGACGCAACTGCCAAGGACCTTCGTACTACCACTAAAGCTTTGGCTTAGAATCCCTTCAACACAAATCTACAAGTTCGATTAGCTTAGATTCGGTACCATAAACTAATTGTAGATAATTACTTTGCCGTAGGGGCTTAGATCAAAGCTAGACTCCATTGGCTTAAGATGGGTGATAGAGCTTCAAAATAATCTTTTCTAGCTCTCTATGCTTGTCATACCTCTATGGGGGTTACAAGAATAAAGGAAGGGCAATCTATTCTCGTTGAGCTTCCCGAAATCCTTCAAGCCTTTGTCCGACACCATGAGAAGGTATTCACTATGCAAGGAAGTTCTCCTTCTAGTGACCAAGCCTTGAAGGATTGATAGTTGTTGTGCCCAGTTGCTTTCAAAGGTTCAGTAGATCTTTTATGATCAAATTCTCACCATTGATGACCACAAGGAAGCTATCTTTTCCATGGCGGATGACAAGGCCCCTGGGTGTGATGGCTTTGCCTATGAATTCTACAAGGCTCTCTAGCCTTGTGTTGGCTCCGACCTTCATAAGGTCTACCTTGAAGCCTTTCATTCCTAGTCTAGGAAAAATTATCAACAAAGGTAGCATTAAGTTTATCCCTAAGGTTGGAGATCTAGAGAACATTTATAATTGGAGACCTATTACTTTTCTCAATGTCTCTTACAAGATCATTGCCAAAGGCTTGGCTCTCAAGATTCGTCACATCCTACCTTTGATTATTAGACTTGATTAGACTAGATTTATCAAGTCTAGGTTCATCCTAGGCTATATTTTTGTTGTCTAGGAAGGTATGGAATGGGCTTGGTGCTCCAATCAGAGACAATTTTTCTAAAGATTGATTTTGCTAAAGCTTATGATCACATAGACTGGCCTTTCATCTTTACGATGCTCAGAGCCCTTGGTTTTGGCCTCAGATTCATTCAGTATGTCTAGATGCGTTTTGGGGATGCTTCTGCATGCATCACCATTAATGGCTGCTAGTCTAATTCTTTTAGCCTTTTCAAATATATTCACCAGGGTTGTCCTTTTTCTCCTTCCTTGTATGTTCTTGCTGCTGAAGGTTTTGGGTATTTACTTGCTAATGCAATCTCTGCTGGCTATGTCAGAGGAATTCCCTTCCTGAGTCACTTGCTCAACTTGTCAATGACCATTTCACAGATGATTCCTTTCTGAATCTCATTGAAGAGGAGGAAAATGTTAAGGCGGCCCTTTAGTGTCTTGAAATTTTTTGTTTAGCTTATGTTTTAGTTATACATTGGCACAAGACTCAATGCTATAGGCAATCTTTCCTTCTAGCTCCACCTTGGATTCTGCACTATGGTTGGAAATGGTTACAACACAGAAATTTTTCTCTTTCTGAGCATTCCTTTTGCCTTTCTAGCTTCACCCGTGGACCTCTAGAATTCCATTTGAGCCAAGATTGAAAAGAAGTTAGTGTAGCATCCTAAAATTGTGACACTTGCAATTTCGACCGCATTTGGGTCTTCATGATGGCGATGCAACACTGAACCTGAATGGAGACCTCGAAACTTGTCCACGACACCAAAAATTGCATTTTTCCAGCACCCTGGCCTGACCCTCCTTGCACCCTGCTATCCCGGGAGGTAGGACCAGAGCGCCCAGTGCCCTGGTCCTTCAGGACCATGGCGCCCAGCGCCCTGGTCCCCCAGGACCATGGCGCCCAACGCCCTGGTCCCTGGCCCTATTTTGGGCCCGGTCTCCTATGGGGCTTCGGGTCTTTTTGTTTGCAAATTGGAAATTACATTTCTTGGTCGACCTAAGGTCGGGAAAATCAGTCTTTTAACCCTAATTGGCAAGTGTATAAACTACATTTTCTCTCCCATTTTGGGTAGATGAAAGAAAAAAAGAAGGACAGATGTGTACAAGACGTGGAAACGATACTCAAGCATTCAAGCATTCAAGCATTCCTTCAAGCAATCGATCATTCCAAGTCTCCATTCAAGGCTAAGTGTTGCATTCAAGACAAGGATTCAACCATTGAAGAGGAGATCACATATTACATACTACATACATCATACAACATACAACAACATCTATACCTTCGCACATAAGGATACAAACATCCTTACAACAAGGTATTAGTACTTGTTTTACATTACGAACATTTACATTTACAACATTTCTCATTTCTTGGTTAATTCCAAAACTGGGGTTTGACCTAAGGGAAAACCCCTAATCCCTAACCCCCCAATCATCTTTGCTTTTCTGTGTGTAGGTTGTAGGTACGCGGTTGAAATTGAAGATCTGGAATCCTTGTGCAGAGACGAATAGATCCCCCTTCATTTCGTGGATTTTTTGGAGGACCGTGTGCACACCAAGTGCCATCGTCCCGTCAACTTTTGCTCAAATTTGTAGGATAGCATCGTCTCGACATTTTACTGCTAATTCCAGGTTTGTAGCTTCATCCTATATCCCTATCTCAGTTTATAAGTGAATCTTTCTCACTTTTCATGCATTCCTAACTTAATCATTCTATCCACATTCTTTACAAAAGAGGGTAGCCTTGCTGTCTTAACCCTTGAAACTCATTTAGAATCCAATCTTGCATTGTGTGGGATTGGATCTTGTGGGTTTCAACCCCTCTTTTGAATGTAAAGTCTCCCCTAAGTGAAAACCGACAATCCTAAGTGACCCCCTTTTCCCCTTGAAGTGGTGGGGGGAACACTTGGGGTTCGCTTGTGATTTTCTGCTTTACATTTTGGTGAACCCGACGTGAACATCCTTTCTGATTATTCATCATTAGATCTAAAAAATTGGCTTCATTGATTACATTTCCATGTTTGATCTTTTGCAAATTTTAGAGGTTGATTGCATAAAAACCCTAAATTTTCTTTTTAGTAATTGAACTTGTGAAATGTTTAATTGTTAATGCTTGTTTCAGATCTACCCTTCTACTGCAAATTCTCAAATCATATCTCTGCTTTAATTCTGAAAATTAAGTGGTTAAGTGTCAAAACCCTAATTTTTAAAACCTTCTTGATTCAACCTTTGACTGATAATTTCATTGATCAAAACATCTCCAAATCAGTTGTAACTTTGGATTCCGCAATAAAATCATAATATCTTTCATCCCTGAAAATTTGGAAAAAAGTTGCGAGGACTGTGTGCACCCCGAGCGCCATCGTCCCCGACATTTTTTCCGAAATTTTGGGAATTAGATCTTACTGTATTTTTTTGCTAAAATCCAGAATTTTGGCTGATTTTATCAATTACAACACTTTCAAAATTAAAGTCAAAGTTGGTCTAGTGATTGTTTGGATTAAGGCTCCTAATCATTCAAAAATTGTTGAAACTGAAATTCATGTCAAAATTGTGTTCTTACTATCCTAAATCTGAAAAGTGTGTTGGCATTCATTCAAAATTTCAGTGCTTTATTCAAATTCTTGCAATTTGTGACTTTTGAAATTAAGTGCTTAATTATACCAACTTTGATTTCCGCTTTCAAAATTGAATTTTGCGTGAAATTGAGTCAACTTTTAAAATTCAAAACTTGCATTGCTTTTGGTATTCCCTCTAAAATCATAAAATTCAAAATTTCAGTTTCCCTCTCTTTTTCAAAATTCAAATTTTGCATTTTTCGACAATCTTGGTAGGGTTCAATTTTGAGATTGCAACTTTAATTTGGCCTATCTACAGATCGTAAAATCACTCAATTTTTTCAGATTAGCTCTAAAATCATCATAACTTTCATCCCTGAAAATTTCAAAAAAAGTTGCGAGGACCGTGTGCACTCCGAGCGCCACGGTCCCTGACATTTTTTTTGAAATTTCGGGAGATTGTCGTGATTGCATTTAACAACTTAAATCTAGGAGATTGGCTGATTTTATTGAAATTTGCTACCTCTAAATTCAAAATCTTCTCTCCCTCTCTAGTGCATGAGTTTTACAACAATAAGCCCTACTTACACTATTCCCGTTAGATGAAGCCTTAGAATTAAGTCTTTCCAAGGTTTAATTACTAAGGAGATGGAACCTAATTTGAATAGCCTTTTTAACGAGGACATGAGTAATTCCTCTAATCCTACTAATCATGAAGAAGCTCTCCATGAGGTTTCTGTAGAACAACTTTCGAAATTGGATAACCAATTTGACGATTTTCGACAATGGATGTCTCATGAATACCTCGATAGTCAAGCTCTTCCTTTAATTGAGGGTCTAAAACATATGCTTCAAAGTGATAAGAATGGAATTGATATTTTGCATGGTATTGCACACATTGTGGATTCAAATGTGATGCCTATGAAGAGTTGTGCTGAAACTTTAGGTTATACACAACCTCCTACTCAAGTCAATCATTCTATTCCTTTGACAACTTCTATTGCTAGCATACCTACCTTTACATCAAACATAACGACTACTTCTATACAAGACATTCCCCCTGTGATCACTAGTCATGGGGGCAATCCTTCCTCTTCAATTAACCCTCTTCCTTCATTTAATACAACTTCTTCATTCATTCCTTCAATGAGTGTTCCTATTACATCTTCACAAATGAACATGACGCAAGGGGGCAATTCATTCAACCATTCCATTCCTCCTTGTAGTGTTCCTCCTTTCCAATCATCTCCTATGACTAACTATCATAGTGTCCCGCCACCTTACTCTCTACCTTCTTTCAATAGCATAACACCTCCATCTCAATCTAACATGTCTAATATGAATTCTTTGACTGAAACGACCATTAACAATCTTGCACAAACTGTCTCTTCTTTATAGCAACAAATTGCTTCTATGAATCAATCTAAGTTTAGTGTGCCCACATTTGATGTTGCGAGCCCACTTTCTCTTGACATTGTTCGAGCTATTCCTCCTAAACATGTTGAAATCCCGCATTTAGAGCTTTATAATGGTAAAGGAGATCCTCTAACACATGTTAAGACTTTTCAAACAATATGTACCGATTTTGCTTATGACCAAAGGTTGCTTGCAAAACTGTTTACTAGAACATTAAGAGATAAAGCCCTACAATGGTATTGCTCGTTGCCTTCTTATTCTATTACTTCTTTCGAACAACTTGCAAATGCTTTCATTCAACAATTTCAAAACAATATAAGTCCTAAAGTTACTTTGATTGATTTAATGCATTGTAAACAAGGTGTTAAAGAAAAAGTGACTGATTTCATTGGTAGATATAAGCATTTGTATGCTCAAATTTCTTTTCCAGTGCCTGACAATGATATTCAAAGAATCTTTATTTCTAATTTACAAAAAGATATTCGAGACAAACTTCTATTTTCTGAGTTTACTTCTTTCCAACAGTTGTGTGCAACTCTTCACAATTATCAACTGACTATGAGTCAAATGGAACAATCACATCCTATGGCTCTGAGTGATAAGGGTGATAGCAGTCAACAACCATTTGGAATGTTTAAACCGAACAGAGATTCCATCAAATTCAATGAAAACATCATCAACAACAATGTGAATGCAGCATCAGGTGTGCCTCCTATTTCTAAGTTTTTCAAGAAAGAAAGAAAGTATACTCCTTTGAATGAATCATTGCATAGTATTATGAATAAGTTATTGGAACAAAATGTGCTTACTCTTCCTCCTATGAGGCAAATAGATCCTGCAAAGATTACTTCACCCTATTTTGATAACAAATCTTTTTGTCAATTTCATTGTCAACCTGGGCATGATACTGAAAAATGTTTTGCTTTAAAGGGTAAAATTCAAGATCTGATTGATAATAATACTATCTCTGTTTCTGGAGTGAATGATAAAGGCAACACATCTGTAGCTCCTCCTAACCAGAATCTGCAAATTTTTACTGATCCATTACCTTCTCATACCTCTAATGCGATTGAGACTAATGATTCCTCTTTCTCATCTGATGGTCTTGTGTCTATGACTCCGAATGTGATTAACTTTGTAGAGCAGCAAGAAAACCCTAAAGAACCTTCCATCACATTTGATTCTAATGAAACTATCAGGGCACCCAATGGTCCTTTATACATAGTTGCAAAAGTTAAGAATACACCTTGTCGTGGAGTGCTTATTGATCCTTCGTGCATGGTTAATGTTATTATTGAAGAATTTCTTTTTATTTTGCAATTGAATCAAGTGATCTATGACAAAACAGATGTGATTGTGAAATTATTTGATGCATTTTCTTCTCCTGCAATTGGTTCTATTACATTACCTATTGAGGTCCATAACAAATCTCTTGATGTGAACTTTGCTATTATTCCTTCATCCGAACAATTTCGTGTGAAGCTTGGCTATCCTTGGCTATCTTTCATGAAAGCTATTGCTTCTCCTATACATAAGTGTTTGAAATTTCCCCATAATGGTGAAGTTGTTACTGTCAATCATAGTCTTTTTAAACCAGCTGAAAGAACTTCTAGCATTCCTATTGATTATTTTTGGCCTAAACAGTTCCAATCTCTTCCTTCGCGAAGAGATCATCTGTTCAAATCTTATCAAAAGTGGAAAATGGATATGATCCTATCTCGAAGTGAACCTAGAACACCCAAACTTGATATTCCTATCATTCTTGAGAAGGAAGTTCTTCCTTTGAAAGATAAAACTAATGTCTTTCCTCAAGAAGATTCTCAACCCATTCCTATGGATGTGACTATGTCTATGCCTAATAAACCTTCTAAATGTAGACCTATACCTCCTCGTCATGATGGACTTGGTCTTCTTCCTAAACCAAATATTCCTCCTTTATATGGAGCAGTTCCTCCTCCGTCCTTTTATAGAGAGAAGAGACCTTCTTCTTCTCCTATTATCCAGCCTAAGAGACCACAACCTAAACACCCAAGTGATAAGGATGAGAACATTCCTCCTCCTCAATCTTCTCCACTTCCTACTAAGACTAGACGAAATCGTTTTGCACGTGAACGCCGATGAAAGCATCGTCTTAGAGCTCAGGCAGCTGCTTCTCAAACTTTGCAATCTCCAAATACACCTTCAACAACATTATTCCATTTTCTCCTCAATCAGAAATTGAGCCAAAATCTCCTAAACATAAGATGCATGATGGTCTTGATCCTGTGCGAGTTAAAGATCCTATTTTTATAAATCTTGATGATGATATAGATGAAAATGTTATCCATGATGAAAATGTTACTCCTCTTGCTTCTGATAGTGAATATGAACTTGTTGATGTTGATAACCATTTATCTAACGAATTTTCTAAAGCACTCATCCTAGCTCCTAGACAAGAACAACGTGGCTTGGAACATGAACATAGCCCTTGTTTGGATCTTGTGATAGCTCCATCTGCTGTGTTGGATGTTCCTCCTCTAGCATGTTCCCTACCTTCCCGAAACATTGATCAGCAAGATCGGGGGGTAGATGACGTGCTAGACTAGTTCATTAGCATAGCAAACTCTCTCCTCCTCTCTTTTGTTACTTCTTCTATGTGTTATTCTCATTCTTCTATTTGTTGTCCTTAGTGTTGTCTACTTGAGGACGATGCAAAACATTGAGATCTCTTTTGGTCTCTCTCATGTTGACTCAAAAGACACATGTGTTCCCTTCTTCTAGGTGACCTTCCTTGATTGGGGAATGAAGAATAATTATGCATACATACATATGATATACATGACTTATCATACAACATATTGACCCCGAGGAAAGCGAAGTCACCTTGTACTTTGTGTTTTGTGTCTTTTATCCTTGGGTTTATCTCACACTTTGGGGCTAAATCTTTGTGATAACGTGCTCCTTTCCCTTCTCATTTCTTATGTGTATCACTACCTTAAAGAAATCACCCCCGTTGAGGCGTGTGCGATCGCTTTAATGTAGGGGGGCATACACCCCATCTATCCCTTCAGGATACTTGAAAATTTCTTGGCGAACTTAGCTTTGCCTTGAAAATTTTTGGTATTTCTCTTGCATGACTCATAGTGAGGGAACTTTACTACTGACAGTCATGGTTCTCCCTTGTGATCTTCCCTTTTACTTTGTCAATCGAAGTCGTAAGATCCTTAGTCCACTGGGGGCTTGGTGTGTCTTGCCTCCTTGATGTGGTGAAAGTCTTTCAATGTTTGTTTCCTTGTACTTTACTGGAAGTATGAGCATACATACTCCCGCTAAAGTGGGGGCTAAATGTAGCGTCCTAAAATTGTGACACTTGCAATTTCGACCGCATTTGGGTCTTCATGATGGCGACGCAACACTGAACCTGAATGGAGACCCCAAAACTTGTCCACGACACCAAAATCTGCATTTTTCTAGCACCCTGGCGTGACCCTCCTTGCACCCTGCTGTCCAGGAGGTGGGACCAGAGCGCCCAGCGCCCTGGTCCTTCAAGACCAGGGCGCCCAGTGCCCTGGTCCCCTAGGACCATGGCGCCCAGTGCCCTGGTCCCTGGCCCTATTTTGGGCCCGGTCTCCTATGGGGCTTTGGGTCTTTTTGTTTGCAAATTGGAAATTACATTTCCTGGTCGGCCTAAGGTCGGGAAAATCAGTCTTTTAACCCTAATTGGCAAGTATATAAACTACATTTTCTCTCCCATTTTGGGTAGATGAAAGAAAAAAAGAAGGACAGATGTGTACAAGATGTGGAAATGATACTCAAGCATTCCTTTAAGCAATTGATCATTCCAAGTCTCCATTCAAGGCTAAGTGTTGCATTCAAGACAAGGATTCAACCATTGAAGAGCAGATCACATATTACATACTACATACAACATACAACATACAACAACATCTATACCTTCGCACATAAGGATACAAACATTCTTACAACAAGGTATTAGTACTTGTTTTACATTACAAACATTTACATTTATAGCATTTCTCATTTCTTGGTTAATTCCAAAACCGGGGTTTGACCTAAGGGCAAACCCCTAATCCCTAACCCCCCAATCATCTTCACTTTTTTGTGTGTAGGTTGCAGGTACGCGGCTGAAATTGAAGATCTGGAATCCTTGTGCAGAGATGAACAGATCTCCCTTCGTTTCGTGGATTTTTCGGAGGACCGTGTGCACGCCGGGCACCATCGTCCCGTCAACTTTTGCCCTAAGTGAAAACCGACAATCCTAAGTGACCCCCTTTTCCCCTTGAAGTGGTGGGGGGAACACTTGGGGTTCGCTCGCGATTTTCCGCTTTACAGTTAGCATATTGGGTCACTAAGCCTCTCTCTTTGGTTGGAAATTTTCAAATTTTCTCTAAAGTTTTGGCTACCATCCATGTTTATTATTCTTCACGTTGGGCTCCTTCCAAGGCCTCTTACATGAGGTTGGAAAAGTTATTTCAAGACTATTTTTGGGCCTCTAGAACTGATCATTATGGGTTCCACAGAGTTGCCTGGGAGTACTATTGCCTTCCTAAAGAGTCTAGAGGGCTTGGTCTTCTTTCCACCCAGAAGCGGGATCTTTTCCTATGTGCCAAATAGGTCATCAGAGCCTTATCTGGTGATGAGGCTTGGAAAATTCTTCTTAGACATTGAATTTCTTCAAATTTTCTTGTTAATAGACCTGCTTGGAAGGGGATTAGATTTTAAACCCTTCTTTTTATGAAAGACCTAGTTCAGATCTAGGGCACTTTTGTTGTCAAGGGTATTTGGAGAGCTTGGGAAGTTGTTAAGCCTTGGCTTTGGTGGGCCGAAGATGGCTTTTGGGATGGCCTATCCATGAATCAACATAACCTCTGGTGGTTGCCTCTTTTTCATTAGCAAGGGCTCCCTCTTGTTAAGATTCGGGTTGTTAGTGCTCTTCTTTTTCACAAACGTGGCATTAGAATACCCAATAATATGTTCTCTAGGGCTACTATGAGCCTTCGATCATTGGATGACCTTCAGGTCCAATTTTGTCTATCTCACCCAGATCGATAGACATATAACCTATTGGTGTTAGCTTTTCCTTCACACATGTTTCATAATCTTAGTATTCAGTATGTCAAGCCATGGTGGAAGGATTAGAAGTGGTATCCTTGAAGTCCTCTTTCCATCTATAAACCCAAGATGGGTTATCATTGGCTGGTGCCACATTTTCTTATGGTCACCATTCTTAACCAATGGTGGCATTTGCAGTCTTCTTAGTAAACTTGGAGACTTCAGTTTCTTACTGTTTGGTCTACCATCACGGAACCCAAGATTGCACACTTTTCTTGGTGTGTTCTTTTTTAGGGGTTGCCTTTGGGTCCCAGACTCAAACATTTGGGGTTTCCTAACCCCAGATGCCCTTTTTGTGGGCAATCAAAAAATTTCATCCAAATTTTCTAGTTCTGTAGAAGAGCTCAAGAGTATTGGAGTTTGATTCATGATTTTTTCGGGCCATTTACGCTGGAACCCTTTTCTTGGCACATAGCCTTCCTAGGTGATTCGCCAAGAATCCCCTTCAAGTTTTCCCAAATATGGCATACTTTCAAGATGGAGATCTTATTTACTCTTTGGAAGGATAGAAATATTGTTTTATTCACTCACAACTTTCTAGATATTAACGTTTCTATGTACAATAAGGCATGTATTTGTAATAATGTGATAATACAAATCTAGGTTCAAGCTGATAAAGTAGCTTTAGAGTGGCCAACCTATAGGAGCTCTTACAACATTGGGGCAATGCCCCTTATATCATTGCTAGAGTTTTGTTGAACTCTACTTTTGTCGATCGCATTCTGCCCCATGGTTGTTGTCATGGTCATACTTCCTCTGCTTGTCGTTCATAGACCTTGTAGTCCTAGGTCCCTCGCCGCTCCTTGAGTGGGGGTTGTGATGCATGGAGATGCTACCTGACCTCTCATCTGCATCATTGCTCCACCTTGGGGTTTCCTTTTGTTACTCCTGCCCCCTCAGATCCTAGTGGTTTCGGTTGGCCTGATACCAGAGGTGGTTCTGGGTAGCTTGCTGCCACTTCCTCTATGTGGTTTCCTTGCTTGGCCTTGGTTTTTTCACCTTATATGAGGGATGAAGGAGAAGATGAACAAGAAAAATAAAAAAGAAGAAGATGGGTGGTCCCTTCTAGACTTGACCCATGGCCCCATTGAAGTATGGGGTAAAAAGGATGATCTAGGGTTGTGCTCATGTTTCTTTCTTGATGAATAGTTGTTTGTTTTATGGTTCCAGCCTAGGGTTGTTTGACTTTCATGAGGTGATCTTGTATTCCTTGGATTTTTTTTGTGAATATGTACTTTAATATTTTTTATTAATAGAGAAGGCCTATTCATCAAAAAAATGAAATTTAAAAACATCTTTTTTTTATTGGTAATATTTATAATTTTATTAAAATTAGCTAAAATAGTAAAATAGGAAAACTATCATCGAGTCAAAAATCACCCTCAGCTCACCAAACCACCCTACCAAAAACATGTTTTTCAAACCAGAAACTCATAAACCCTACCACACAACTACTCTGGAAAAAAAAAGTCTAATTATATCAAGCCAAACTTAAATTGGCATAACTGTTCAAGACAGAGTTAGCTGAAAGCAACTAAATCAACCATAATGAAATGAAAATTGGTACCAAGAGGTAACTTGATCCACCATGTTTCATCTTTCAATCTTCAGCTACATTCAGTGCACTCCAAGCATCCCCCAACCTTTCTAATTTCATCAATCGCACCACTACCCAAATCATTTTGCGTTGCTAACTCTACTGAAAGTCACCTAGCAATCGACTACCTCCTCCACACCTTGTCCACCATCCTAGCTTCCTCTCTCACTTGCCTAATAATTTCTTCCAACTCCATTATTTGAACGTAAATTATCAGTCCTTCCCACTCTCTCCACGCATCATCTCAAAACCTAGCTTTAACTTCCTCATGGAGTTGCGGGAAATGAATCTTCATGTTCTACCCAGAAGCTCTGCATTTTCCTCTAGTATACCTTCAGAAACATTGAAACCCCAACCGGGACTACCCACTCTAGCAAAAACTCCATGTTTAGAAGGTAGTCTCTCAAGATTATTATTGTCATCACCTTTTTGACCTCCTCAAATGAATAGCCCAAGTCGAGACCCGAAGCCATGATTAAAGAGTAAATGTACGTCCTCAAACGATATTTATTGCCAATGACAACCACCTCTTTACCAAGAACCAGTTGAATAGCTTTTAGAAATGGGAGGTGTCTTGCCAAAAACATGTTTTCAAGCATCTTCATAGGAACATGACCCCAAAGTGCAAGCATCAACTTAGATGATTTGAGGGTGAAATTAGCTTCAATGTTGGAAGCCTCATCAAATCATCGAGCTCTGTAGAAAATTCATAATTTCTGCAACCAAACACTCTCAACTACCATATTGAATGAGCATGCATTCCATTTCTATCTATTAAAGAGGCACACACCACAACGGTTTCCATTGCAGAAGCCTTCGACATTAATTGCCTGTAAAGAACAATCTAGTCTTAGCTTATTAAAGTAGATGCAAGTTGCATGTCGCACATATCAAGTATGTGATAGTACTATCCTAGTCAAGATGTCTTAATTCCATAAAACGTTGTTATCATTACCATCCCACCAACTCACATCAATTTAGAAACATCTTTATTCTTTTAATTAATTTTTTTTACATAACTTCTTTAATTCATTCATGGAAAGAAGCATATATATTTATTTAATTTCTATTTAAAACTTAGAAACTATTTATTATCATTAATTGTTTTTGAATATAACTTCTTTAATTTATTTATGAAATAGAAGATTAAACATTTATAAATTAAAGAAAAAACCTTGTATAGATTTAAAAATATGTGACAGATTGAGTTTTTTTTTTTGACTCACAAAAGGGGTAAAAATTTATTTAAACGAAATCTCAATACAAACAAAGGAGAAACCAGCCCCAAAATAAAAAAACATAAGGAACACACCTACTCTACCAAATCTTCTAAAATAATTTTCTTGAACTTAGATTGAACATGCACCAAAGGTCGTTGATCCCAATCCCAAATATTCCAACCAACCTCTTTGCTCTGACGCCCATTTAGCCAAACAATTCGCTGCCCTATTCCATTCCCAAGGAATATAACAAAAAGACACTAAATCCAACACATCTCTCAGACTAATAATCTATCTATCTCTAACTATTCAGTATATCAACAACAACTAGAGAATCTAATTCAATAAATAATATTACTCCATCCCATCTCACATCCTCTTTCAAGAGCTGAGAGAACCACAAGAGCCTCCATAAGATTATTGATTTGATGTCCCTTATAACTAGAGAAAAGAAAGACCAATTTTTGAAGCAATCCCTGGCAACACCCACAATCCCAGCATGCCTCGGATTACCATGACAGGAGCCATCCATATTAATTTTTAGGAATCCTTGGGGTGGGGGGGACCACTTGCCAACCCTTTGGGCCTTCCTCTTCTTCCCATAAAAGGAATCACAAATAACCTCCCTCAAGATTCCCAAATTTTGAGTATTACACCTCTTAGTAGGACTGAAATCTTAAGAGAAATCACACTTAGCCAATAGAGTTTCTCTAACTATATTACCAACTCTCAGCCACACTTGATGAGATCCCATCCTTTTCTCTTGAAAAAACCTGCAATTTCGCTCCAACCACACTTGCCAAATAATAAAGCACGGTCCAATATCCCAAGAACCATGAAGAATAGGATAATTAGCAAGGGGTCTACCAAGAGAATTCCAAAACTCAAGAAAAGAGTTAGTATGGACACATGAACATTTCCACACTCCCCACCAATGATGCCAAACTTCCTTTGCATTGGCACTAGAAGAAGGTATGCACACAACTCTCTTCAACTTTATTACAAAGCACACACATGGAAGGGCCATGAAAGCCTCTTTTACATATATTTTCCCATGTTAAACATCTATGTTGAACCGCTAACCAAATGAAAAGGCTACATTTAGGCCAAACAAGCCTATTCCAAACTTGCTACTCTCAAGGAACATTCACCTTACCAAACCTCCTCCTATCCAATTTTTGTATCCCGAAGCCACAATATACCTTCCTTTTAGGTTAGGACCCCAACCCAAAAGGTCAGCTCCTCCCATGGAATTACAATTCCTTCCCTCTAAAATCCTAGCAAGATGATCTCTATCCTCCAGAGTCCCTCTTGGGGCCACTCCTGTGGATTTTTCCATCAAGCCACTGTTCCTCGACCTAAACCTGAAACCACTTTAAAATCCTCAACCCTACTCCAACCAACATCAAGAAAGACATCACAAAGACTCTCAAGATGAGGATATTGAGAGATGATTGGAGGAAAACCATCCCACAAATCATACCAAAACAAGGCTTCCACACCCTTATTGCATATCTAGAAGAGACTTTGCTTAATTAGTTGTGCTCTCTTTTTAAGAATATTCTAGACCCAAGAGATAGAACCTATTAGCTCATATTGAGGGCATCCTTACCATCTACTCCCCCAAGGTATTTGATGTTCCAAATTTTATCCCATCCGCGATCTTGGTTAGCACACCATCTCCAAAACAGATTCACAACCAACACCTATCCATTCATCCTCATTTTCCACAAACTAAGACCACCATCCTACTTTGGTCTACAAACAATCTCCCATTTGACCAAACTCCATTTTGAGGAAAGCAAATTACCAGTCTATAGAAATTGCCTACATAGGAAATGAAACTCCCTAATGAAGGTTGCATGAGTAGTCTGTACAAAGCATCTATAAATCATAATGTCTTGGATAACTAACTTCATAAGAGTCACTCTCCCTATTGTAGAAAGCCACCTATGAATCTATTGAATGACCTTCTGGTGGAGCTTATCTAGAATATCTTTCCATAGCCCACTAGACAAGGAACCAGCAGAGATAGGCATCCCAAGATAGACCAAAGGAAGTGCTCCAATCTGGAAATGCAAGATCCTAGATATCCTTGCTTGTATGAGAATTGGAGTATTGAAAAAGAAGATAAAATATTCATTCTCATTAATCATTTGCTCAGAATCTACCAAGTACATATCCAACTCCTTTCTAAATTTGGTAGCCTCATTAATTCTAGCAGCACCCATAAGAGAAGTATCAGAAAAAAAATTGCAAATTAGAATAAGGGGGAAGATCATACCCCCAACTCCACCCCTAAATCAACCCTTGGCTTACCTAAGATTTGATAAACCTTCCCAAGCCTTCATCAATAGGAATAAAAAAGTAGGGGGAGAGAGGGTCCCCTTGCCAAAGACCTTTAGACACACCAAATAATTCAGTAGCTTCACCATTGATCAAGACTGTGAAATAGGATGAAGTAATGCAACTCATGACTGATCTCATATTAAAACCAAATGTAGAAAGAACATTATGAAGTGAGTTTTAAGTACAAGAACCCATTGACAATAACATAAATTTATTGACCATGAATATAATAATGTTATTTTTTGGAGGAGCTATTTTTGAACTCTAGTACATAGGTGAAATGGGAAAGAGATCGGATAGATAAAGAATACTATATGGGGGTGAATCATTTGATTGATTTACTAGAGACCTGTCTTATCACATATGATTTGACATACATGATTTTGTGGAGATCCATCCTATTACACAAGTATGTCACATCCTCACTCAAGAAGTCAATACGTAAGAATAAAAATAAAATAAGAAGATAAATATTAAAAGTATTTTTGAAACTTGAAGGGGAGATGGGAGAGATAACATGCATTAAAGAGAACATGGTGCTTGAACTTGTAGATTATGACACATAATTAAAAAATGTAAGGTGTTCCAATCATCATGTCAAAGAATATTGTGTAGAAAATAATGGTATTGAGAGATAACAGAAAAGCCCATAACCTTTCCCTATCAAAACCCATTGTGAGGATTAGTCATGGTATAAGTTCATGTGGAAAGGGATAGATGGAGATAGGGCATGGGAAGATGATGAATTCCCTCAAGGAAACATGATATCATAGTTAGCAATGATGGTGGGTTTTTGTATAATATGATGAGTAATAGAAGAAATTTTCAATATATTGAAGGAAATGGCTAAAAAAATGTATTGATTGGCTTTGAGAAAGGGATAGAAGTATTAATTTTCCCATTGTTATTGAAGTCCTTGTATTTCTGATTGAGTTTGTACAATGACCAATAAATTCTCAAATGTTATTCATGGTAACCTTTTGATTCTCCTCCAATTTGGTAACCTCCACTATGATTTGATTATTCCTTTTTGCACCCATGTTTCTTTTAATATTCAAAATTACATGCTCAATTATTATCCACTTTCCAAAAGTTTTTAGCCACTTTCTTCATCTACTCCCACACACATTCATGGAGGGATACCTCTAGCCAAATTTTCTTAGACCTAGTTTCTTTAGAGTCTATCTTTTCATCTTGGGCTCGCGCAGTTTGGTCATATTCCACATTGAGAGCTCCATATGTAGATTGAATGCATTACAAATATCCTTTGATTCTTCTTAAAGTTTTAGGGATATGATACATTGGGTTTGGGTGGACCTAATATAGGCTCCTCTTCCTACTCTGAAGAAACACTTAGTGGGGAATAGGCAAGGGATTCTAAGATAGAAGTAGGGAAAGGGGAATTAGACGTAGTTCAAAAGGTTTACAAGGAATCAAAGCCAAGATCAATGTATATGATAATAGAGTCAGATGACTAAATAGGAAAATAAACTTTTTTGTCTTTATAGATCACAACAGAAGTGTCAACTAGTATATTGTGGCTACATGGAGAGTTAGAGGCCCAGATGGAAAGATTAATGGAAATATTAAAGGTGGGGGTAAAAGTGACCAATGAAGAGGTTGTATGTGGGATGGGTAATTTATGGCTTACATGTTGCACCAAAATAGAATGGTAACCAAGTTTGGGCTTGGTGTCAAAGAATAGAATGAGAGATAGATTATACTAGAAGATTTGAAAGATCAAACCTTCATTAAGGGTGGTTTATCTAATCCAAAAAATTTAGTAATGGGCTCATCTAGGGATGTCTAAATTTAAAAATTAAATTTTATCTTAATGTGATACCTAAAATATTAAACATAGCGAACAAAAGACATAAAAAATTTTGTAGCAACTTTCTAAATTTTCATATCTCATGGAGGCTTCAACAACCCCAACCCAAATTCCAAGGATATCATCTCAATTAAAGCCATTTTGGATCCTACTGAACTTCTCCTCTCATTGCAAAAAATTCCTAATGGACTCCTTGTAATCACTTTTCAATATTTTACCATTTGCATTCTTTCATTGGCAATATATGTAGTAGTGCATATAGCCTTTGTTGAGATCTAGAAGGAGATGATTTTGATAACCACACTATTATTCCATGATTTTTCAAATTCCATAGAGATGGATTGATCAAAACCCTACATAGAAATGATGTATAGAATCAAATTTGCCTCCTACACATCCAAAGATCTACCCCACTCTTAAATGTTTAATGATTGTTGGGTGCAATTTCAACCAAATCACAAATCATGGCCACAAAAGGAAATCTCAAATATGGCCAATGAAAATCAAAATTAAAGGTAGGAAAAGAGAGAACAAGTTTTTGGTATTTAGAGAGAAAACATAAATAGGGTTGGATGGTATCCAAATATTAGTACTAGTAGGCTATCCTAAAGACAATGGAGAGTTAATTTGAAAATGAAAGTGTAATTGTGCCCTCATTATTCCCTAAGTCACCCAAATTGATGGCATCCATAACCAAATTATATGTTCCTCCAACAATGTTACTAGAAATGAGAAACAAAATGTGTGACAACATAGCAAGAAATAAAATTTTAAATAATTGAACATAAAAAAATCGTGCATATATATATATAAAATAAATTATTTAACATTTTTTAGATTAAAGAAAATTTCAATAATCTAATAAAGAAAATTAATAAAACTTAACTATTTGAAAAGTTTTTGATTAAGGGAAAATATGTTTTGAAGGGCCCTTGAAACCCTTTACATCAAATATTCAAAAGATAGTCATCATAGTTAACTAGACAAACAAAAGACAACACCCACAGAAAGGACAGTCGACTGAAAACAAAAATCCTATAGTAGAAAAAACACAACACATAAAATAAACACAAAATAGTAGAGAAAGAAGAGAAAAACAACCAGGCCTAGGTGAAGTTCTTTAGCAATTCGGTAGCTTCCAGCTCTAATTGCTCCATTGTCATAGTAGTCCCCTTGAGATCTTCAATGTCTCTGATTTGGTTTTGCTTCTTCCTGGTACTTGCTCTTATTCTTTTCTTGGGACTAGCTTCCTTATCTTCAGGGGTTTCATCCTTCTCCTTAGTAGTATCCCCAGGGGCCTTATCCTCGTGGACCTATTCGAGTTTGATAATTAGGATCTTGATACTATTAGAAGTGATCTTTAAAATCTTGTAACTCTGCTCCCCAATCTTTTTTAGGGTCTTCTCAATCCCTTCCATCTTATTTTTAGTTGCCCCTACCCTATCTTGTAGGGTTATAAAGCTATTGTGTTGGGAATTTATAATTTCATCTACATTACTGATACCTTTAGTCAAATCACTTTAGTAGTCAGGTAGAGAGTTGAATTTGCCAGTGCCAATAGCTTCCATAGCTTCAAGTTTTCTAGCTTCCTAGACCTATTTAGCTTTTATGTTTTTAATTTCCTTCTGTACCTAAGAGAAGACCTATTGTAAGCAGTCCATTCCATTTTTTATACAAATGTCAAATTCTAGAGGGGAGCCATCCTGAGCCTCATCTTTCACAGGGTCCAAGTTCAACTCCAGACCCACCTCCTTCCACTCAGTTATCTTAATTTCCTTGTTGGGTATGTTCTCCCCAGCCAAGCCCTTTCTCTAATCCTTGGAACTAGTAGTAATGGGCGAGTGGTTCTTGGCCTCCAACTCCTCACCTCTCAGCAACTTCCCCTTTTTCTTCTATCTTGAGATAATTTTAACCTCCTCACTGTCAGTTTCCATGTCATTTTCACTCTCCTCTTCTTCCTTGTACCAGCTGTCATCATCCTTGATGAGCTTAAAATATACTCATAATTTGGATGTTATGATAAACTTTTAAATGCCTTTACTTTTGTTATTTCATGGATGTTCAGACTTTGTTGAAACCTTTTTGGGATATTCCTGTAGCTCATTGTGTTGACTTGATTGCATTTATTGCCCCGTTGACTCCCTAAAATGACTGGTATATCATATACAGTTTTTGAATGATGAAGTAGATTTAAAATGTGTGATTAATGAATAGATATTGTGTATGTGCCATACACCTTTTCTGTTGCCTGTTACCTTTTGTTTCGCAGGTTGTTGAAGAACGATCGAGTCAAGCGCAGCCGATCTCGGCCTTGCAGTAAAGTCCATTTCCTGCACGACTTCGAGGGAGCTCTGGTGAAGACTCTTTGACTGAAACCATGGGAAAGAATTTTAATGACAATCAATCTGGAAAGAGTGGAGTGCTAGATTCTCTCTAGATCGGGTTGAAAGCATAAATTTATTTATGAAGTTTGTTCCTTGATTTGGGGATATATTTTACTTCCACGTCTTTCTTTGATGGGGTTAGTTAGTTAGTTGCTCTCCTATTTTTAAATAAAGTTCTCCTCCTATGCGAGAAGAAGAGTGAAGAGAGTTAGAATAAGATAGAATCAGAGTAGTAGATATCATGTAAGAATCAATATGATAATGAAAGACAGAATCTGTTTAACCAGAGACAGAGTTTGTTGTTAGTTTCCATATCAACAAAACAATGTATATCATTCTGTTTTTATGAATAAAGTTCAATGAAGTTCTGAGTTTAGCATCTGCATAATCAAGAGATGCTTGCTAAGGGGGCCCACTTAGTAGGTATCTATAGCTCGTTAGTTAGTTGTTCTTTCTTGTTAAGCTTCAGTTTGCTTTCATCTTTAAAGTTTTTATACAAACTCAGCTTTACATTGCTCCTGTAGCACAAGGAATCCATCACTATGCCTATTCCTGCAGCATAAGGCCAGTTCATAGTTTGTGTTTCAGTTGTAGTTATCATGGTTTCTATTTTAATCAAATTATAGTTTAGTTAAAGAGCTTTGCATTACCTTCCTGTAGCGTAGGTAGAATTTCTTTCCAGTATGTATTTCTGCTAAGATTTGACCAAAATGAGTTCCTAGTGCATATATTTTGCTGCACCATTTAAAGTATACGTCCCTTGGTTTGACAAGTAAATGAACATCTACAAAGAGAGATATTGGTCACCTGTTGGAATGTCCAATTCCCAGGAAAGGTTTTACTGTGATTTTCATATCCTTTTGTGGGCGCGACCAATCCTCCCCCTTCTTTTTTCAACTGATCGACTCTTTACTTTGTTCCTCTTGGCTAGTTTTCCTTGCATGCTTGCTCGACCCAGGGGTATGGGGATTCTCCTAGATATCTGATAAAGTGTCATACCCTTCATAATCTTCATCATTCGAATCACCCAAATCATCATCTGACTCAAATACCTCAGATATAGCCTATTGAACAATGGTGTTCTTAATATGGTTGTATAGGACCACCATAAGACCCTCATGTAATGTAGGGTTAGTCTTGGGATTAGATATAACATCCATAATCCCGACATTTAGGGTACAAAACAGATAGTAGGGGAGGGAAATTTTCTCCTTATGCCGGAAATGATTAAGAAGAACAAAAATGGTAACTATAAACTCTAGTATATCTACCATCTAAAATTATGAATTCCATAACAACAAACAAAATCCATCACCACAACTTCTTGATTACCTTAGGGGAGTAGTAGGTGTGGCTTCCCTTCACTAGTTTCGCTTTCTCCATGTTGTCCTTGGGTAATTTCTTCATAGTTGCATCCGACAACTTCCGATCCATGTAGAATTTGATTTCATCCATCAGCAAACCAGCCACCTCTGTGATCATGGTCTCATTAACCTTAACCTTCCTACTGCCAATGGTAAGGGTTCCCCTTTTCCACCCCTTTTTGAAAACCCTGGTGATTTTAGGTCTTCTTTCTTGCATTCTTTCCATTTAATCCAATATTTTTTCTGCTTGCAGCATAACCCAAACCTGGGGATGGTCCCACCATTTATATATTTTTTTAGCCTCTATGCATTTACATTTCCCCCTATCTTCTTATCAATTTTAACAGAATGTAAATTCCAGCAAATACCTCTCTTCTCTGCAATCTTTTTTCTTAAGAAACAAAGAAGAAGCCTCTAGAAGCAGATAGAGATTCCTCAAGCTTTTTCGTAAATGGAAAGAAGATCCTACAAAGTGTGTGATATGTTATGGCAATAAGTGGTGTACTTCATTCTTGGTTGATTATGAAACTATTTCATGATGCCACAACCACCCCTACCATATTGAGAAATGATATCAAATCCTACCTTATTTTCAATGATATCTCTCATAATTTAAAATGTCACGTGCCACTTGAGGGAGCTCCCCCTCTTCATACCAAAACATTATCTTCCCACTCTACACTACCTCATTGGCAACACAATCAACACTCTTGTTAGACTCTATAAAAATGAGAGATGCAATATTGGTCAAATCCCTCAAGTAACTCGTTGGCCATGTCAATAATATTTTTAATCATCCATGATGGGTGATGGTTACCAAGGAGGCAATTGATTATATTATTAGAGTTTCCCTCTAGCCATATTTTATTGGCTCCCAGTTGATTCACTAATTTTATGGCTTGGAGGGTGTTGATGGCTTCAACCAAGTGATTAGTTTGATTCCCCAAGAGGAAGGCAACCACTCCCATGCAAAAGCTAAGGCTATTCCGGATAACTCCACCACAACCAACTAGCCCTAGGTTCCCTTTAGTAGCCCCATCAAAGTTAGCCTTAATCCAGTAATTAGGAGGAGAAGACTAGCAATAAATCCTTCTATTGAGTTCGTTAGTGTTGTTGTCCATAGAGGCTAGGATATTCTCCCTCCTTAAAACATCATACTTTTCCTTACTATTACAAGATTGAGATCCAATAGCCACCACATTATAAACAAGATTGTGTTTTATCTTAGCCTACACCACTTCAAGGGAGTTAATGGTGTTCTTGCAAATTCTGTTATTCCTTTCTTTCTAGATACTCCATAGGATATATGAAAAAAAAAAATCCCACGGTTTCTTCATAGTTGTATTTTTTGTTCTACAAGACCAACTCCTGAAACAATCTTGGATCGACTTAGGAAACACCCAACTTAAACCCCATAATTGAAAAAACATTGACTAGATTGGTTGGACAAAAGGGCAGTGAATAAAAATATGGTTCACAAATTCTTCATCATTAAGGCATAAGTACATTTGTTGGGGATGCAAAATCCCCTCTTTCTCAGGTTATCTATGGTTAGGATTTTATTTTGCAGAAGAATCCATAAAAAAAAATTTATTTTAGGAGTCAAACCTGTACACCAATCTTTGGCCCAATTGGCGATAGATTCTTGAGGCTTAGCCATCATAAGAACAATAGAGGCTACTAAATAATTCCCTGAAGGGGTTCCTCGCCACACCAGGTGGTCCTCCCTTCTTGGATTAATGACAACTCGGTTGAGCTTCATGTTAACATGTTTTAGGTTGGGATCAAAAGTGCTTAGGTCCACCTACTTCTGATCTCTCGAGTAGCCAGCAACTTTGACACTAAACTTGTCCTTGTAGGCTTGGATGATCACTTGAGGAACACGATGATCATTGAGAGGAGCACCTCCAATCCAAGCATCATCCCATAAATAGACCCTTCTACCATTACTAGTGGCCCACATTTTTCCCAAACTAATAATACCTTTTGCATGAGTAACACTATTTCATATGGTAGAGCCAATTGGGATCTGATCTAAGGAAAGAAAATCTTCCATGGTAGGAATCAGACAAAAATATTTAGCCTTCCAAATTTCATTCCATTCACCTATTCTATGATAGATTCTCCAAATTTGTTTGGCTGGGAGGGATTTATTCAGGGTTTTCATGTTTCTCAGGCCAAGCCGGGGACTTCTCCAGTTTGCAAAATTTATCCCAAGCAATGAGGGCAATTCTCTTCTTCTCCTCAACCCTAGACCATAGGAAATATTTTTGAATTTTCTCAATTGCATCTGCAAAATTTCCTGGTATTTTGAAGAGACTTAAGGCATAAACTAGAAGAATTTGGAGAGAAGATTTCAAGAGCTGGATTTTACTTACTTGGCCAAGAAGGGTCCCTTTCCACCCATCCAACTTCCTGATAAATCTATCAACAAGACTATTCCATAAAAGATCCATAGGTTTCATACCCAAGGGGAGATCCAAATAAATAGAAGGAGGTTGGCCAATTTGGCAACCGAGGATATGGGCCATATTGGTCGATCTTTTGTCCAGAGTGTTGAAGAAGAATAAAGAGATTTTCTCCTAGTTAATCCATAGGCCCGAAGTAGCACTATAAGTATTGAGAGTA
This sequence comes from Cryptomeria japonica, assembly GCF_030272615.1. Lineage (NCBI taxonomy): Eukaryota > Viridiplantae > Streptophyta > Pinopsida > Cupressales > Cupressaceae > Cryptomeria > Cryptomeria japonica. Next base: position 734,344,922 of record NC_081409.1, read on the forward strand.
TTTTTCATGTTAGTTGTTTCTCTAATCGATAAAGTACCCATTAAAATGGTATCATCAACAAATTGTTGGTGAGAAAAGACTTTAAATCTAGAAGAGGGAGAAACTCCCAACAAAAGATCCCGAGAAACAAGTTTGCCTATATTTTTGTCCAGACATTTAGCCAAGATAATAAAGAGAATAGGGGAAATGGGGTCCCCCTTCTTGATGCCCCTAGAAGATTTAAAGAAAGGGAAGGATGCTCCATTCATGATAAGACAGAATGAAGGGGTAGAAATGAGCTGGCCAACCAGCTGAATAAACTTTTCACAAAAAATAAATACTCTAAGCACCTTATCCAAAAACCCCCATTCCACCCGATCATAGGCCTTAGACAAATCCATTTTCATCAAGAAGCCCTGTATCTTTGAATCCACTAGCGAGTGAATATTTTCATGAATAGTGATGATAGAGTCTAGGATTTGTCTTCCAGGCACAAAGCCACTCTATTGGGGAAAGATAATGGAAGGAAGAACCCTAAGAAACCTAATAGTAACCACCTTCGAGCTAATCTTATAGAAGGAATTAAACCTAATCAGTCTAAATTGATCCATTAAGTCAGCCCTAGGACATTTGGGGATCAAAACCATAAAAGTGGCATTGATTTCAATTCTTGCACTCCCTTAACCAGATTCTTTTTTGATAATACTCCAAAAGGTTTGAAAGAAGAACATTGGGAACTCATCATGTCTGGGGATTTATTGCTATTAAAGGAGAACATTTCTTTCTTAATTTCCCCTTTAGAAGGAATGACAACCAAGACATTATTTTGATCTTTATTAATGAAGGAATGAATGGTCTCTAAGAGGATCCTTTGGGAATGATCATCCAGCCTGTTATTCGCAAAGAGAAGAGAGTTGAAAAATTTTCTAGCTTCATTCCTAATCTCATCGTCCTTCCTAGATTCAAATCCACCAATCCGCAATTTAGAGATTCTATTAGCAGCCTTGTGTTTTAGAGAAGTCATATGAAAGAATATGGTATTTTTGTCCCTAGCTTTAAGCCATAGAGACTGGGAACACTGTTTTGAAAATTATTCTTCCGTTTTGATGATCTTATGATACTTTACAAGAACTTCATTTTCCTCTCTGATAGAAACCTCAATATATCCGAGGGCTTGGATTTTTTCCTGGGTTTCCTTTAGCTCAAGCTGGGTTTTTTGCTTAGCAGCGAATAAATCCCCAAGAACTTCCTTGTTCCATTTCTTAATATTATCTTTCACATGCCTTAATGTTTTCACCATTCTATACATTGTGGTTCCTTTGACATCAATCGCATATCAATCCTTAATGGCCCTCTCAAGGTTACGATGATCCAGCCACATCCTTTCAAATCTAAAAGGAAAAATTATTTTTCAGCTTATATTCTATGCCACAAAAACTATAGGAAAATGGTCTGAACCAATCTGAGATATAGCTAAAAGGGAGCTCTGATAATGGCTAAACTAGTCATTTGAGATAAGGGCCTTATCTAATCTGACTTGGATAACATGCACCCATGTGACTCATCTAAGACTCCAGAAAATGGCAATACCCCCAAAAGCACCATCAGAGCTACCTCCTAGTACCCCACCATCCTTCAAAAGCTTAATCTTCTCAACTTTCTCTTTTGTCATTTTGGTTTCTTGGATAAGAAAAATATCTAGTTTATGTTCTCTAACGAAATTTGTTAGAACATCCTGTTTATGTGGACTATTCAATCCATGAATATTCCATGAAATAATTTTCATTTTATTTTTAGGGAACATACCTCAAGGATGGTCATCTGAGTTCCATCCTCTATATTCTTGTTGGCCTCTTGATCTCTAAGTTGGCTTGCTGATCTTCTTCTAGGAGGTGAGGGGATAAATCTTATATCGGCCTTAGTTCAATTTTTGGTCTTGATAGGGGTAGCCTAGGGGTTGACTTCGGCCCCTTTTTTCAACCTTTCTTTCATTCCACAACTTCACTATTCTGGATATCATCTTCTTGGTTGTTTTGGGTGGATGCCTTATACTTGAAAGCTTCTTCCTCAGCCCACTTTGCACTTATATTAAAAAATGAAGTCGTGGGGGATGGCTAGAAAGTAGATTTCACCAACTCAACTGACTATTGTGATTTTGATGAAGAAATCACTCCACGAATAAAACACCTCTGGGTGTCCTCATAGTTAGATCTAGGAAAGTCCCTGTTAGTGTTTTCCATGGTGCATTTCGAAGCCTCCTCCTTCTTGGTATGCAAAACCACCTGTATTTCTCCTTCTTCCAGGTTATCAATTCGTTGTTCATCCTGATTGAGTTTTTGTCATTCACTCTCATCTTTGCCTATTTGATCCTCTTTTCTACTCTCAAACACATGGTTTTCCATATTGATGTTCCTTTGTCTCTCAAAAGTGTCAAGGATGATGACACTATGGGCTTCTTCTACTGTTTTCTTTTCTTTTGCAACAACTGATTGCTTAACAATATTTTTGGCTCTCCATTGCATTGTCTTATCTTTCTTCACTTTCTCTTTCACATTCTATAGGGGGTATTTTTTTGCAGTAAAAACATACAAAAGGAATGCTTTCATATTCCAATGGTTGGACCCACTTCTCCAATCTGGAGTTAATCTTAATAGATAAAGGCATATACGTTCCTTTCATCACTCCTACATAGATTGTAGCAAAGATGAGTCTTCTTCTAGCCACTATGATAGGATCAATTGATAAGAGCTCCTCAAAGGAGCTAGTGATTCCTTTGAAAACATATTCAACCTAGAACTCGAGTGGGAGACCTAAAAGTTTGACCCAAACTGGAGCTTCAATAAAAAAGATTCATTTAGGTCCATCAAAGGCGACCATTTTTCTAGAGCCAGCGCAAATTTTACAATCAACCAAGGGCCATCATAGAGCACCCTTGACATGTCTTCTTCACACGAAAAAGCTTGAGACAGAGCACCTTTGGGCATGGACATGATCTCCACCTGACCTTTGAGTTCCCATTTAGGTTTAGTAAATGCCATGACAACATCAATATTCATTCTAGGATCCAAAAAATTTCCTACCAGTGTCAAAGCCATAAGTTTGATGTTGTGCTCAATCATTGGATCTGGAACTTCAATAGCAAATCTGCCCTTTTCCGGTTCTGAGATATTACGCACTGTAGGAAGTGATGATTTTCCACTCGGTTTGACACCAGGCAGAGAAGTCCATGGGTGACCGATGTCCCTATGACAGGGTCCCTGCATTGGGCTGCCTCCAGCACATGATCCTCCCACCGCCCATGTCGGGATCGAGAGGCTTGTCACCACCTTGTGGGTCCCCAACCACCAGATCCTTTCCATTCAGCTCAGAAGAATTAGGTCAATCTTGAGGTCTGTCATTTTCACCCGCTCCTTGGTTCGCCTATCCATTATAGGGTTTCCCGCCCTATCCTAAGTTGAAATTCAAAGTCGCTCCCTTCTCCCGCTTCTCCCTCTCCATTTGTATTGAAAATTCAACTATTTGAAAAGTTATACATATTTGATATTATTAATATATAGTATTTCTTTTATCATGTATATAATAAAAAATAAATTGTAAAACAATCTTAAAAATACAATATATTTTAATCATACAAATACAATTAAAAATAAATATTAGTAAAATCAAATATGTACTAGCAGTTTTAAATAAATACCTATAAGTTAAGAATAAAATGATAAAAAAACATTTTTATTTTTCAAAGAATACATCTGTATTAATAAAGAATTAAAAAACATAATAAACTATCAAAGCGAACAAAACCTCAAGGAAAACAATAAAAATCGAAAGAAATACATGACAGAAATGAAGTCTAAAGAAATACAAACCACGGTTTTAAATCCCCAGAAACGTGACGAGGAGGGGAGCGTTTCGTTACGTTTTTGGTAACTCATCCCATCATTGGGAGCTAGTAACTGTAACTGTCTTCTTTTTACCTGCTGTGGACAGTTGAAGATGATTTCATAATTTTTTCTTTCAACACACATTACGCCTGAGAGAGTGAGGAACATCACATAGTTCTGCCCTCTGGAGAGACTGAAGGTAAGGATGAGCTTGAAAAAGCATTTGGAGGCCAAAAAGCAATATGCATCTTAATAATGAAATTTACTTTTTAGTATCTTGTTTTTCTTAATAAATTTTATAATCTTCAAATCGACCACATGACAATTAATGTTCAAATTTCAAAAAAGACGTTCTTATTTCTTAGTTGAATGCCTTTTATGAACTAGTATATCTATATTTTAAAAATATAGATAAATTATGCTGAGACATATTTTATAATAGAAAGGAATAGGAGGATTAATATTTTAAAGATATATGTTGGTGATTTAGATTAATATTTTAAGTGGTTTTCAATCACTACTATCATTATAATTATTGACCTTTTAGAATTTATAATAACTACTAATTGAAATTGATTTGATATGAGAAAGTTCTTAATCTATTACAAAGATATACAAATATATATAGAGATCCTATTTCATTGAAGTAGAAACTAAAATAATTTATTTACACCTCAAGAAATCATTGACCCTTTAACTTGGCCATTGGTATCTTTACCCATTAAATAAATAAAATTGTTAAATAGTCGAGAATAACATTAACATTAAAATTCATATAATAAAATATTTAAAGATAAATCAATTATTTTCAATCTAGAGAGGATGCAAATGTCCCATGAAATGTTCCTGCAATAACTTGCTCATTTATATGCAATTATTTAGGATTGGGAAATGGGTGTAAGGCTTATCCTCATAATTTTTTAGGGCCTATGTGAGAAGAGTAGAACTACAAATAGCCCACCAGTACGAAAAGCCAATGCAAGGGAAGTCAATAATGTGAATCCCACAAAACCAGTACGCAATTCCAACAATGTATATAAAAGACTTGAAATTGCTATGAGCACAATCCAAATTCCTAAAGCGAGATAGATTGCAACCCATCTTAATTGAGATGACACCAACAAATAACCTGCTGCAAAGATGCTCACCATGAAGAATCCTTCAGAGATACAAAAAAGCACATTACCCATTAACATAATTTTTTTTGTAGGAAGGGCTGGCCCAATTCTCTTTGTATGGAGGGCCCGTCCAAAACTAATGATGATTCCAACTAGTATCGAAAGAAAGGTAGCCAATATAAATGTAGTCAAAGCAATAGGTGCTCTATCTTTGTCAGAATTTGTCAAACTTCTCATGACAATGAATATGAAGATGATTGATATTATCACCATAAAGCAGGCAAATTTTTCTAGCCCTATAAAGGCACTATTGAGCTCTGCTATCATTGGTTCTCTTTTCCTCTCATTAATCTCTAAGACTCCAATTTGTAGTTCCTCATCCAATTCAACCAATCCCTGTTCAAGATCTCTTTCACTACCAGTATTCATTAATGATGCCATCTGCAAAATATGTCATCCATCAAAATTGTTAACATTTGCATATACTCATAGTTAATCTTAAAATAATGCAAAATAACAAAAGAGTTGAGATAAATGAACTCCAATTTCTAGTTCCTCATCCAATTCAACTAATCCATGTTCAAGATCTTTTTCACTACTAGTATTCATAAATGATATCATCTACAAAATATGTCATCCATCAAAATTATTAACATTTGCATATACTCATTAAAATAATGCAGAATAACAAAAGAGTCAAGATAAATGGTCTACAACTTTAAATCCTTGGGATAAAAGATATAATGATGCAATTCTTACCATCATGCATGTAGTTTATTTTAGACAATTATTTTTACATGATTCTTTCTATGGTTTTGTTTTAATATTTAATTAATGAAAGAGAACTAGTGAACATATTTTTGTTTTTTGAAAACATTACATATAAAATTTATTTAGAAATCTCCCACACTTACATAAATGCTACATCCTCTATAAAAAATAAATTTGATCTTATATGAAAGACATTAAACAAAATTCAAATCACAATAAACAATTGAATATTGATTAAAAAAAGACTAACTAATAAATACAAAACTTAATTGATGAAAACACAACTCATGATAACCAACCGTATAAGAAATATAAAAATCTTATTATAACTATTCTACGTGAATTAGAAATTTGTATTTTTAAACCTTATTTAAAATATGAAGACTAGAATACGTTTGCAATAGGTAAATAAATGATAAAAAAAACAAAAACAAACCAAGACTGCTGGCCCACAATCCAAACACTTCCCCAATATACAAATACTTCTCACTACATGATAAAACCATAAATGGATACAATATTTTCCAACGAATTAAACTTCCAGTCGACTACATTGACAGAGCATACCATAAAACAAATTACAAACACAAATTTATTCAACTAGCTGGCTACACTAATTTAGCTATAGTTTCTTTGCCCAATCCATAGATTCATCATCAATGAAAGCCATGGAGCAGATAAACAAACATTCTAATAAAACAATTCAAATGAACCGAGCCAGAAATTGCATTCAAAAGAGTACAATGGTTTTTTGGTTTGCTCAATTTTCCTTATCAATTTGAAGCTAAGTCATTATTGTGAGTAGTGAAAGAGAAATAAAAATATAGAAGTAAAAATAGAGACATAAATAGTACGCATGCTACAACACAAAAGAAAATTTTAATTATTCATTCAAAACAAATTACATTTAAAAAGAGGATTTAACTCGAACTAAGTATTAGGAGACCAAATACAAATAGAACACTATAACCCAATAGGCTAGAGATGTGGACACGAAGTTGGAGACATGGAAGATAGAATAACAAGTTTTTAGCAAATGTGAGAAATATTCTTTAATAGATAGAATGAACTTTCGCTTTAGTTTCAACTTATTGTCTACGTGGAGGAAAGATTTGATATATTAGTTTGTTCCAAAACTAATGAGCTTTTAACATGACATTTGAGCCTCTATGTCCGTCAATAATAGATTATCTTTTCATGACAAATATAGGTTTTTATTGTCACTTCTATTTGATGTTAAATTCCCCACTCTATCCTCTTCATATGCTAGTACTAGCTCCTCCCTAAATCAATGTTTTAAATTAGAAAGCTTGGTAAGAACTCGTTACCCTTCTCTAATAATTTTCATATCAATTTCCCAATCAAAGATGATGCAACAATGTTCTTAACTACTATAATTACATAATAGCAGTTTAAAGAGAAAAAGACATATAAGGAGATAACCTTTTAGTTTATTAGGTGTTGATTTTTAGTCATGTAGGAGATAAATAAAGCGACAATTTTTTAGTTTATCAATTTTAACTAGTAGTAGTCTATGTAAGAAGGCTTTTAGGCCTTAGTTGATGAATAAAAGAGATGCTTGTTAATTTAGCAGGAAATTCTTGAAAGATGTAATTTTCTGATTTTAGAGATGAATATAGAATAGATTTTTTTAGGGTATTATAGACCAATATTCTAGTTAATTTATGTTTCTATTTTTCTATTTTCTTCTATTATACATAGGAGAGGTTGTCTATTCACAAATTATGAGGATTATCTACATCAATTGGGTATCAAAGGAAAATTCAACAGCCCAAAGGGGAATCTATATCTATTGACAAGAAATGAAGAAGTAAAAGTAATCTAGTAAGTACTAAAATGGTGCAAAAATTTAATATTCCTTGTATTTCAAAGTTTTCCCTGCATAAGTGATCTTGATTATAGAAAGATCAAAGTGCGATGGTTCATAAATCTTGTTTTGTTACCTTTAATATTGGACCCTATGAAGATTAGGTGTTGTGTTATGTTGTACCTATGGATGATTTTTATTTATTATTGGGAAGACCTTGGCAGTATGATAAGCATGTAAAGCGTGCATGGCAAGAAAAATACCTATGAGTTGCAACATGGGGGTAAACTGCATATTCTAAAACTACTCAAAGAAGAAGGATCAATTGGAATTGCAATGCTATCATTGTGCACAAGGGGAAAGGCCTTTAGGTGGACTAAGGTAGCTGACTTGATTTTTGTAGAGGTCAAAAGAAAGATAACTTAGGCTCCGATTCTTGCCATACCAAATTTTGAGAAACTTTTTGTAGTCAAGTGTGATGCTTTAGGAATAGAAATCAATCAATTGTTGAGCCAAAAAGGTAAGCCTATATACTTTCTGAGTGAGAAATTAAATGATACCAAAAAGAAGTATACTACTTATGATAAATAATTCTTATTGCAACCCATCCCATGAAATTGCAAAGTAGACATCAATTTTGCAGGGTTATCCCTTTGTTGTGTAGTACATGAGTGGCAAATCTAATGTGGTGGATGATGCACTTAGTAAAAGGCATCATTTGTTAGTTACAATGAGCAATGCACTTATTGGATTTGATGAAATGCAATAGGAGTATGTAGTAGATCCATATTTTGGAAAAAATTATGCAAATCTAAGGAGTCAAAGACCAAATGGATATTCATTTTTGTGAAGACTAATTTTTAGAAAATGGGCTTTTGTTTAAGGTATCTTAGCTTTGTATTCCCTTTGGATCAAGGAGAGAAAAAATAGTAAGGGAGATTCACACAAGGGGACTAGGTGGATACTTTGGAAGGAATAAGACTTCTGAATTGGTGAATCGGAAATTCTTTTGGCCAAAAGTGCAAAGAGATGTGAATAGGTTTATTTCTACTTATAGGGTTTTTCATATTACAAAAGGAGAAGAACAAAATATTGTCCTCTATATGGCACTACCTATGTCAAAATATCCTTGGATTGATATTTTTATGGATTTTGTCTTGGGGCTTCCACAAACACAAAGAGGATTTGACCCAATGTTCATAGTGGTTGATCATTTTTCTAAAATGGCCCACTTCATACCCTATGGAAGAACCAGTGATCCATGCCAAGTAGCCCACTTGTTCTTTCAAGAAATAGTCTAGTTACATGGTATTCCAAAAACCATAACTTGTGATAGAGACACTAAGCTCTTAAGCTACTTTTGGAGAACCATGTGGAAGATGTTTGATAGAAAATTGTAATATAGTTCAGCACACCACCCTCAAATAGATGCTCAAATAGAGGTAGCTAATAGGAGCTTGGAAAATCTATTAAGGTGCTCAATAGGGTACAAACTAGGGCAATTGGATTTTGTTCTATCTCAAGATGAATTTTCCTATGATTCTAGCATTAACAGATCCCAAGAAAGTCTATATTTTAGGTTGTATATGGCACAAATCCTAAAGGAATTATGGATTTTATAGATCTTTCCATAAACTCACATATCAACCAAGATTCTATAAACTTTGTAGAAAATATTCAAGAGATACATCAACTTGTTAGGCACAAATTGTAGACTATGAATGAGCTTTAAAAAAAAAAAAATTATAAGCATATGAGGCAGCAAGTCTACCAAGAATGGGGAAATGGTCATGCCACATTTACGCAAAGAGAGGTATCCTGAACGTGCCTATAACAAGCTAAAACCTAAAAAAATTGGTCCCTGTAGAATTTAGAAGGTTATAAAAGACAATAATTATGTGCTTGATCTTCTTGAAGATTTAAATATCAATCCTAGTTTTAATGTATCCATCCTTCACTCATATTCTGCAGGGAGATGTGAAGATCGGAGAAATGAAGAATAGTGCAACAAGGTGAGAGATGACTGGAACAAACACATACCAAAGAAGAAAATAGAGCAGATTGAATGAGTATTGGAATACTAAAATGGTAGCTAGATGGTCTAGAGATTACGAAGAATGATTTGCTGAATTATAACTAGACAACTCCATTATACAATTCTGAACAACGAGGTTCAGAAATTCTAAAAGATGGGGATTCTGATAAAACAATAAGTACTGTAACTATTGCAACTGTTGTTGCATAATTGTCTATGTAGGAGTCAACTATTTCATAGGATTCATTTCAAGAGCCAAATTAAGTGTTGATTTTATGTCCGCATAGGAGATAATTTTCTACTTTAATAGGTGTTGATTTGAATTCACATAGGAGATAAATAAGGAGATAATTTTTCATCAGTTTTAATACGTAGTAGTCAACATAGGAAGGTTTCTAGGCTTTGGCTGGTCAATAAAAAGGGATGGTTGTTAATTTAGCTGGCAGTTTTTGGAAGATGTAATTTTCTATTTCTAGAGATGAATGCAGAACAAAGTTTGTAGGGTATTGCAGTCCAATATTCTAGTTAATTTCTATTTCTATTTTGATGTTTCCGTCTCTTATACATAGTAGAGGAGGTTGTTTATTTGTAGGATCCGAGGGTTGTCTACATCAAAAGACTTTTGAAATCATTCGAGATCTAATTCTTTAGAAAAAAAGATCATAATTTTTTTTTAAATTTAAGTTCTAAATATTCAAAGATCCTTGAAACTATTGCTTTCTCAAAAAATCACGAATAAACCAAAACAAATGCATAGTTTCACAGAAGAGATGCAAAATCACATTGTTCAGACGAAAGATGAGTGTATCTGTTTCAAAGCCAAATATTTTCAAGTACATGAGTACTTGAAAAAAAATAAAACATTGCTTTTAAAATGGGATGTTGTTGATTGATGCATGCAACCTTAAAAGAAAAACCCATTATCCACATGTTGTGGCTGAACCCTTCTTTAAAGAAAATAAAATAGGATGAAGTCCAGCGGTCTTGGACCATTAATCTTCTTTTGCCTTGTTAATTCTTCCTACTATCTCTTAATATTTTGAAGGCTTCGAAAACATTTTGATAATCTAATGACAATGTAATTTTGTAAGCATTAGATTAAGTTTCCTGTAGCCTGTCAAGGCCACAATATCATCTGAACAGCGAAAGAGAAGATCTTAAAGAGCCCAATTGAAGTAGTGGACCAATAGTAAAAGGTTCAAAATACGTTTGTTGACTTATTATTTGGATAAATTGAACTTTTAATCCAATGTGTCATTCTGGCAATATATTTAAAATTCATCCATGATATATTATAAGATTTATTTTAGAAGAACCAAGCTACTATAGACAACAAAGGACTCTAAATGATGATTCTAAACCAAAAGAGGATCTTAATAGCAAAAGAGAAGATCTTAAAAGGAACTTTTCTTGAGGTAGTGGGCTGATAGTAAAAAGTAGTTTTGTCGATCTTATTATTTGGACAAATAGAACTTTTGTAATAGAATGTGCCCGTCTGACAATATATTTAGAATCCCTCCGTTATAATGTATCATATGATGCATTATTCGAGAGAAAGAGACCCCATAGATAGCAATCGACTATTTAACAATGCAGAAAAAGAATCTAACTTCCCCAAATAGGATCCACAACCTAGAGGCTTGTATCATAAGAGATAAATACATTCATAAATAGCTTTGATCGTGAAAAGCATGTGTTAGAAACCCACCACACTGTACCAACAAAATACTATACATTCACGTGAAGTAAACAACCTAATAATCCACAACTCCAAAACAAAATAAGCAAGTTAGCAGAGTATATAAGATCACACAAACAAACTATTGAGAAAAGTTGTTTTATATATGGTTAATTAAAGGATCAACTTTATATTCTGATATTTTATTTTCCTATATTTTATGTAGGCATTCTTTCAAACCCCGTGTTTTAGTTATTGCCACAAATGAATACAATGTAAACAGCTACAGAAGAACAGATCACTGCTTACCTTAATGGATGCTTTGGTTTCTTTCCACGGTTTTATTCTTCAATCATCCCTTCTTCCTCATGTCTCTTTAGGCCATAGTTATGCTTTTATTCTAGTCCATGCAGAAGTGCAGACTATACAAAGGAAGAGTAGAAAGTCCCCCCCCCAAAAAATACATTTTCCTCTATGTAAGAATAAATACCGAATAATTTCCCTTCAGCAGACCCCATATCTCTTTTTATCCTCTTCAGAATAAGTGTTTAAAGACTCCAGCAGTTACACTTCGAAGAACATGCTTATTAAATGATTTTACAAACATCTAAGTTTATATATATATATATACAAATATAATGTCTATTTTAATAAAATTATACCAAATTTTTGTATAAATATTTTATTTCAGGGAGAGGCGATGTACAATGAAAGAAACCACCTGCAACTCTCTCAAGATGAAACTGATGTTTGCAGACCTGTAGTGCCAAGATGTGCAGGATAACCCAAAATTAGGAAAAACTACTGAGCATTACAGAACCGTTACAGAATTGTATGTGGCTGGCCATGAATTCACATTACACTATGGCTAGAGATGAATTAATTGTGACAGAGTGGACACGTTTGCATGTTCCTGCCGATGAATTAATTATGGCAGAACCGTTACAGTTTACACTTGTAGGTCAACTTCAGGATAAATTGGGTTGTTGCTGTCTTCATAGACAAAAGTGAAATGGCAATAATTCCTGAGAAGAATTTGTGCTAATAGCTCTGGTGCATGAGGAAACACCTTGGAGGTTGTGTATTTCAGTTCATGTTGTCCGCTGTCTTTCTCCATTATGGTGTGAGCTTGGTTAATGGCATAAGCTACTTTCTTTAGTGCGGGTGAGATTTACTTAGTCACGAGATTCCTCAAGCTAGGCGTGAATTCCCTATTTCATGGCTTAAATTTCCTTAGCACATGAATTGTTGCTGCTCACAAATGTCATCAAAGGTTGAAGGCGTGCCTTGTTGGGGTTCCACATGAGATAGACGGTGTTAGTGTATATTTCTGTTGCTAGTAGTATTGTTTGACGTGAACATTCTATAGAAGGAAGAAGCATTGAAGGCGACAGTTTAATATTTTGCACTCAGAAAATTTTTAATTCAATATTACGGATGTAGACAGGGTATTGTGGGCGATATCTTCAGAAGAGGTCAAAGGTGGCAGACTAGCAGAAGGCGCAGGAGCATTCCTCAGGCAGTAATTTTTATGTTTTTGACAATTGCCACTCAGATTCTTTGTTTCGCAGTTGCCATTTTTTCCTCCTTTCTTTTTCCTATAGTCAGCTCCAGTTCAATGAAATTTAGAAAGTACGATGTCAGTGTTTCAAACTCACCCATGTACCAATGCAGCAAAGCTGTATCTTTGGAGCTACCATTTTTTCAAGTATTCATCCAAAACTTAGTCCTTCATCATCTTGTTTATATTGCCCATCTGCACCTGTTCCAGAACCAACATGCGGTTCTCCAAGTATTTGGTAATTAAATGTGTCTACCAATAGTTGGATTTCAACAATTTTTACTGCAGGTGTTTCTAAAGTGTATAAGACGAATGATATAATGGCCATTAATATTTTTTAAATTCTAGAGTAAAACAAAATTCATAGACGTGATGAACACCAAACAACAGCCTCAGCAAACACTTGATATTATTTCCTGATCTTTTACTCCTCTACGGTTTGTCTTTTATTATTCTATCTTATATTACTATCAATGAATATAATCTATCTATTTCTGATTTACGAGATAACAAATATTTGTCTGTGTAATAATTCTGAGTGTAAATCATTTCTAGATCGTTAAGCCGAGAGTAGCTCTTCAGTCACATAAGGGTTCAAAGAACACGTGAGGTTTGAGAAGGCATTTCTATTTCTTTGTTAATGGCGGCCTTCATGATTGATGTCTGTGAACTCCAATGATGATGAACAAGAACAAGCTCATGACTGCCGGTGCTATGGAATGTGTGTGGCTTCAAACCAGTGACATCATGTTCATCCATCCAGACGGGTATCTAGATATCAAATACTGGTCTAACGATGTAATTATTTTTGGCGTGGAAGTTGAGTTTGTCATGCCCCACCTACGGCCAGGGTTTTATAAATACCTAACATAGCCCTAAGCTCACACCTAACAGAGCCGACCATGAAGAAATATAACAAAAATAAATACTAATCATCAATTGCCATATACCATGATTACCACTGGTTGTCTCTTAACTAAGTCTCATTAAATTAATTTACAGTTTATTTCTATTTAATAATGTGGTAATTTCATATAACTATAGTACCCTTCCGTTAGTTCTCCCATTATTTAAAATATTAGGATTTTTATATTTAGAAGGTCTATATTTATCATGTAATCATATAAAGTATTTATCCATTAGTTGAATAAATTATTGGGTGTATCATCATGCAACATTAAATATGATTGGAATATAGTTTTAATTCCAATCAAGAAGACATTGTTAAATACACATAAGCCTAAGCTCATACTAAATAAATATTAAACAAGTAAGGTGATGTTAATATGATGTTGAGAGGAACATAAGATTTTAAGAAGCATGGACAAACATACTATCATTTAAAAAATGACTACACTATAAATCCTTCTAGTATGATTACATATATACTCCAAGAAAAACCATCTAAGTTAGTATCTATATTATTCTGATGAGGTATTCTATCTTGTGTTTGATTGTAGTCATGAGTTGTACGTCGAAAAGAAGAAAAATCTACAAATATGGGCGTGGCTAGATGATAGAGGTTAGTAGAGATACTGTATGTGCTAGTTGAATAAATTTGTAAGAGTATCATCATGCAACATTAAATATGGTTGCAATATAGTTTTAGTTCCAACCAAGAAGACAATTTTAAATACCCATAAGCCTAAGCTCATACTAAATAAATATTGAACAAGTAAGATGATGTTAATATGAAGTTGAGAAGAATATAAGATTCTAAGAACCATTCACAAACATACAATCTTTTCAAAATGATTACACTATAAATCCTTTTAATATGATTACATATATACTCCAAGGAAAATCATCTAACTTGGTATCTGTATTACTCCAATGAGGCATTCTATCTTGTGTTTAATTGTAGTCATGAATTGTACATTGAAAAGAAGTAAAATCTACAAACATGTGCATGGTTGGATGATAGAGGTTAGTAGAAAAATGATTCTATCTAGATTCCAAACAATTGTTAAAATATTTCATCATAAGAGCATTAGGACTGTTTTCAAATAGCCTTATCCATTATGAGTAGTAAAGGAGATTAATAATCCATTAAATTAATTTAACTATTTTCAAACTCTATTTTAGATTAAAAATTTATTATTAGAAATTTAAATGGATCAAAGTTTTAGACACAAGTTGTTTGTACATATGGTTTTGAGCCCATTATAATAAAAACATGAAAATGTAAGAATGAGATGCATTTTCTATAGGAAAATGATAAAATGCTTTTCAATTACTTATGTATCACAACTTCAATTTATAAACTATTAGAAGACTAATATTTACCATATGCAAATGATAAACTCATAGGGGCTTGTCATATTTTCTTTACCATCAATATCAACCTTATATATGTCATGCCCCCAAATTGACACATCTAATCAGCAACCAGCACTCCTTGATCAACAAACCCATCGGTGAAATTGCCTTACTATAGTAAGACTTCACAATTTATTTCTATTGCTTATTTCGTATGACAAAAAAATATTGTCACCAAGAGGACACATTCCTTCCCAAAGGTCACCAACATGAGGAAAGTCACAACCCTATACCTATGATGGAGAAGTATAAAATAACTAAACCAAGCAATCAAGGGAGGCATGAAAAGAGGAAAGAGAGTTGAATATAGGTGTAAAAATCAGTAGAAGAAAATCGATATTCATTAGGTATCAGTTTGTAACTTGGCACAAGGATTCATTTAAAGAAAAAAAAATAATAGTATCACACAAAAGAAGATCAGCCAACACTCAAGCCAATACAAAGTTACATAATTAAAAATTAATACATACATATACATCACACAACAATGACATAAGTTGCATATTTCGGTCCACTTTATAACTTGAGATGGATTAGGAGTAGAGAAATTGTGGTTAGGCCCACTTTCTGACTTGAAATAAATTAGTAGTAGATGAATTGGGACTAGGCCCACTTTATAACTCGAAACGGATCAGGAGTAGAACGATCGGGATTAAGCCTTCTTTCTAACATGAAATGGATTAGGAGTAGAAGTATTGGGGTTAAGTCTACCTTTTGACTCGAAATGGATTGGGAACAAAAGGATTATAGTTAGGCCTATTTTCTAGCTCGAAATGGATTAGGAGTAGAAGGATTCAGGTTAGGCCCACTTTCTGACTTGAAATAAATTAGTAGTAGATGAATTGGGACTAGGCCCACTTTATAACTCAAAATGGATCAGGAGTAGAATGATTGGGATTAAGCCTTCTTTCTAACATGAAATGGATTAGGAGTAGAAGTATTGGGGTTAAGCCTACCTTTTGACTTGAAATGGATTGGGAGCAAAAGGATTATAGTTAGGCCTATTTTCTAGCTCGAAATGGACTAGGAGTAGAAGGATTCGGGTTAGGCCCACTTTTTGACTCAAAATGGATTAGGAGCAAAAGGATAGAGGTTAGACCCACTTTCTAGCTCAAATGGAAAGATATGATTAGATCCACTAAAGGGACCTAACAACATTGGTATTTTTTTATATACTGTGTGACATCATATATTCATGTGTATACTTTGAGTATTTATGTATGCTCTATGTTAGGTTCATACTTGATAAGTTCTAGAGATGTGAATATATAGAAAAATATAAATCACATTAGAAGTCATAGATGTGCGTCATGCTTCTAATCTTCATCTAAATATATGTTAAGGTTGCCCTTGCTTTGATGGAGAGAGATATGCTAGATATTAAGATGGAGAGAGATATGCTAGATATTAAGAGAGCATTGGAACAACCAAATTAAATAAGAATTGGTTTGGAGACCCTCATTGCTCGAGGACAAACAATCTTGAGAAGGCAAGACTGTCGTGCCTCCAAATTGATACATCTAATCAGCAACCTGCATGCCTTCATTAGTAGACCCATCAAAGAATTTGTCTTAATACATTAAGACTTAACAATTTCCTCCTATTTATTAACTCCTATGAGGGGATATATTGCAGACAAGACTTCACAAACTGATCGGTTATATTCTATGGTCAAGACTCTACAAACCCGATATCATAAGATCTATGGTGAAGATATTATGTATGATCTCCTCTTAGACATGAGTTATGAATAGTTAAGAACAATTGACAAGGCACAACATGATGTAGTGTTTTGGTTATGCGAACAAGAGAATACATTCCTTCCCAAAAGTCACCACCCTGAGGAATGCACAAATCTACGTACACCCACGGTTGAGAAGTATAAAAGAACTATACCAAGTGATCAATGGAGGCATTAAAAGAAGGAAGGGAGATCTACGGACGAACTGAGGAGCCATATCGGTCATGCTCACTTGGAGTAGAGTATTGTGGGCATCAGGAGAAGATTGCTAGTTTGTTGAAGAAGAGTAGAGAGATTGTTTTTATTTTGAAGCCGCTGGATGAAGAAGCTGTTTGTAGATGTTGCATAGTAAGAAAGTCATCAAGGAAAGAAGATTGCCAAGTTTAATTAATTGTTTGGGGTCCGCCCAGTCCAAGGAAAAGTAGCAAAAGTCCTCAGTTGTTTAGTGGTCGAAGTGCACTTTGAAAACAAGCAGGCTGATTGTGGATGCAAGGAGAATGCTGCAAGGAGGAAACCCCCGGCATATGACAGACTAAGGACATTGCCAGAAGATAAGTTGCCCCGAGATGGTTATTCCATTTACTCACTTGGAGTAGAGTATTGTGGGCATCAGGAGAAGAGTGATAGCTTGAAGAAGAAGAGTAGAGAGATTGTTGTTATTTTGAAGCCGCTGGACAAAGAAGCTGTTTGTAGATGTTGCAGAGTAAGAAAGTCATCAAGGAAAGAAGATTGTCAAGTTTAATTCATTGTTTGGGGTCCGCCCAGTCCAAGGAAAAGTAGCAAAAGTCCTCAGTTGTTTAGTTGTCGAAGTGCAGTTTGAAGACAAGCAGGCTGATCGTGGATGCAAGGAGAGTGCTGCAAGGAGGAAGCCCCCACACATATTACAGACTAAGGACATTGCCAGAAGATGAGTTGCCTCGAGACGGTTATTCCAGTTGCAGAATACGACAAAGAACATAGATAAGTTTGTAAGTCGAAGCTAAAGGGAAAGAACTCCCAGTAAAGGGTTTGGAAGATGGCCGAAGCCGGGAGAAAAGAGTGCAAAGTTAATAGAAGACATCAAAGAGAGAGAAATTTTACTACCAAGTCTGGTGCTATATGCAGAACAGACACAAGTTGCAGGAACCGCCAACCAACAAGAAAATCACCAAGGGCCAAGGAAAACTGCCACAAAAGCTGAACGTAACAATGAACCGTTGATCAAAAGTTTACAAATATTTAAGTAGATTGCAGCTGCCAAGGTGCAGCTAGAGATTCAATCTGATCATTCTTCATTAAAGGAATTCGCACATATTGGATTAGATTTATTACTCACTTGTGAAGCGCATAGAATAAATAATCTTAGTATATTCACAGTTGTTGAGGAAAGAAAGAGGAGTTCTTAGTGAAGATTGATCATGTCGAACGGAATAAAAAATAGCAGTTAAAAGCACAGAATTCCGCCTAAGTTTGAGGATATAAGCCAGCAATAGCAGTGAATAGTTTCTGAAGCTTTAGTATTAAATGCAAAGTATACTAGTTGGGAATTGGTAGAGTACAAGCACAGTGGGAATGTGTTCTTGATTAACAATGGAAAATGTATTGATATACGACATCTGTGAAGCATATTTAAAAAAAAGAAATGATCGTTTTTGAATCAATTGTATATACTTTTTAATCGATATTTCAGATCATTGTAAATGGTCCATCATTAAAAAGATAATAGTTAAAAATTAAATTACAAATTATGATTTTATTTTGATGTTTGAAAAACTCAAATCTGATGTTCCTCCAGGGTTTCTTGATTCTGGGGCTAACTCCGTGCTGAAGTTTCAAGCTATTTCAAAAGATCAAAGTGACAAAGAAAGCATATCCAGTCACAGTGCCCTTGATTCATCTGGCTCTAAACCATTGAGTGAGGACAATGATAAGGAAGTAGAGGCAGGTCTGGTGATCAGGATATACCCTGCAGAAGCCAATAGCTACTGTCGGAAAGGAGAATAGGTAAGGTGTGAAAACCGTAGAAAATTTTACACATTTTATAAGCTAGATATTTAATATTTTTGCTGCTAAGAGAGTATAAGAATACAAATTATAACAAAATAGGCACAGAGTGAGCTTATTAAAATGGCTTCCGAGCGATTGCAAGAAATAGACGAAAGCTTTAGAATGGCAGTTTTGAAACACCGGTTGTATATCCATTAAAGCATGAACAAATCAAGATTTTGAGAACGTACCTGAAGAACGCAGATGTAAACCGGTCTGAAAGATTTGAAGAGTCCAAATGTTTCGTCCACTGCAATGAAATCTGCCCGTCCTCGAATCAGTAAGTCTCAGATTTGAGTAAATCTCCACGCACAGCATATAGCAAACAATGTTCAAGCAAGGAGCAAGATTGATGATCGGGCCATAGCAAATTACATAGGCGACCTACTCACGATAAGTTAAGAAAACTGTGCGTTACAAGATGCCTCCACTTACCCATGCATTGCAATTACAAGATTCCTTCTCTGAATAGGCTGACAAATCTCTCAATGATGAAAACTGTCTTGACTCTTCCATGCGTTACAAGATGCCTATTCTGAGCAGGCGTACCAAATCCAATGTAACTCTGCACTGCACTCTCTGCATTACCATTAATTGCAAAAGAATTGTAACGCCTCTATCGCTTTGAAATGGACGCAACCTCTCTGCAAACTATAGTTAAGAATGAAGGGATTAAGGTATGTATAAAGAATAGATTGTCTGCATTTTTTATTGCTTCTAATTTAACTAGTATATCTATATTTAGAAAATATAGGTAAATTATTGGGAGAGATATCTTATAATAGAAGGAAATCTGACAATTTTATTGATTGTTCCCTTAAAAATATTATGGCATTCTTCCACTATCATTTGAATGTAAGGGTTTCATATAGTTGGAGACAAGTGACGACGGTTCTATTTTATTTCGCCGATAGGCGATCTACAATGGGATATATGGATCTATGTTGTCCGTAAACAAAAACTCATCTTAAAATAAATTTGACGGCCTCCGCCAAATGTCATTAGACTTGTCGGTATAAGAAAAAAGAAACGACTCACATCCCTGAGAGTTACAAATGCATACGAATGGTTTCAGTGAGTTGTCTTCTTCTGGAAAGCATTTTTCTTGAATTGTAATAAAATGAAACGATTAGCCACAAAAATCTTAGAAAGATACTACGATGTCTTGGCATCTTTGCCGGCAACGCCATAACATAGCCTGTATTTCTCATTCTCTCCAACCTCTTTCATCTTCTTTTGCTTTGTTGGAGGCCAAGGATCATCCTTCTTCTTCTCCTATCGATCATCACTTTTCTTGCTTCCATTTGAAATCCATTTCAACCTGCAACAAATTAATGTGCTTGGTAGTTCTTCTTGTGTGGAATCTTGTATGAGGGTTTGGGGGGAGAAACCGAAGGCATGGATTGAGGTGTTTGGAAGCCACACTTTTCTTGATTGACTTGATAGAGTTTTTCTAAGTGGAATTCGACATCTCTTCTTGCAAATTGCTCGAACTTGAGCTCTTCTTCCTAAGCAGCAGCTTCTTCATCTTTGCAAACGTTCTCTCTTTGTTGAAATTGTATACATTCTATCACTTCTGTGGGAGAATGTTCTGACCTCCGTGCCCTCCCATGGTTGTTTTCTTTTCTCCCAGCTAGAATGTAGATCACACCAATAAAACAAGAAACTGAAGAACCTTGCATTTATAGAGGAATTCTTAGATTTGGAGATCATTGGTAAGTTTTTCATTACAAAATATTTGTTCATGGTTATATTTCATTGTCTACTTTCTGCACTCTTATTCAAGTTTATGATCCCACCAAGCTTTTTACCCTTTAATTTCATGCTTTACAAGACAAAACATTTAAGTTTACATGCTCATCAAAATATGATTCTTTCACCAATATCTCAGTCTTCATATTTAACATGAAATGCTTTAGTCCATGTTATAATTTACCAAATGCTTTTGCATGTAAGTCGATAAAAAAAAATTCAGTTTAATCAAATTCCATATTACGCCATGACACGCCATGACATTGAAATGATGAGAGACTGCTATTAATTGTAAATTACAGTCATATTGTGCGCCTTCATTATGTTTAAATCGATTGAATATCCATCTTCTTCAATACATTGATTTCTAAAATGTTACTGCTTTTGCAACTATATATATGTGCTTTCTATTTGAACTTGTGGAGAATGAGGATTGAAATTTATTTTCAGATGGGTTGCTTTTGTAAGAAGATGGTTGGCCCCTTTATATGTAAGCATAGCATCAAGTTTCTTACTACTATATGCACAATTGTCAGGTTCAAACATATGCAGCAACAAAGAAAAAAGATGTGGAAGAATAGGTAAGTTCTTGGTGCTATGAAATTATTGATTATTCATTTGTTTACACTTTGTGGTTGTTCAAATATATAATTGAAAGAAGCCCAGTGATGATTGAAAGAAAATTTTGCACAAATCAATTCTCAGAAGATATTTGAGCCACTATAAGAGCATTATTCATTTGTTTTATAGGCTTGTATGCATATTTTCATAATTTTTGTTTTGTAAAACTCATTTGAGCTATTAAAATGATGGTTATATAGGAAGATAGAAACTCTGAATCGAGGGCCTGCAAGTTTTCAATATATTCAACTGATGCATTTTTAGGAGCACTTTATTAGGGATTCTATCAACAAGTTCATGGTCTTTATTTAGATTATTTTTTCAATATTAGATTTGAGCAATGAGTGTATGAAATATCAACAAATCTTTGCAATTTGTTAAGTAGATTCATTTTCTTATTTTTAACTACTGTGTAAAAATGTTCACTTGGGGAGTTTGAAAGTTTAATTTTAAAAAAAAACTAGCATAGAACGATAAAAGACATGACTTTTTCTTTTTTAGAGATAGTGTTGCCTTCATATTTTTTTTATATTCAAGGAAAATTAAATTTATATTCATTAAAAGTAATAAGAAAAATAAAAGCAACATTTTGATAAAAAAAAAGGAAGAAAATATTCTTAATTCCATTTAAAAAGATAAAAAAAATTCAATGTTTCTAAATCTTAAACATAAACATATATAATATTTCTAAATTCAAAAAATCAAGATTACATGCTACACAATTATTTCAAAAATGATATATAATTTTGTATATCAAAAGAATTTTTATGTTTTAAATCTTAAACATATATAATGTTTCTAAATCAAAAAATCAAGAAAATCTTAAACAAATATAATGTTTCTAGATTCAAAAAATCAAGATTACATGCCACATAATTATTTCCAAAATGATATATAATTTTTAATATCATAAAGAATTATTTAGTTTGAAATCTAAAACATAAACATATATAATGTTTCTAAATTCAAAAAATTAGATTACATGTTACACAATTATTTCAAAATTAATATATAATTTTTTATTTTCAATTTAGAGAGATCAAAAATAATTTTTATGTTTCTACATTTTAATCACAAAAATATAATGTTTCTAAATTCAAAAAATCAAAGTTATGTACACATAAATTTTTCAAAAGAAAAAATAAATATATAAAAATATTTATTATTAAAAGTAGTTTGTAATTTATCATATCAATATAATTTTTTTATTTATATCTTGTATAATTATAATCCCTTTTAAAATTAATAATATAAATAATTTTAATAACAAAAAAATATTATTTAGCTTGAAAATGACTTTAAACATAGAATGTATGCTCATAATACAAGTATTTTTCATTTTAAAGAGGTATTTGACAAGCTTTTTCCCTTTTCAATAAACTCACAAACCCTACACAAAAACCTAAAATTATCCCTAAATATGACATAAACCCTAACCCTAATCATAATATTGACCTTAACACTAAATTAGCAACCATAACTCTACTAATAATCCTAAACCTTACCCTAATTATATAATCTTAAACCTAATCCTAAGCCCTAAGCCATACCATAATCCTTACCCTAAACTTGACCATAATCCCAAACACTAAACCTAACCCTAACCCTAATTTCACCGATAGGCGATCTACAATGGGATATATGGATCTATGTTGTCCATAAACAAAAACTCATCTTAAAATAAATTTGACGGCCTCCGCCAAATTGCATGATAATAAAAAGTAGAATTGGCTTAAATGCAATTTAATGGACTATCAAAAATACCCAATGCATGTGCAGGTATTTAAAACTTTTTGTAACACTGAAGGAGATTAAGGGCAATATAACGTTTCCATATTTTTTGTTCTTTCCGACAGTTTCTATTCAACTATTTTCTCAACCTGGCCATTCAGAGTAACTATGCGTCAGAGTTTTCTTTGTTGAAGGTTCCGGATTGAAGAATATTACAGAATCTCAAACACCATTTTGGTACATATTGCTTTTCATTTTCTGTATAATATGGCACAAAAGCATCTATTTTGATGAGATCCAAGTGAGTCTATGTTATCTTTCTGTACAGTAAATGGGAATAGAGTATAGTTTGATAGAACAAATATGTAGATTAAGATATTTATAGAAGACTATTCCTGCAAATTTTTTTGTTAGTGATCTTTTCAATAGATTATTGCCATCATTTGCTTTCCTTTCTTTGCAATCTGATGGGCTGCAAAAATTTAAAGTATGATTGGGCAAAAATTTAAGTATGATTGGATTGATGTGCAGGCAAAAGAAAAATGGAAAGGGAGGAGGAGCGTGCAAATGGAGCTGAAAGAGGCACGAGCAGCTCTAAAGAAAGTTGTGAGCTTTTAATGATTTTAGCTTTGTTTTTCTACGAATCTCAAATGTCCTTTGATTTCGTACACCATACCGGTTTTTTTTTTTTTTAACTTGGTTCTTTTATTTACTGTTATGTCATTTCTGCCACTTTTAAGAACTCCATAAATCCACTTTTTACTTTTTATTGTCATTTTAAAATGTTTCTTTGTATGTTTTGGCAAGTATAAGATTCGGAGTGGCACCCATGATTCATATGAGATTGTATGGCAGTAAGGTGTATTTACAAGACAAGAAACTGAGAAGTCAAGACCCTTCTCTTTCAGCTTCTCTCACTGCAATTGAACCTCCTTTTACTTAGAATGTGGTGTATTCAAGAATGAAACAAAAGACAACATTAATTTGTGAATCTCCAACATCAAAGTTAGTGTCAATTCTCAAAGAAATAAATTATAATTAATGAGTTGATTTATTAAAAATATTAGAATTTTTTAATTGATTTTTACTTTTTTTTTAAAATATTGTACTATTCTCTAATAAGTAATTCTCTATCATAATATTTCAATGTTAAATTGATTAAAAAATAATTTTAAAAATCTTTATTATTTATTAAAAACGGAGTTTTTAAATTACAATAGATAAATGGGAAATAGATAAATTCCAAGAGCATTAGTTGTTTTAGTAATGTATACACCAAATAATGGTCTAGGTCATAGGTAGAGTGAAAAGGATAGGGTCTCTAATTTTTGTAAATAAGATGTGTAATCTCTTCTATAAGCCCTGTGTTGTTAATGGAAAACATATTTTAGGAAAAGATGAAATATGAATTGAAAGCACAAAATTTTAAAATGATTGATTAAGAATTATATATAGTGAAATCAATTTTAAAGTTTTATTAAGTTTTTTGTTAAATTTATTGTAATGTGAGCTAGCTGGTGATTAGACATATTGGTGTATGCATTTATGCATCTATTGAATTCAAAAGAGACAATGAATCTTAAATTTTTAAAATGAAAAATTTGATATCTATCGGCGATTTTTACCTAAATTTTTTAAAATATAAGTATACTAGTTTGGATTAATAAAATAACACCTCCACAAAAACCAAAAGATGGCATATTTCATGCATTTACCCATCATTTGCATAAATAAAAATAATTCTACATAAATACCATTTCAATTGGGCATAATATTATTTTTTTTAAAAACTTAGAGAGTTAATAAGAATTTTATTTGAAATAGTTTTATATTTTAAATTAATTAGTATACTTAATATCATTTTTTTTTAAAAACTTACAGAGTTAATAAGAATTTTATTTGAAATAGTTTTATATTTTAAATTAAACTAGTATACTTATATTTAAAATATATATGTAAAATATGCCCAACATGACATGTTTCATACTCCAGTCATTTGCATGTCAAATTATTTCAAAAATGGATTTTTGTTTATGAGCATTTTCATGTCATTGTAGATGCCTCTCTGCATAATAAATTGTAATAAATAAATTTAATATAGGATAAAAAATGAAGTTGAAATCAAATATATACAATGATATTGGTAAAACAAGACTAGTCCATATATATGCTTAATAATATATATAGAATAAGTTGAGAGATATTACATTAAAACCTTAATTGCGCCCTAACTCTAATATGTCTCTAATTCTAATTCTAACCACAATTACATTGTAACCGCAATCCTATCTTTTCTCAAACCCTAATCTAATGTTAATCCTAATTCTAATGAATTTTTAACCCTAATCCTATTGAAACCCTAACCATGTTTTAATCCTAATCCATACCCTAAACATATCTCTCATTGTAATTTCAACCTTGACCCTAGTTCTCTCTTTCTTCTTAATTGGTGAATTTTTATATAGAAATTATATTTTGCCAATCTCATTACTTCAAAAAAAATAAAATATTTGTACACAATCTTCATACAAAAGATTTTTTTTAAATTTGAAAAACAAAAAATATAATTATAAATCAAACTAAATAATTTAATAAATGCTATAGAATTCTAACCCTAATCCTAATCTTAGCCCAAATTATTTATCAAACTATATTGTTAAACATAACCTTAATACTGATTATAACCTTGATCGAACCCTAATTGTAACTGAACCTTTATTGATTACTTTAATATAAACAAAATTTAATATTAGTCATTATATAATCGATTTAGTTTGACAGTTAAGTGTTATTTTATTTTACTTTACAACTATTGGTTTAATTAATAAAAAATGTACATCTTTGGATTAGAAATGTTTTGCAAGTCGATTTTTTGTAGTTCACTTTAATAGTCACCAATTTAATACCTTACAATTTATTTATTTGGCTAGAGAAAAACCAATTAAAATTTGTAATTTGAATTAATTTGGGTTAGGGTTTCAATGATTTGTATACAACTTCTAATACAATCCCACATTTACTTCACGAATATGTTGAAATAAATAATTTATATGTTAATTATTCACTTAATTGCAGTAAGTCACTAAATAATTTATTATTTTGTTAATTGATTGATTACAAATAATTAATTAATATTTATCTCCATGCATAATACAAATTAGGAAAAACAAACTATGATTAGATTTCAAGAGTTTCATGCATTAATTAGTCTATTATGCTTTTTGTGCATACATGATTGATTAATGCATTGTGTTTTAAACTCTTAGTGTATCTTGTAGACTCCACAATTTAGGGTTTTTATCTTTAGAGTTATTATTTCTTTATAAGGATGTCATATCCGTCATTGTACCTCAAGCAATACAATCATATCAATCAATTTCATTGTTATTGTCTTAAATTATTTTTGTTGTTTAATTGCTCTTTGTATGTGTGATAGGTTTTATTGTAGAAGATAACTGGGCTTGTGAGATTCACATTTCACAAATTCTAACATGGTATCAAAGCTCTAGATCTAAAGACTCATGTTCACTTTTTTGGAGATTATTTGTATTTATATAACAAATTATTCATCTTGGGTTAATTTGGAGCTCACCATCAATTCCAGAAGGCTTGAGAAAGTCAAGATCACCTTTTTTTCATTGATATCAGATACACAAGTCCATTTTGCAAGAGTTTGAAGTTCGAGGATTTTCTTTGTTTCAGAGGGTACCTAAAAATTTGGATCATTTTGGGCCCAAATAGACATTACCAATGGTTTTAAAAGTTTTATTCCATTAATTTTGATATATAATTTGACCTGGTCTGGTGACAGGAGCATCAAGAGTAAAAAACAATATTTTTCTTTGTCATACGAGTTGTACCGTATGAAATTTTTGTCATATATATATATATACACAACAATTTAATGGCATAATGGGGTCGAGCCACTATGCTTACCACATGGGTCACTATGACCAATGGTTACCGTGGTGGTCATTGTGACCAACGGTGACACCATTATTGGTGGTTATCTCAATGGTCATTGGTGCTAGCCGCTAGCAGTTTCTATCAAACAACAACAACCTACCAGTGCTTATTAAAACCATCACCCACCTTCAACCCACCACTGCAGCCTACCACCAGTGCTTCACTCGTGCTCCACCTGCGCACCGCTCGCGCTCCTCTATCACTCCATCTCCATTGTCCAACCACCAAGGAGTGGAATTATTTTTTTGTCCAAGCCTTTTTTCACAGGGGGTTGGTTTTTTCACTCTATCTCGAGCATACAGAGGCATTTTTTGGCAAACCATAAATTTTTGCAAAGCACTTTATGAGCCCAATCTAGATATGGATGTATATTTTTCTAATTTTTTCATTTCATATATTTTTTGCCAGTTGAAGTCAGATGTTTTTGTTTACACTCCTGGGGGCATATCTTGTTCATTTGGACTCCATTTTTCGCAAATGAGATATCGTTGAAAAGATGATTTGAAGCTCTATCCATATCTGAGGTTTATTTTTTCAAATTTCTTGTTAGAGTAAAAGGTATTAGTTTACTTAATTAATTAAATCATATTAATTTAATAATTAAGTCGGCTTTCATCTATTTCACTTAAGCTAAATTTAGGAAGCTCAACTTAGGAATATTAATAATTAATTTATTATTAATTATTAATTGCTTTTAGTATTTTCCCTTTTTATGTTTGATCTCCTTTTATAACAATTGATCCCTCTTGTAATTTATTATCGGATTATTATCATTGCATTCTTTTGCTCTAGGTTTTCAAAGAAATCTTTGTGTTTTGTGTAAATCTTCCATTGTTGTGACACGCTATTTGCATACAAGTGTTCATTGGGTTCAATGAGGTTGTATTTCTCAACTTCAACATGGTATTAGAGCTTCAGACCTAAGGCTTTCCTGTTCTTCAAATTGGAAGACTATACCTATAGAAGATCTTCTGTGCAATTTGGGTTGATTTGGACCTCACCATTGAATCTGGCACATGCAAAATAGTCAAGATTGACCTTTTGTTTATTGATTTTTATTTCGTAGGGCTAGATCTATGAGGGTTTGAAAAATTCATCCCTTTTTGTGATCCAGGGGCACCTATTTTTTGGAGCAATTTGGGCAAAAATGGATATCACAGTTGGCTTCCAGAGGCCAATTACATGAATCTTGATATATAATTTGCTATATTTTGGCATCAGAGGCACAAGAGGCAATTTTTTTGGGGTTTTTGGGCCATACAATCCGTACCATATGGCCCTATTACAAAAAAATAATAAATAAATAAATAAATAAATAAATTTATTAGTGATGGGTAAACACCGCTGACCACTAGCTAACCGCTGTGGTTAACAACTTCTCTGATAATGGTTAGCAAACACTACTACCACGGTGAAGTAGGCTACTTCCGTAGCAACGGCTGGTCAAGCTACTAGCAGATAGCCAGTCGCCATTGCCTAATGGTTCTGAGACCACCAATGATTAGCAACCACAGCTAGCCCACCTCCTTTGCGCCTCCACTTTGCCACCACCGTACCACCTCAGTCAGTTTCCCCGCCCAAAAGCTACCAATGGTGGATTTTTTTCCAAAACCTTCTTTTACAATGTGCTGGTTTTCTTGCGATATCAGGAGCAAATAGAGATATTTTTTGACATATTATATATCATCAGAAATCTCTCTTCACCACAGACCTAGATCTGAAGGGTTTTTTCTCTGATTTTGAGTATGTTTTTTCTAGTCAAAGTTAGGGTTGACTCTTAGCTTCTTGGGGCCGTATCGTTTTCATCCGGAGTCTATTTTCAAAAAAATAGATATTGCCAGAAATCTCTTTTCAAGATCTTTCTAGATCTACATGCTATTTCATCACATCATTTTATCAGGTACATATAAATTTTTCAAAAGTTATTTTTTCTTTTCCAGCTTTCTCGCTTTCAAAATTGTACTGCGGTTTGGTTTTTTGTGTTGTGGAGGGTGTCTTTTTTCTTGTTTTCTATATTATCATATCAGAAATTAGAATCCTTTCTCTTGAACACATTTCAAAACCATATATATCATGGCAGATACGTCTTCATGTGACTATCTTACTCCTCATAATTATCATACTTGGAAAGAACATATGACTAGACTTCTCATGTCTAAGGGGTTATGATCCTATTTGGATGAGGTTCAACCTCTCTTGACAAGACCCTTTGATGTTCTCCAACATAGGAATGGAATGGATGAGGCCATGGGTTTGATATCCTTACATGTTACATATAGTCTTCTTTTTCACCTAGAGGGTTGCACAACTCCTCGAGCTATATGGACTAAGTTTCATGATCTTTTTGGCACCATCAATCAGTTCAGGGCACTTCAAATTGAGGAAAAATTGATGACCTTGGCACCTAATTCTTTTTCTCTATTGAGGATTTATTGATGAAATTCAAATCACTGTGATCATTGTTACAGGGTTGTGGTAAGACCAAAAACATAAAATAGAGTGTATATACCTGATTCTATCTAAGCTTCAAGGTTCCATTCAGATGTTCTCTTCTATCTTGTATTCCACCATGGATGCTTTAGGCACTTGATTTGCCATGTCTTCACTCAAGGTATTTTATGATAGGTTGACATGAGAGAAGTCCCACCTCCCAGAGTTGGATACTCTCTTTGGTTCTAAGAACTAAGCATTGGTAGCTCAACCATCTCAAGGGAAGCAGAAGCAGAAATAGAAGCCAAAGACAGTTCCAATAGGCAGTGAGAGTTCCTCCAACCCTCCACCAAAGTCTACTTTAAAACCACAATCCCACCCTAAGTAGGGTAATTCTTCTAAGTCTAGTGAGTCATTCTCCAAGACTAAGAAGAAATTAGGCAATCCTTGCAGTTTTTGTGGTAAGGAAGGACATCCAGTTTCAAGGTGTTGGAAATAATTAGAGGCTTTAGAAGAGACCATGCAACAACATCACATCACCATACCTTAGTCACCTTCCCCATCCATAGGGAAAGTTAATGCTCTTTCTGCATGATTACTGCCTTCAAAATCCACTTGGGTCCTAGATTCTAGTGATTCTCAACATATGACACACACTCAAGAGTTTTTCGTCGAGCTTGCCCCTTGTGGCACTTCTTATATTGCAGTTGGTGACTCTACATAGCTTTCTGTTACAGGTTCAGGAACTATTTGTTTGGATGGTGGTTGTCTTTAGGAAGTCCTTATTGTTCTTGATATTTCTACAAACCTTCTTTCCATCTATTAGATTTGCCACTCTGGCACTGGTAAGACTATTGAGTTCTCACCACATGATGTGGTTATTCGAGACCTTCATGATCCTGATTTGGTTGTGGCTACTAGATGTGTTGATCCTACATCCCACTCTATACAAATTTGATGGCTTTTACATGACAATTGATACAGGTTCATCTCTTATAGCGCATGCAGACACATTAAGAAGACTTTGGAATGAGTGTTTTGGCCATGTCAATTACATATATCTATAGAAGATGAGTAAATAGGCACTAATGATTGGGCTTCCCCATATTTCTTATACCAATGGTGTTTGTCGAGGTTGTGTACTTGAAAAACATCATTGCGATTCTTTTCCTATGAGAGAATCACCACGTACTATGGCACCCTTGGAGTTGGTACATAGTGACCTCATGTCATTTCCAACTCCTTTTTTAGATGCTAGATATATGCTCACATTTATTGATGACTTCTCCAAACATACATGGTGTAATTTATTAAGTACAAGTTTGATGTCTTTGATTCATTCAAGATCTTTAAGCCATTTGTGGAGAAGCAATCTGGACTTTCTATCAGGAAGATACACAAAGATAATGGGGGGGACTATGTGAATTAGGCTTTCCATGATTTTTGCACTGAGCATGGTTTGTAGCATCAATTTACTGTACCCTATACCCCTCAGTAGAATGGTGTTGCTGAGAGAGAGAACATGACTTTACGGGAGATGGCCAATTGTATGCTTCAGTCATGGTCTATGGATTCTTCTTTCTGGGCTGGGATACTCAATTGTGCCACTTATATTTAGAATCAGATGCCTCATAAGGCATTACAACATATGACTCTTGAGGAGGCTTGAACCCATGTCAAGCTCGATGTTTCTACATTTTGAGTATTTGGCTGTGAGGCTTGGGCATCTATTCCCAATGCATAAAGGAAAGCCATGGAGGACAAGAGATGACCACTAATTTTTGTTGGCTATTGTGAGGATGTTAAGGCATACAGGTTGTTTGATCCTGATTCCAAAGAGGTCTTGTTTCGACAGGATGTCCAATTTGATGAGTGCTTTCCTTCAAAAGATTCTCCTTCACCAGCTTCCCACTCACTACCTATTCCCTCCTCTTCATCTCTTGAGGATTGTTTATCTCTTGAGGATGATGCAGATGTTGAACTACCACCCCCACCATCACTTGATCCATCACATTTGCCCAAGTGGGCCTGATTTACTGTAGTGGCATCCGGATCTATGGAAGTGACCCTTCAGATACCTATCATACATGAGCACATAATTTAGGTGCTAGTTGCTTGAGTCATGCCATTTCAAATGATCCTTAGAGATTTTGAGAGGTGACAGGCTGAACTGAGTGGGATAGGGAAATGGAGGAGGAGTATTCTTATTTGATGAAGAATCATACTTGGGATCTTTGTTCTCTTCCTAAGGGAAGAAAGTTCATTCGGTGCAAGTGGGTGTACTGTACCAAATATGCTACAGATGGTTCGATAGATAAGTACAAAGCACATCTTGTTGTGAGGGGATTTTCTTAGGTTGAGGGTATTAATTACTCAGAGACCTTTTCTTCCATTTCCAAGATGAGTTCCATTCACTTTGTACTATCACTAGCAGCTTCACAGGGATGGCCAAATTTTTAGATGGATGTGAAGAGTGCTTTAATGGAATAGTTTGAGATGATAGATCTTGGTCTTCTGCACTATTTTCTTGGTCTACAGGTTGTTCAGTCTTCGGATGGGATTTCCATTTATCAATAGAAGTATTCTCTTGACATGCTCCATAGTTTTGGCATGCTTGATTGCAAGAATGCCCCCACACCATTCCAATCAAGTGTTGTTTTGTCTTCCACTTTCGCTACTCCTTCAATAGACTCTACATTATATCGACAGTTGGTTGGTAGTTTGTTGTACCTAATGCATTCGCATCCTGATCTTTTCTTTGTAGTTGGCCTTGTCTCTAAGTTGTCACATGATCCACATGAGAGCAATTAGCAAGCTGCCAAACATATTTTGAGGTACATTCAGAGCACTTCACGGTATTGAATTCACTACATATCAGGGGCTCCTCACATAGTTGGCTTCACTGAATCAGATTGGGCTAGTGATGTCGATGATTGGAAGTCTAATTCTGGCTTTGTTTTCTGTCTTGGTTCTAGTCCTATCACATGGTCTTGTAAGAAGCAATCTTCTATTTCATTATCATCTATAGAGGTTGAGTACCGAGCAGTGGTGTTAGTAATCTATTAAAAAAAAAGTATTAGTAAAATCAAATATGTACCAGCAGTTTTAAATAAATACCTATAAGTTAAAAATAAATAAAAAAACATTTTTTATTTTTCAAAGAATACATCTATATTAATAAAAAATTAAAAACCATAACAAACTATCAAAGTCGAACAAAACCCTCAAGGAAAACAATACAAGTTAAAAGAAATACATGACAGAAATGAAGTCCAAAGAAATACAAACCACAATCTATTAAAGAAAATTAATATAACTCAACTATTTGAAAAGGTATACATATTTGATATTATTAATATATAGTATTTCTTTTATCATGTATATAATAAAAATAAATTATAAACAGTCTTAAAAACAAAATATATTTCAATCATAAAAATACAATTAAAAAAAATGTATTAGTAAAATCAAATATGTACCGGCAGTTTTAAATAAATACCTATAAGTTAAAAATAAAATAATAAAAAGCATTTTTATTTTTCAAAGAATACATCTATATTAATAAAGAATTAAAAAACATAACAAACTATCAAAGCCGAACAAAACCCTCAAGCAAAACAATACAAGTCGAAAGAAATACAAACCACGGTTTTTAAACCCCAGAAACGTGATGAGGAGGGGAGCGTTTCGTTGGTTGAACAACCATTCGCGTTACGTTTTTGGTAACAGGCGACCGTACCCATCCCATCATTTGCTGTAACTCCTCGCATATCCAAAAATACATATATACAAGCTAATAACTGTAACTGTCTTCTTCTCACCTGCCGTGGACAGTTGAAGATGCTTTCATGATTTTCTCTTTCGACATACATTACGGCTATATATGAGAGAATTGCTTTTGCAAGTTCTTCAGCATTGCAAATGGCATCATCATCTAATAATGAAGAACGCCAGCCGCTGCTCCCTTGTGGAGAGAGTGATCAGGAACGTCATATAGCTCTGCCCTCTGGAGAGACTGAAGGTAAGGATGAGCTTGAAAAAGCATTTGGAGATCAGAAAGCAATATGCAACTTCATGGCTACGTTGACGCTGCCGCTAGCAGTATTCACGTACAACATTATGCCGTTTCCTGTGACGACTGACTTTTACGTACTTTTATCTTTATTCTGTTCCGAATTCTTCATTTCTATGCTGGTTATCTCACTTATCGTCTCCTTCCCTGTCTCCCGCACAAGGAGACATCTGTTGATAATCAAGGTGTCTGTCATTGCTGCTGAAGTACTCTTTCTGGCGGGTTTTATGTTATTGGTATATTTGAAAACCCGCTCTAGATGGTTTACCATAGCTTTGACATTATTGTTTGTGACATTAACATGTGTTCTTTTTAGTGTCCTATTTCGTTCGACTTCCACCACAGTCACAGGGACAGTGGCAGTAGCTGCTCATCCGCCACCCAATGCCGCTGCCGGTGACGAGGAAGAAAACAACAGTGAGAAATCACTCGAGAAGAAGGCTGAGTAACTGGCTAGTGCACTGGGTTTTACCGGCGGCGCTCTTTTTCTGCTTCATTTCTTTCTCTGTGTCGCTTCGCTTTTCATAAATAAAAAGCCCAAGCAAATATATAATTTATATGTGTTGAATATGGATATGGAATTAGTAAATAGGCGCATATTATCTTGAAATTTATGTTCGTATCTCGTATATGTAATCGAACTGCAAGCATTAGCAATTAATGAACGGACAGAAGGGCTTGGTTTATATTCAGATGATCTCTTGTTTCATCCCTGTTTCACCTTATCCATTTATTGATTTTTCAATTTTAATATTTATAAATTTTTCATACACAATTTATTTTAAAGATCTAATTTGTAGTATCTAAATTATTTTTGTTTTATAATTTATTTTTTAAATCTAAAATTATTTAGTAAAAATCTATTTGTATTTAAAAACACGGAACTATATTTTAAAACTTAAAAAATATTTTAATAAATTTTGATTCTATCTTATTTATGATTTACTACATTTTGTTGGAGGTACATTACACAATTTTTATTATCTATATTTTAAGTAATAAAATAAAATAAGCAGTGATGTGATTGTATCTCATTATTTATTATTTATTACAATGGGTTGCTGTTGTTTTTTGTAAACTAGTTATTATTCAAATGCTTCTCCACCAATTAAAACTATGATTTTTTTTGTTTTGATATATGTTTTTTAAATTTTATAAAATTAAGATGCAAGATTTTAAAGTTTTTAATTTATAGAAATTATTTTTCTCCAATCTAATTGGCTTGGAAAATTTAAATCTTATTAGCAGATTTCTCAATGAATTTTTTTAGGCAATTTTTTTGGTATTTTAAAATAATATTTAGCATGTTTAAATTTTTTTATCAAATTTATTTTACACATCCACCAAACAAATATTTAAAAAATTCTAAATGTTTTAAAACTTTATATAAATAAATAAACATATATATAATATACAATAAATAAATTAATAATAAATACAAATATTTATAATAATAAATTACTAAAAAACAACATAATAATAAATATATAAAAATTTATATAATAATATTGTAATATGATTATAATAATCAAAATATAACATGATAAGAATCTTAATGTTTATCTATATGACTCCAACCCTAACTTAACCTTAAACCTAATAATATATGTGAATGAACTTTAATATATTAGCCTAAGCCTAATCTAACACCAACTTTAAGCATAAATCTAAATTAACTATAATCCAAACTTAATTTTTGAATTGTATTTAATATATCATATATTTATTAGTATATAATTTATTTTTTTAGTAAGTAAATAGTTGGATAGGCCAGTACCTATATTGATAAAAGAGAATTATACATCTGCCAGAGGTGTCTATATACCGAACGTTACCTCCATAAAAAAGCTAGATTAAATCCAGTTCCAAAATAGAAACAACAAAAAAGCCACTAACTATCACCTATATCTTGACAACCTCCTCTGGCTAGGGAAGACACCTTCATCCTACTAGCATTACACTACTATTTACTGGCTAAACTTCATACAGAAACATAAAAAACCATAGTATTAATTGAGAAAACCAAAAAAGCCTAAGAAGAGAGGCACCATCATTCACTTTTCGAGGGGCTTCGGATGCTCTCATAAACCCTTTGTGAAGCCTCTAAGACAGTGCACATGAGCCTCCATAGTTTCCATTTCCTCCACTAGCCTCATGTCATTTGGTATCCACAACTTCCCTTGTCCCAACCCCCATTCATTACCTTCTTCAACAACACCATTTTCATCGACCCCAATATCTCACTTGCCCTGCAGACCTTCCTCCCTCACAAACTTTCCCAAATCATACCCTTTCGACCTTTCCAGACTACCCCTCACAAACAAAATGAAAGCCAAATTTATGTTCCTCTCTATGCAACCTTTATTGTATTTCTCTAGCTCCATAGTCTGGTACCAATGGAAGGTAACCCTATTACTGCTTTCACAGCTACCTTTGTAATTTTATGCATTGAGTCAAGCCAAAAGAATGAGCCATGTACCCTGCTAAGAACTATCCTAACCACTTCCTTGGGAAATTTAGGAATGCAAAGGATTTCAGTGAATCCTAGGGTTTCAACAATTTTATGTTCAGGTTTCACATTTTTGACATTGTCACATATAATAGATTTATACATGTTTTTGATTTCTTCATCACCTAATTCCTCTATGTTGCAATGAATATACATTCTAGGGTCTTCTGCATAAACAACACCCTTTGGAATTTGGGAAAAAGCACCTGTGTTGTCATCTTTCTTAGCTACCTCGGGAACTAGTTGAAACACGGGCCTAGGTCATTTTATAACCTCGAATACTATAGGGTTTTCTATGAATTTAGGTGCAGAGGAGGATGCCATGATGATAAATACCTTTTTCTGCCTTTGGATGGATTGATTGGTGAAGTGCTTTGCCTCTTTGCTCGGAATGTCTTAGCTCGAAAATCTTCATGCTCTTTGAAAGTTTGAATTCACGGTGAAATGAAATGGAGCCAAAAACCTTATTTTATAAAGTCTTTTCTACTACCTACCACATTAATTATTTGCCAGCAATGTATTAACTCAACTTAATTTGTCAGTAATGAAGGATTTTCAACTTCTTTTCTCTAACCGAGGGAATAATAGCACATGTGTCATTAAATTGCCAAACCCTCAAGATAATTTTCTTCAATTTGATGAAGAACATCCTGTCGGTGGAGCATTGCTCTGTCCTGCCGGTGGAGCATCATATTGTCCTATCGGTGAAGCATTTTTTGGTTCTACTAGTGGAGGAGTGTAGCGTCCTAAAATTGTGACACTTGCAATTTTGACTGCATTTGGGTCTTCACGATGGCGACACAACAGTGAACCTGAATGGGGACCCTGAAACCTGTTTGTGACATCAAAAACTGCATATTTCTGCACCTTGGCCTAATCCTTCCTTGCACCCTGCTGTCCCAGGAGGTGGGACCATGGCGCCCAGCGCCCTGGTCCCTGGCCCTATTTTGGGCCCGATCTCTTTTGGGCATCGGGTCTTCAAGTTTGCAAATCGGAAAATAATCTTCCTAGGTCGGCCTAAGGTCGGAAAAATCAGTCTTTTAACCCTAATTGACAAGTATATAAACTACATTTCCTCTCCCATTTTGAAAAGAGGAGGGACATATGTGTACAAGAGGTGGAAACTATAGGCAAACATTCAAACATTCAAGCATTCAAGCATTCCTTCAAGCAATTTAGCATTCTAAGTCTCCATTCAAGGCCAAGTGTTGCATTCAAGACAAGGATTCAACCATTGAAGAGGAGATCACTTACAACATACAACATACAACATTACACCTTAGCATGTAAGAATACAAACATTCTTACAACAAGGTATCAGTACTTGTTTACATTACAAACATTTACATTTATAGCATTCTCATTTCTTGGTTAATTCCAAAACCGGGGTTTGACCTAAAGGCAAACCCCTAATCCCTAACCCCCCAATCGTCCTCTCTTTTCTGTGTGTAGGTTGCAGGTACGTGGCTGTAATTGAAGATCTGGAACCCTTGTGCATAGACGAACAGATCCCCCTTTGTTTCGCGGATTTTTCGGAGGACCGTGTGCACGCCAGGCGCCATCGTCCCGTCAACTTTCGCTCAAACTTGCAGGACAACATCGTCTTGACATTTTACAGCTAATTCCAAGTCCGCAGCTTCATCCCATGTTTGTATTTCTGTCTGCAAATGAATCTTTCTTACTTTCACCTACACTCCTAATTCAATCCTTCTATCTACATTCTTTACAAAAGAGGGTAGCCTTGCTGTCTCAACCCTTGAAACTCATTTAGAATCCAGTCTTGCATTGTGTGGGATTGGATCTTGTGGGTTTCAACCCCTCTTTTGAATGTAAAGTCTCTCCTAAGTGAAAACCGTCAATCCTAGTGACCTCCTTTCTCCTTGGAGTGGGGGGAACACCTAGGGTTCAATTTTCCGCTTTACATTTTGGTGAACCCGATGTGAACATCCTAATTTTGATTATTCATGGTTAGATCTGAAAAATTTGCTTCCTTAATTACATTTCCATGTTTGATCTTTTGCAAATTTTAGAGGTTAATTGCATAAAAACCCTAAATTTTCTTTTTAGTAATTGAGCTTGTGAAATGTTTAATTGTTAATGCTTGTTTCAGATCTACCTTTCTATTGCAAATTGTCAATTCATATTTGTGCTTTAATTCTGAAAATTAAGTGGTTAAGTGTCAAAACCCTAATTTTTGAAACCCTCTTGATTCAACCTTTGATTGACGATTTCACTAATCAAAACACCTCCAAATCGGCTATAACTTTGGATTCCGCAATAAAATCATAATATCTTTCATCCCTGAAAATTTTGAAAAAAGTTGTGAGGACCATGTGCACCCCGAGCGCCATTGTCCCCGACACTTTTTTCGAAATTTCGGGAGCTAGATCTTACTGTATTTTTCTGCTAAAATCCAGAATCTTGGCTAATTTCATCAATTCTAACACCTTCAAATTTAAAGTCAAAGTTGGTCTAGTGATTGCTTGGATTAAGGCTTCTAATCATTCAAAAAATTATTGAAATTGAAATTTTGTGTCAAAATTGTGTTCTTACTGTCCTAAATCTGAAAAGTGTGTTTGTATTCATTCAAAGTTTCAGTGCATTATTCAGATTTTTGCAATTTGTGACTTTTGAAATTAAGTGTTTAATTGCAACAACTTTGATTTCCGCTTTCAAAATTGAATTTTGCATGAAATTGAGTCAACTTTTAAATTTCAAAGCTTGGATTGCTTTTAGTATTCCCTCTACAATTATAAAATTCAAAATTTTAGTTTCCCTCTCTTTTTCAAGATTCAAATTTTGCATTTTTCAACAATCTTGGTAGGGTTCAATTTTGAGATTGTAACTTCAATTTGGCCTATCTACAGATCGTAAAATCACTCAATTTTTTCAGATTAGCTTCAGAATCATCATAACTTTCATCCCTGAAAATTTCAAAAAAAGTTGCGAGGACCGTGTGCACTCCGTTCGCCACGGTCCCTGATATTTTTTCTAAAATTTCAGGATATTGTCGTGATTACATTTAACAGCTTAAATCTAGGAGATTGGCTGATTTTATTGAAATTTGCTACCTCTAAATTCGAAAATAAATTCAAAATCTTCTCTCTTTCTCTCTAGTGCATGAGTTTTACAACAATAAGCCCTACTTACACTATTCCCGTTAGACGAAGCCTTAGAATTAAGTCTTTTCAAGGTTTAATTACCAAGGAAATGGAACCTGATTTGAATGGCCTTTTTAACGAGGACACGGGTAATTCCTCTAATCCTCTTAATGATGAAGAAGCTCTCCATGAGGTTTCTGTAGAACAACTTTCTAAATTGGATAACCAATTTGATGATTTTCAGCAATGGATGTCTCGAGAATACCCCAATAGTCAAGCTCTTTCATTAATTGAGGGTCTAAAATGTACGGTTCAAAGTGATAAGAATGGAATTGATATTCTACGTAGTATTGCACACATCGTGGACTCAAATGTGATGCCTATGAAGAGTTGTGCCGAAACTTTAGGTTATACACAACCTCCTACTCAAGTCAATCATTCTATTCCTTTGACAACTTCTATTGCTAGTATACCTACCTTTACATCAAACATAATGACTACTTCAATACAAGACATTCCACCTATGATCACCAGTCATGGGGGCAATCCTTCCTCTTCAATCAACCCTCTGCCTTCATTCAATCCAACTTCTTCATTCATTCCTTCAATGAGTGTCCCTATGTCATCTCCACAAATGAACATGATGCATTGGGGCAGTTCGTTTAACCATTCCATTCCTCCTTGTAGTATTCCCTTTTTCCAATCATCTCCTATGACTAACCATCATAGTGTCCCGCCACCTTAC
Organism: Cryptomeria japonica; assembly: GCF_030272615.1. Lineage (NCBI taxonomy): Eukaryota > Viridiplantae > Streptophyta > Pinopsida > Cupressales > Cupressaceae > Cryptomeria > Cryptomeria japonica. The sequence goes on from NC_081409.1 coordinate 734,384,785, forward strand.
TCTCAATCAATACCTTCTTTCAATAACATAATACCTCCATCACAATCTAACATGTCTAATACGATCTCTTCGACGGAAGTGACCATTAACAATCTTGCACAAACTATCTCTTCTTTACAACAACAAATTGCCTCTATGAATCAATCTAAGTTTAGTGTGCCCACATTTGATGTTGCGAGCCCACTTTCTCTTGACATTGTTCGAGCTATCCCTCCTAAGCATGTTGAAATCCCGCAGTTAGAGCTTTATAATGGTAAAGGTGATCCTCTAACACATGTTAAGACCTTTCAAACAGTATTTACTGATTTTGCTCATGACCAAAGGTTGCTTGCAAAACTGTTTACTAGAACATTAAGAGATAAGGCCCTACAATGGTATTGCTCGTTGCCTTCCTATTCTATTACTTCTTTCCAACAACTTGCAAATGCTTTTATTCAACAATTTCAAAACAATATAAGTCCCAAAGTTACTTTGATTGATTTAATGCATTGTAAACAAGGTGTTAAAAAAAAAGTGACTGATTTCATTGGTAGATATAAGCATTTGTGTGCTCAAATTTCCTTTCCAGTACCTGACAATGATATTCAAAGAATCTTTATTTCTAATTTACAAAAAGACATTAGAGAAAAGCTTCTGTTTTCTGAGTTTACCTCTTTCCAACAGTTGTGTGCAACTCTTCACAATTATCAATTGACTGTGAGTCAAATGGAACAAGCAAATCCTATGGCTCCGAGTGATAAGGGTGATAGTAGTCAACAACCATTTGGGAAGTTTAAACCGAATAGGGAGTCCGTTAAGTTCAATGAAAACATCATCAACAACAATGTGAATGCAGCATCAGGTGTGCCTCCTATTTCTAAGTTTTTCAAGAAAGAAAGAAAGTTTACTCCTTTGAATGAATCATTGCATAGTATTATGAATAAGTTATTAGAACAAAATGTGCTTACTCTCCCTCCTATAAAGCAAATAGATCCTGCAAAGATTAATTCACCCTATTCTGATAACAAATCTTTTTGTCAATTTCATCGTCAACCTGGGCATGATATTGAAAAATGTTTTGCTTTAAAGGGTAAAATTCAAGATTTGATTGATAATAATACTATCTCTGTTTCTGGTGTGAATGATAAAGGCAACACATCTATAGCTCCTCCTAACCAAAATCTTAAGATTTTTACTGATCCATTACCTTCTCATACCTCTAATGTGATTGAGACTAATGATTCCTCTTTCTCACCTGATGGTCTTGTGTCTATGACTCTGAATGTGATTAACTTTGTAGAGCAGCAAAAAATCCCTAAAGAACCTTCCATCACATTTGATTCCAGTGAAACTATCAGGGCACCTGATGGTCCTTTATATATAGTTGCAAAAGTCAAGACTACACCTTGCCGTGGAGTGCTTATTGATCCTGCTTGCATGGTTAATCTTATTACTGAAGAATTTCTTTTTACTTTGCAATTGAATCATGTGATCTATGACAAAACAAATGTGGTTGTGAAATTATTTGATGCATTTTCTTCTCCTACAATTGGTTCTATTACATTACCTATTGAAGTTCATAACAAATCCCTTGATTTGAGCTTTGCTATTATTCCGTCGTCTGAACAATTTCATGTGAAGCTAGGCTATCCTTGGCTATCTTCCATGAAAGCTATTGCTTCTCCTATTCACAAGTGTTTGAAATTTCCCCATAATGGTGAAGTTGTTATTGTCAATCATAGTCTCTTTAAACCAGCTGAAAGAACTTCTAGCATTCCTATTGATTATTTTTGGCCTAAACAATTCTAATCTCTTCCATCGTGAAGTGATCATCTTTTCAAATCTTATCAAAAGTGGAAACAAGATATGATCCTATCTCTAAGTGAACCTAGAACACCCAAACTTGATATTCTTGTCGTTCTTGAGAAGGAAGTTCTTCCTTTGAAAGATAAAACTAATGTCTTTCCTCAAGAAGATTCCCAACCCATTCCTATGGATGTGACTATGTCTATGTCTAATAAACTTTCTAAAAATAGACCTATACCTCCTCGTCATGATGGACTTGGTCTCCTTCCTAAACCAAATATTCCTCCTTTATATGGAGCAGTTCCTCTTCCTTCCTTTTATAAAGAGAAGAGACCTTCCTCTTCTCCTATTATCCAACCTAAGAGACCACAACCTAAACACCCAAGTGATAAGGATGAGAACATTCCTCCTCCTCAATCTTCTCAACTTCCTACTAAGACTAGACAAAATCATTCTACCCGTGAACGCCGACAAAAGCATCATCTTAGAGCTCGTGCAGCTACTTCTTAAACTTTGCAATCCCCAAAAACACCTTCAACAAGTATTATTCCATTTTCTCCTCAGCCGAAAATTGAGCCAAAATCTCCTAAACATAAGATGCATGATGGTTTTGATCTGGTGCGAGTTAAAGATCCTATTTTTATAAATCTTGATGATGATATAGATGAAAATGTTATTCATGATGAAAATGTTACTTCTCTTGCTTCTGATAGTGAATATGAATATGTTGATGTTGATAACCATTTATCTAACGAATTTTCTAAAGCACTTATCCTAGCTCCTAGACAAGAACAATGTGGCTTGGAACATGAACATAGCCCTTGTTTGGATCTTGTGATAGCTCCATCTGCTGTGTTAGATTTTCCTCCTCTAGCATGTTTCCTGCCTTCCTGAAACATTGATCAGCAAGATCGGGGGGTGGATGACATGCTAGACTAGTTTCATTAGCATAGCAGACTCTCTCCTCCTCTCCATCTTTTGTTACTTCTTCTATGTGTTATTCTCATTCTTCTATTTTTTGTCCCTAGTGTTGTCTACTTGAGGACGATGCAAAGCATTGAGAGATCTTTTGGCCTCTCTCATGTTGACTCAAAAGACACATGTGTTCCCTTCTTCTAGGTGACCTTCCTTGATTGGGGAATGAAGAACAATTATGCATACATACATATGATATACATGAATTATCATACAGCATACTGACCCCAAGGAAAGCGAAGTCACCTCGTGCTTTGTGTTTTGTGTCCATTATCCTTGGGTTTATCTCACACTTGGGGGCTAAACCTTTGTGATAACGTGCTCCTTTCCCTTCTCATTTCTTATGTGTATCACTACCTTAAAGCAATCACCCCCATTGAGGCGTGTGCGATCTCTTTAATGTAGGGGGGCATACACCCCGTCCATATCTCTTCAAGATACTTGAAAATTTCTTGATGAACTTAGTTTTGCCTTGAAAATTTTTGATATCTTTCTTGCATGACTCATAGTGAGGGAACCTTACTACTGGCAGTCATGGTTCTCCCTCGTGATCTTCCCTTTTACTTTGTCAATCAAAGTTGTAAGATCCTTAGTCCACTGGGGGCTTGGTGTATCTTGCCTCCTTGACATGGTGAAAGTCTTTCAATGTTGTCTCCTTGTACTTTACCAGAAGTATGGGCGTACGCTTATACTCCCACTAAAGTGGGGGCTAAATGTAGCGTCCTAAAATTGTGACACTTGCAATTTGGACTGCATTTGGATGGCAACGCAACACTGAACCTGAATGGAGACCCTGTAACCTATTTGTGACATCAAAAATTGCATATTTCTACACCTTGGCCTGATCCTTCCTTGCACCCTGCTATCTCGGGAGGTGGGACCATGGCACCTAGCACCCTGGTCCCTCAGGACCATGGCCCCCAACACCCTGGTCCCTGGCCCTATTTTGGGCCCGGTCTCTTTTGGGCACCGGGTCTTCAAGTTTGCAAATTGGAAAATAATCTTCCTAGGTCGGCCTAAGGTCGGAAAAATCAGTCTTTTAACCCTAATTGACAAGTATATAAACTACATTTCCTCTCCCATTTTGAAAAGAGGAGGGACATATGTGTACAAGAGGCAGAAACTATAGGCAAACATTCAAACATTCAAGCATTCAAGCATTCCTTTAAGCAATTGAGCATTCTAAGTCTCCATTCAAGGCCAAGTGTTGCATTCAAGACAAGGATTCAACCATTGAAGAGGAGATCACTTACAACATACAACATACAACATTACACCTTAGCATGTAAGAATACAAACATTCTTACAACAAGGTATCAGTACTTGTTTACATTACAAACATTTACATTTACAGCATTCTCATTTCTTGGTTAATTCCAAAACCGGGGTTTGATCTAAAGGCAAACCCCTAATCCCTAACCCCCCAATCGTCCTCTCTTTTCTGTGTGTAGGTTGCAGGTACGTGGCTGTAATTGAAGATCTGGAACCCTTGTGCAGAGACGAACAGATCCCCCTTCATTTCACGGATTTTTCGGAGGACCGTGTGCACGCCGGGCACCATCGTCCCGTCAAATTTTGCTCAAACTTGCAAGACAACATCGTCTTGACATTTTACTACTAATTCCAAGTCCACAGCTTCATCCCATGTTTCTATTTCTGTCTGCAAATGAATCTTTCTTACTTTCACCTACACTCCTAATTCAAGCCTTCTATCTACATTCTTTACAAAAGAGGGTAGCCTTGCTGTCTCAACCCTTGAAACTCATTTAGAATCCAGTCTTGCATTGTGTGGGGTTGGATCTTGTGAGTTTCAACCCCTCTTTTGAATGTAAAGTCTCTCCTAAGTGAAAACCGTCAATCCTAGTGACCTCCTTTCTCCTTGGAGTGGGGGGAACACCTAGGGTTCAATTTTCCGCTTTACAAGGGGTAACCCCAATATTTAGATCACCTTTTCTAATCCATTGCTTTGAAAATTCTTGCTTAACCTCGTCAACCTTTTCTTTGCCTTTCAAGCTAGTACTTTTGTTATCTATCGGGGTACCTTTACTTCTACAGAATTTAGCAATATGACCAATCTTGTTACATGCATAACAAGTTACATTATTTTTTTGAATAGCTTTCCCATAACCTATGCCGGTTTGTGTTCTGCATTTATTTGATAAATGACCAAATCTTCCACAAACATAACATCTTACATTCATTCTACAATTTTCAGAGTTATGACCAATTTTGTTGCATTTGGTGCATTGACTGGTGGCAGGATTGACGTTCTGATAATTCCTTGATCTACATTTATTTGCCCTATGACCATATTTATTATAGTTAAAGCATTTTCCATTGAATTTGTAAGTATTAGAGGGTCTTACTGGTTTGCTTTGATCCTGGGTATTTGCAGTACTGGAGCTTTCTCCAACTTCAAATCCAACTCCAGAAGTGTCACCTTTGGGTTTTTGATTCTTCAATAAGGTACCAAGTTCTTCTGAGCTTTTCTTGAATTTTTCTTTGTGTTGATTTGCAGTTTCCAATTCCCTTTCCAAGATCTCTTTTTGTCTCATTAGTTCATTCAAGTCATTTTGAGTATGCATCAGATCTGTCTTCAACATGTCATTTTCATAGCTAAGTCTTGTTTTCTCATTTATTGCATCACTTAGTCATCTGGTCAATTCTTCTTCATTCTTCTTTCTGTCCTCAATCTCTTTGTAGAATCTCATAGTCATATCCTGCATTTCATTTTTTGTTGTCATGATCTCTTGTTTCAATTTGCTTATCATATCATTTAGTGATTCCTTTTCATCATTTTCATTTTGCAATTTTTCACAAAGTTCTCTTCTCTTGTTTCTTGTAACAGTAAGATTTTCTTGAAGTGCCTGAATAATGTCCTAAGCTACTTTTAAGTCATCTTCTAATTTGATATTTTTTAACTTCTCTGCATCATAGTCAGTAAGAGCTCCTTCAAGTTGCTTCATCAGATTTTCCATCTTTACCGATGTCAAGATCTTCCTGAAGCTGTTAGGCTTCTGAAAATAGAGGACCAAGCTCTGATACGAATTGTTAGGGTTCCCACAGATACTGAGAGGGGGGGGGTGAATCAGTATCTGACCGGTAACAAAATTTTCTTAAAACTGAATATGCAGAATATAAAGTAACAGTATACCGGTATGCAAGAATTAATGCAAATAACAAAATCAAAAGCATCCACATGAAAAGAACACCATAACACAAGATGTTTAACGAGGAAACCCGGTGTGGGAAAAACCTCAGTGGGATTTGTGACCCACAATATTCACTTACTGGCCAATAAGAGAATATTACTTACAATAGGGGCTTGCACATGCAGGAAGGCCAATTGCCTAGAGCTCACTGCTCAATAAGAAGTCACACTGACTTACAATGAGGATTTACACAAATCCAATATTCTGTACTACTTTACAATAGCTTCTTCAATGCCAGATTCAGTACCAGTTCTTGCTCTGTTCTTTACATATACCCTTGACCTACAATTCGCACATTAGGTCTGCCTTATAATTTATTTGTTGCTTTCCATCCATATCCCACAAATGCCTACAATGATCTCTTTTATATACAAGAGTCATTTTACAATTTTCCAAGTCAGCTTACAATGATAAACAAAATATTACATATCAAAAATCCTGTCGGCCTTTGTGCTGGTATACATATTTCCTTCTGTGTCAGTGTACATCTTTTGTGTCGGTGCCATTGTAGATTGATTTTGTTGATGCCAGAGTACTATTTTGTTTGAGTAATGCTTTGCCGGTAAAATTTCTTGCCGGTGCCATAGGATTGCAAGGTTGCCTGCATAATGCTTTGCCGGTGCCATAGGATTGCAAGGTTGCCATCAATGAAAAAACCTTCAATCACACATAATGTCTCATTGGAGTGTCCATATGCCAACAATCTCCCCCTTTGGCATTGATGGCAACACTCATGAGAAATTTCAAAAAGATATCCAAAAATGTGTAGACCAAAGAATGTTACCAAAAATGTGAGAGCTCCCCCTGAGCATGTGATCCCTGTGTTTTGAGTTTTCTCATCTACTACTCCCCCTTTGGCATCAATGACAAAGGTTAGTAGATTTTGTAGTTGTACCAATTCATAACCTCAACCTTGTAGTTGGGTAGTTATTATTTGAAGAATATCTCCCAAAATTAAGTTTATGCCATCCATAAACTTCTTGCTCTCCTTTATTGCTATCTCAGTTCTGTATACTGTACTGGTGAGATGTTGCAAGTGCTCTGCCGGTGTTTTGCTACCTTGTGTTAGTGCCTCTGAGATTTCCTTACGCAGAGATGCTAAATAGTCCAATCTTGGACTTAGTTTAGATCTCAAAAAATTTGCCTTGTTTATTATTTTCTCTTTTTCTCTTTCTAATTTGAGCAATTCTTCCTCAAAATTTGTTATCTTTTCCTCAAAAACTGATAATGTATCGGGTGAGTTAACAAAATTATCAGCAAGTTTATTGATCTCTTCCTGTACCTTGCTCATCTTTTTGTCTACATCCGTGGTCAAAAAGTTTATCTTACAGGTGTCTTTGTACAGATTTTTGTACTCTTTCAATAAATTGCACAGTTTCGGTAGAAGTGTCAAATTCCCTGTTACACTTCTTTATTCCTTCTTCAAAGAATTTCTATTTCTCTTTTTCTACACTTTCCTTTACAGTTTCTACCTTTGTTTGCTCAAAATTTCCAGAAATATATTTACAAAGTGTATACAACTGGCCTAAAGAATCTTTGTTGGCTATATTACAATTGGGAGCTATTGATTTCAAAACTGGAATTGAATCATCTATCGCTTTATAGGCTTGTGAGCTATAATCAGTTATTTTCTTGATAGATTCAAGCAATACCTCTATTACATTTGATGGTGACCCAATAAACTGAGTGCCGGTGGAAGTGACCATGCTGGTATTGACCTCTGGTAGGTCTATTTGTGTCTCCATCTCTTTAAGCACAGTTTTTCCTGCATCATTTCTTACCGGTGGCATCTGTTCTGGAGCCTTTAGCGCTATTGGTTGCTCTATTTGTGTTCCAGATTCCATCTTTTTCTCTAAATCTACTACCGGTTGCTCTTTGTTTCCTATTGTCGGTTTCTCTTTGTTATCAGATTTATCTGCGGTATCCTTATCTACCACTATGTTGATTTTTTGAGTATCAACATTCACAGTATATAGGACTTCAAGATTAGGATTATTATCCTCTATGTCCATGCTCTCAGCTATCGGTTGATCTTCAATAGTTGTTGTTTTTACTGGTGGAGTATTTAAAGGAGGTGGGTGTAAGTTGTCTCTAATCTTGATACTTGGTGGTCCACCAACTTTACCTTTCCCTTTGTCCTTTTGATATACCAGAATGGGCTTGGGATTCCTATATTCTTCTTGTTTTTCTTTTTCAACCAAGAATGTATCCCAACCATCTTCCGTTTCATTTGAAACTTCAGTAACTCTACCTGCCATTAGTGATATTTGCTGATGTGCAGTGGAAAAAACTGTCTAGTTGGCCTGAGCTATCAAATCATCAATTTCCTTAGGTGAGTTGACCGGGTATACTACAAGTAATTTTTCTATTTTAATTTTCTTATCCAACTCAACTATTCCTTGCCTTCTGGCCTCAAGTCTTTTATATAATTCATCAGGAATTTCATTTAGAACTTGCATCAAAAACTTTTTATACATGTCCATGTGTAATATAACACTTTCCTTGATTTGTCTTTTCTCATCATTTGATAGGGTGTCATAGATTTTTCCTATGTTTTTCAATTTACCTTCCTCTATGATCTCATTCAGTAATATGTCAAAAGGGGCCAAGTTAGTGTTTGTCTTCTTCTTCTTTTTGGGGTTCAACTTTTTCTTAGGTGTGGGTTTCTTGACTAGAGACCTCACAGCTTGTTGCTTCTATCTTGTCCTTCTAGGTGAAGGAGTGGATACCGGTGAGGGGTCTCTTTTCCTAACAACTCTTTTGAAAGTTTCTAGCATATCTCCTTCTGAGGAGGTATCTACTGGTGATAGATGAGTTTCGGGCTGTTGGGCTGCCAACTCTTCTTTTGTTATGCCGGTTTTCTTTAATACATCATCTTTTATGGATTTTGCTTGCCTAGATCCTTTCCTCACAAATGCCTCAACTTTCTTTACTCTCTTTTTAGATTGAATTTGACTTTTGATGGTCTCAACACTACCAAATACTTCTTCCTTTGGTTCATTAGGGGCTTCCAAAAGTGCTTTGGCGTAAGTTTCCACTATGTGGTCATCTGTTTCATACCCCATCTCTATAACCCAGATTGTTCTTGGGATGACTGCTTCCATCCAGATCTCATCATTTTTGATTACAAAGCATATATCATTCTTGTATTTGTTGACAATTTCTTGTGATAGTCTGATTCTTTTATTCATTTTGACCTTTAGTGCTTGAAAATACTCATTGATATTCTTTTCTCTGTTTTCACCCATGTTGTTGAATAAGTCAGACAATTGTCTTCCTACCGGTATGTCGAATCCAAACTCCTTATAGCCTATACTGGGAGCCTGTTTGGTTATATGTAACATTAAGCATACAAGCAAATTTCCAAATCTAAATGTTCCTCTCTTATCCTTCTTGATTTTTGCCAAATTGTCAATTAACTCATCTTTTAACCATTCACAGATATCAATTTTTACATTGTCCTTAACCATGTCATAAGCACTTTTTATGCATAAACTAGAAATAGAGTTAACCCTATTTGCATGAGTTGCTTTGTAACCTAGAATCTTGCTAATGAATCTCACATTTGTATCGGTCACATCATTAACCCTCAATGATCTTTTGTTGGATGTTGCACCAGTTAATTTCATTACTAGGTCATTGGAGACCTTCTTGGTTTTGTCGAGTCTAGTACCGGTGGAAGGTAACCCTGTTACTACTTTCACAACTACCTTTGTAATTTTATGCATTGAGTCAAGACAAAAGAACGAGCAATGTACCCTACTAAGAACTATCCTAACCACTTCCTTGGGAAATTCAGGAATGCAGAGAATTTCAGTGATTCCTAGGGTTTCGACAATTTTATGTTCAGGTTTCACGGCATTGTCACATTGTAAAGCGGAAAATCGAACCCTAGGTGTTCCTCCCACTCCAAGGAGAAAGGAGGTCACTAGGATTGACAATTTTCTCTTAGGAGAGACTTTACATTCAAAAGAGGGGTTGAAACTCACAAGATCCAATCCCACACAATGCAAGATTGAATTCTAAATGAGTTTCAAGGGTTGAGACAGCAAGGCTACCCTCTTTTGCAAAGAATGTAGATAGAAGGATTGAACTAGGAGTGTACGTGAAAGTAAGAAAGATTCACTTGTAGATGGAGATAGAGACATGGGATGAAGCTACGGACCTAGAATTAGTAGTAAAATGTCGAGACAATGCTGTCCTGCAAGTTTGAGCAAAAGTTGATGGGACAATGGTGCCCGGAGTGCACATGGTCCTCCGAAAAATCTGCGAAACGAAGGGGGATCTGTTCGTCTCTGCACAAGGATTCCAGGTCTTCAATTACAGCTGCGTACCTGCAACCTTGTTGTAAGAATGTTTGTTTTCTTACATGCGAAGGTGTAATGATGTTGTATGTTATATGTTGTATGTTGTAGGTGATCTCCTCTTCAATGGTTGAATCCTTGTCTTGAATGCAACACTTAGCCTTGAATGGAGACCTAGAATGCTCAATTGCTTGAAGGAATGCTTGAATGTTTGAATATCACTTTCACCTCTTGTATGCATATATCTTTCCTTTTTTCATCTACCCTTTCTGAGAGGGGAAATGTAGTTTATATACTTGTCAATTAGGGTTAGAAGACTGATTTTTCCAACCTTAGGCCGACCTAGGAACATTATTTATCAAATTGCAAACTTAAAGACCCGATGCCCAACAAGAGACCGGGCCCAAAATAGGGCGAGGGACCAGGGCACTGGGCACCATGGTCCCACCTCCCGGGACAGCAGGGTGCAAGGAGGATTAGGCCAAGGTGCAGAAAAGATGAAGTTTTTGATGTCACAAATAGTTTTCGAGGTCTCCATTCAGGTTCAGTGTTGCGCCGCCATCGTGAAGACCCAAATGCAGTCAAAATTGCAAGTGTCGCAATTTTAAGATGCTACATTTAGCCCCCACTTTAGCAGGAGTATAAGCGTACACCCATACTTCCAGTAAAGTACAAGGAAACAACATTGAAAGACTTTCACCACGTCAAGGAGGCAACATACACCAAGCCCCCAGTGGACTGAGGATCTTATGACTTTGATTGACAAAGTAAAAGGGAAGATCATGAGGGAGAACCATGACTGTCAGTAGTAAGGTTCCCTCACTATGAGTCATGCAAGAAAAATACCAAAAATTTTCAAGGCAAAGCTAAGTTCGTCAAGAAATTTTCAAGTATCTTGAAGAGATATGGATGCGGTGTATGCCCCCCTATGTTAAAGCAATCGCACACACCTCAACGGGGGTGATTTCTTTAAGGTAGTGATACACATAAGAAATGAGAAGGGAAAGGAGCATGTTATCACAAAGATTTAGCCCCCAAGTGTGAGATAAACCCAAGGATAATAGACACAAACCATGAATCACGAGGTGCCTTTGCTTTCCTTGGGGTCAGTATGCTGTATGATAATTCATGTATATCATATGTATGTATGCATAATTGTTCTTCATTCCCCAATCAAGGAAGGTCACCTAGAAGAAGGGAACACATGTGTCTTTTGAGTCAACATGAGAGAGACCAAAAGAGATCTCAATGCTTTGCATCATCCTCAAGTAGACAACACTAAGGACAACAAATAGAAGAATGAGAATAACCCATAGAAGAAGTAACAAAAGATATCAAGAGAGGAGGAGAGAGTCTGCTATGCTAATGAACTAGTCTAGCATGTTATCCACCCCCCAATCTTGCTGATCAATATTTCGGGAAGGCAGGGAACACGCTAGAGGAGGAACATCCAACATAGCAGATGGAGCTATCACAAGATCCAAAAAAGGGCTATGTTCATGTTCCAAGCCACGTTGTTCTTGTCTAGGAGCTAGGATAAGTGCTTTAGAAAATTCATTAGATAAATGGTTATCAACATCAACATATTCATATTCACTATCAGAAGCAAGAGAAGTAACATTTTCATCATGAATAACATTTTCATCTATATCATCATCAAGATTTATAAAAATAGGATCTTTAACTCGCACAGGATCAAAACCATCATGCATCTTATGCTTAGGAGATTTTGGCTCAATTTTTGGTTGAGGAGAAAATGGAATAATACTAGTTGAAGGTGTTTTTGGGGATTGCAAAGTTTGAGAAGCAGCTGCATAAGCTCTAAGATGACGCTTTCGTCGGCGTTCTCACGCAAAACGTTTTCATCTAGTCTCAGTAGGAAGTTGAGAAGATTGAGGAGGAGGAATGTTCTCATCCTTAACACTTGGGTGTTTAGGTTGTGGTCTCTTAGGTTGGACAATAGGAGAAGAGGAAGGTCTCTTCTCTCTATAAGAGGAAGGAGGAGGAACTGCTCCGTATAAAGGAGGAAATCTAGTTTAGGAAGGAGACCAAGTCCATCATGACAAGGAGGTATAGGTCTACTTTTAGAAAGTTTATTAGACATAGACATAGTCACATCCATAGGAATGGGTTGGGAATCTTCTTGAGGAAAGACATTAGTTTTATCTTTCAAAGGAAGAACTTCCTTCTCAAGAACAATAGGAATATCAAGTTTGGGTGTTCTAGGTTCACTTAGAGATAGGATCATATCTTTTTTCCACTTTTGATAAGATTTGAAAAGATGATCACTTCACGGTGGAAGAGATTGGAATTGTTTAGGCCAAAAATAATCAATAGGAACGCTAGAAGTTCTTTCAGTTGGTTTAAAGAGACTATGATTGACAGTAACAACTTCACCATTATGGGGAAATTTCAAACACTTGTGAATAGGAGAAGCAATAGCTTTCATGGAAGATAGCCAAGGATAGCCTAGCTTCACACGAAATCGTTTGGATGATGGAATAATAGCAAAGCTCACATCAAGAGATTTGTTATGGACCTCAATAGGTAATGTAATAGAACCAATTGCAGGAGAAGAAAATGCATCAAATAATTTCACAGCCACATTTGTTTTGTCATAGATCACTTGATTCAATTGCAAAGTAAAAAGAAATTCTTCAGTAATAACATTAACCATGCAAGAAGGATCAATAAGCACTCCATGGCAAGGTGTATTCTTGACGTTTGCAACTATATATAAAGGACCATCAGGTGCCCTGATAGTTTCACTAGAATCAAATGTGATGGAAGGTTCTTTAGGGATTTTCTACTGCTCTACAAAGTTAATCTCATTCAGAGTCATAGACACAAGACCATCAGGTGAGAAAGAGGAATCATTAGTCTCAATCACATTAGAGGTATGAGAAGGTAATGGATCAGTAAAAATCTTAAGATTTTGGTTAGGAAGAGCTACAGATGTGTTGCCTTTATCATTCACACCTGAAAAAGAGATAGTATTATTATCAATCAAATCTTGAATTTTACCCTTTAAAGAAAAACATTTTTCAGTATCATGCCCAGGTTGATGATGGAATTGACAAAAAGATTTGTTATCAAAATAGGGTGAATTAATCTTTGCTGGATCTATTTGCTTTATAGGAGGGAGAGTAAGCACATTTTGTTCCAATAACTTATTCATAATACTATGCAATGATTCATTCAAAGGAGTAAACTCTCTTTCTTTCTTGAAAAACTTAAAAATAGGAGGCACACCTGATGTTGCATTCACATTGTTGTTGATGATGTTTTCATTGAACTTAACGAACCCTCTGTTTGGTTTAAACTTCCCAAATGGTTGTTGACTACTATCACTCTTATCACTCGGAGCCATAGGATTTGCTTATTCCATTTGACTCACAGTCAGTTGATAATTGTGAAGAGTTGCACACAACTGTTGGAAAGAAGTAAACTCAGAAAATAGAAGTTTTTCTCTAATATCTTTTTGTAAATTAGAAATAAAGATTCTTTGAATATCATTGTCAGGTACTAGAAAAGAAATTTGAGCACACAAATGCTTATATCTACCAATGAAATCAGTCACTTTTTCTTTAACACCTTGTTTACAATGCATTAAATCAATCAAAGTAACTTTAGGACTTATATTGTTTTGAAATTGTTGAATAAAAGCATTTGCAAGTTGTTGGAAAGAAGTAATAGAATAGGAAGGCAATGAGCAATACCATTGTAGAGCCTTGTCTCTTAATGTTCGAGTAAACAGTTTTGCAAGCAACCTTTGGTCATGAGCAAAATCGGTACATATTGTTTGAAAGGTCTTAACATGTGTTAGAGGATCACCTTTACCATTATAAAGCTCCAACTGTGGGATTTCAACATGCTTAGGGGGGATAGCTCGAACAATGTCAAGAGAAAGTGGGCTCGCAACATCAAATGTGGGCACACTAAACTTAGATTGATTCATAGAGGCAATTTGCTGCTGTAAAGAAGAGACAGTTTGTGCAAGATTGTTAATGGTCGCTTCAGTTGAAGAGTTCATATTAGACATGTTAGTTTGTGATGGAGGTATTATGTTATTGAAAGAAGGTATTGATTGAGAGTAAGGTGGCGGGACACTATGATGGTTAGTCATAGGAGATGATTGGAAAGAAGGAACACTACAAGGAGGAATGGAATGGTTGAATGAATTGCCCCCTTGCATCATGTTCATTTAAGAGATGTAATAGGGACACTCATTAAAGGAATGAATGAAGAAGTCGGATTGAATGAAGGAAGAGGGTTGATTGAAGAGGAAGGATTGCCCCCATGACTGGTGATCATAGGTGGAATGTTTTGTATTGAAGTAGTCATTATGTTTGATGTAAAAGTAGGTATACTAGCAATAGAAGTTGTCAAAGGAATAGAATGATTGACTTGAGTAGGAGGTTGTGTATAACCTAAAGTTTTGGCACAACTCTTCATAGGCATCACATTCGAGTCCATGATGTGTGCAATACTACGCAAAATATCAATTCCATTCTTATCACTTTGAACCATACATTTTAGACCCTCAACTAATGAAAGAGCTTGACTATCGGGGTATTCTCGAGACATCCATTGCTGAAAATCATCAAATTGGTTATCCAATTTCGAAAATTGTTCTACAGAAACCTCATGGAGAGCTTCTTCATCATTAAGAGGATTAAAGGAATTACCCGTGTCCTCGTTAAAAAGGCCATTCAAATTAAGTTCCATCTCCTCGGTAATTAAACCTTGGAAAGACCTAATTCTAAGGCTTCGTCTAATGGGAATAGTGTAAGTAGGGCTTATTGTTGTAAAACTCATGCACTAGAGAGAGAAAGAATTTTGAATTTATTTTCAAATTTAGAGGTAGCAAATTTCAATAAAATCAACCAATCTCCTAGATTTAAGCTGTTAAATGCAATCACGACAATCTCCCGAAATTTTAGAAAAAATGTTAGGGACCGTGGCGAACGGAGTGCACATGGTCCTCGCAACTTTTTTCAAAATTTTCAGGGATGAAAGTTATGATGATTTTAAAGCTAATCTGAAAAAATTGAGTGATTTTACGATCTGTAGATAGGCCAAATTAAAGTTGCAATCTCAAAATTGAACCCTACCAAGATTGTTGAAAAATGCAAAATTTGAATTTTGAAAAAGAGAGGGAAACTGAAATTTTGAATTTTATGATTTTAGAGGGAATACTGAAAGCAATGCAAGCTTTGAAATTTAAAAGTTGACTCAATTTCATGCAAAATTCAATTTTGAAAGTGGAAATCAAAGTTGTTGCATTTAAACACTTAATTTAAAAAGTCACAAATTGCAAAAATTTGAATAAAGCACTGAAACTTTGAATGAATGCCAACACACTTCAAATTTAGGACAGTAAGAAACACAATTTTGACACAAAATTTCAATTTCAACAATTTTTGAATGATTAGAAGCCTTAATCCAAGCAATCACTAGACCAACTTTGACTTTAATTTTGAAAGTGTTAGAATTGATGAAATCAGCCAAGATTCTGGATTTTAGCAGAAAAATACAGTAAGATCTAGCTCCCGAAATTTCAAAAAAAATGTCGGGGACAATGGAGCTCGGGGTGCACACGGTCCTCGCAACTTTTTTCAAAATTTTCAGGGATGAAAGATATTATGATTTTGTTGCGGAATCCAAAGTTATAGCCGATTTGGAGGTGTTTTAATCAGTGAAATCATCAGTCAAAGGTTGAATCAAGAGGGTTTTAAAAATTAGGGTTTTGACACTTAACCACTTAATTTTCAAAATTAAAGCACAAATATGAATTGACAATTTGCAATAGAAGGGTAGATCTGAAACAAGCATTAACAATTAAACATTTCACAAGCTCAATTACTAAAAAGAAAATTTAGGGTTTTTATGCAATTAACCTCTAAAATTTGCAAAAGATCAAACATGGAAATGTAATTAAGGAAGCAAAATTTTTCAGATCGAACCATGAATAATCAGAATTAGGATGTTCACGTTAGGTTCACCAAAATGTAAAGCGAAAAATTGAACCCTAGGTGTTCCTCCCACTCCAAGGAGAAAGGAGGTCACTAGGATTGACGGTTTTCTCTTAGGAGAGACTTTACATTCAAAAGAGGGGTTGAAACTCACAAGATCCAATCCTACACAATGCAAGATTGAATTCTAAATGAGTTTCAAGGGTTGAGATAGCAAGGCTACCCTCTTTTGCAAAGAATGTAGATAGAAGGATTGAACTAGGAGTGTACGTGAAAGTAAGAAAGATTCGCTTGTAGACAGAGATAGAGACACGGGATGAAGCTACGGACCTGGAATTAGTAGTAAAATGTCAAGACGATGCTGTCCTGCAAGTTTGAGCAAAAGTTGATGGGATAATGGCACTCAGAGTGCACACGGTCCTCTGAAAAAATCCGCGAAATGAAGGGGGATCTGTTCATCTCTGCACAAGGATTCCAGATCTTCAATTACAGCCGCGTACCTGCAACCTTGTTGTAAGAATGTTTGTATTCTTACATGCGAAGGTGTAATGATGTTGTATGTTATATGTTGTATGTTGTAGGTGATCTCCTCTTCAATGGTTGAATCCTTGTCTTAAATGCAACACTTAGCCTTGAATAGAGACCTAGAATGCTCAATTGCTTGAAGGAATGCTTGAATGCTTGAATGTTTGAATATCGCTTTTGCCTCTTGTACGCATATATCTTTCCTTTTTTCATCTACCCTTTCTAAGAGGGGAAATGTAGTTTATATACTTGTCAATTAGGGTTAGAAGACTGATTTTTCCGACCTTAGGCTGACCTAGGAACATTATTTATCAAATTGCAAACTTAAAGACCCGATGCCCAACAAGAGATCGGGCCCAAAATAGGGCCAGGGACCAAGGCGCTGGGTGCAATGGTCTTGAGGGACTAGGGCACTGGGCGCCATGGTCCCACCTCCCGGGACAGCAGGGTGCAAGGAGGATCAGGCCAGGGTGCAGAAAAGATGTAGTTTTTGATGTCACAAATAGTTTTCGGGGTCTCCATTCAAGTTCAGTGTTGCACCGCCATCGTGAAGACACAAATGCAGTTGAAATTGCAAGTGTCACAATTTTAGGATGCTACACACATATAACAGATTTATACATGTTTTTGATTTCTTCATCACCTAGTTCCTCTATGTTGCAATGAATATACATTCTAGGGTCTTCTGCATAAACAACACCCTTTGGAATTTGGGAAAAAGCACCTGTGTTGTCATCTTTCTTAGCTACCTCAGGAACTAGCTGAAACATGGGCCTAGGTCATTTTATAACCTCAACTACTATAGGGTTTGCTATGAATTTAGGTGCAGAGGAGGATGCCATGATGATAAATATCTTTTTCTTCCTTTGGATGGATTGATTGCTAAAGTGCTTTGCCTCTTTGCTCGGAATGCCTTAGCTTGGAAATCTTTGCGCTATCTAAAAGTTTGAATTCACGGTGAAATGAAATGGAGCCAAAAACCTTATTTTATAAAGTCTTTTCTGCTACCTACCACATTAATTGTTTGTCGGCAATTTATTAACTCAACTTTATTTGTCGGTAATGAAGGATTTTCAACTTCTTTTCTCTAATCAAGGGAATAATAGCACATGTGTCATTAAATTGCCAAACCCTCAAGATAATTTTCTTCAATTTGATGAAGAACATCCTACCGGTGTAGCATTGCTCTATCCTGTCGGTGGAGCATCATATTGTCCTACCGATGAAGCATTTGTTGGTTCTATAGGTGGAGGAGTAACCCCAATATTTAGATCACCTTTTCTAACCCATTGCTTTGAAAATTTTTGCTTAACCTCTTCAACCTTTTCTTTACCTTTCAAGCTAGTACTTTTGTTATCTACCGGTGTACCTTTACTTCTACGAAATTTAGCAATATGACCAATCTTGTTACATGCATAACAAGTTACATTATTTTTCTGAATAGCTTTCCCATAACCTATGCTAGTTTGTGTTCTGCATTTATTTGATAAATGACCAAATCTTCCACAAGAATAACATCTTACATTCATTTTATAATTTTTAGAGTTATGACCAATTTTGTTGCATTTGGTGCATTGACCGGTGGGAGGATTGATGTTTTGATAATTCCTGGATCTACATTTATTTTCCCTATGACCATATTTATTACAGTTAAAGCATTTTCCATTGAATTTGTAAGTATTAGAGGGTCTTACCGGTTTGCTTTGATCCTAGGTATTTGCAGTATCGGAGCTTTCTCCAACTTCAAATCCAACTCTAGAAGTGTCACCTTTGGGTTTTTGATTGTTCAATAAGGTACCAAGTTCTTTTGAGCTTTTTTTGAATTTTTCTTTGTGTTGATTTGTAGTTTCCAATTCCCTTTCCAAGATCTTTTTTTGTCTCATTAGTTCATTCGAGTCATTTTGAGTATGCATCAAATCTGTCTTCAACATGTCATTTTCATAGCTAAGTCTTGTTTTCTCATTTGCTGCATTACTTAGTCTTCTGGTCAATTCTTCTCCATTCTTCTTTTTATCCTCAATCTCTTTGCAGAATCTCATAGTCATATCTTGCATTTCATTTTTTGTTGTCATGATCTCTTGTTTCAATTTGCTTATCATATCATTTAGTGATTCCTTTTCATCATTTTTATTTTGCAATTTTTCACAAAGTTCTCTTCTCTTGTTTCTTGTAATAGTAAGATTTTATTGAAGTGCCTGAATAATGTCCTAAGCTGCTTTTAAGTCATCTTCTAATTTGATATTATTTAACTTCTTTGCATCATAGTCAGTAAGAGCTCCTTCACGTTGCTTCATCAGATTTTCCATCTTTACCAGTGTCAAGATCTTCCTCAAGCTGTTAGGCTTCTAAAAATAGAGAACCAGGCTCTGATACCAATTGTTAGGGTTCCCACAGATACTGAGAGGTGGGGGGTCAATCAGTATCTGACCAGTAACGAAATTTTCTTAAAACTGAATATGCAGAATATAATGTGTGTTACCGGTATGCAAGAATTAATGCAAATAACAGAATCAAAAGCATCCACATGAAAAGAACACCATAACACAAGATGTTTAACAAGGAAACCTGGTGTGGGAAAAACCTCGGTGGGATTTGTAACCCACAATATTCACTTACTAGCCAATAAGAGAATATTATTTACAATAGGGGCCTACACATGCAGGAAGGCCAACTGCCTAGAGCTCACTGCTCAATGAGAAGTCACACTGACTTACAATGAGGATTTACACAAATCCAATATTTTGTACTACTTTACAATAGCATCTTTAATGCCAGATTCAGTACTGGTTCTTGCTCTATTCTTTACATATACCCTTGACCTACAATTCGCACATTAGGTCTCCTTTATAATTTATTTATTGCTTTCTATCCATATCCTACAAATGCCTACAATGATCCCTTTTATATACAAGAGTCATTTTACAATTTGCCAAGTCGGCTTACAATGATAAACAAAATATTACATATCAAAAATCCTGTCGGCCTCGGTGCCGGTATACATATATCCTTCTGTGCCGATGTACATCTTCTATGCTGGTGCCGGTGTAGATTGATTTTGTTGATGTCGGAGCACTGTTTTGTTTGAGTAATGCTTTGTCGGTATAATGTCTTGCTGGTGCCATAGGATTGTAAGGTTTCCTGAGTAATGCTTTGCTGGTGCCATAGGATTGCAAGGTTGCCATCAATGACAAAACCTTCAATCACATACAACGTCTCATTGGAGTGTCCATATGCCAACACAAAACCGTATCAATTTCCCCAAAAAAGGAATGCTTGAAAAATCATCTAGCAAACCTTCTTCATTCTAGGTTTGCAGATTCCTATATGAATGCATGTTGCCAGAAACATAGCTGGAAATGAGTTGCCTAAAAAAACTCTATGCCCAAAACCTTCCTAACTGCATGGAAAATTAGAGGGTGTTTTGATTCCAAAACCATTAGGAATTGCTTCTCCATAATCTCCCCAAGAAATATCATTTGCTGCTTGGCTGATTCCAAAAGAACAAGGGTATCCATAGCTATGACTTTTAAATTATTCAAAAGAAGGGAACTATCCAGTGACATTGCCTCCATACTTGCCAAATATATAACTCCCTCCTTCAAAAAAGGATGTGAGTCATATTGATTGCCTATCATAATAAGATCATACCTCAACTCGTACTCAAAATAAATCCAAGATGCAACCTTTATTTATCATTATTCTTCCTTATTACATAGAGGCTTAAGTCATCACCATCTAGCCATTGTATCGATTCCAGTACAACCCACAAATTTAGTTGATTTTATGAAATAGATAGTTCACCACTTAGATAAAGGTTCAAACATGTCACTTGTATGTTGTATACTTGCCTGTCAGATCCATACATCCTAGATTCCTTGGAAATTGTCCCATCAATTACCACCCAATCATCATGATCTTTTCCACAATCGATTGTTGTTAGTTCCAAATCATTTTTCAGAATGGATAGAGTCAATGTGAATTTTATGCTCTGCCATCTACTTTTCTAGGTCATTGTGTGGGGGAAAAAGTAACACTAAGCAAACAGACCCTAATCTCAGTTTCAACCACACACTTGTAGAATACGAAAGAGCCTAGTGGTATCACACAATTGGCTACTTATTTTTGTGGAAGAGAGAGCCATGGGATACCTATTAGGATTTCTATTCCTTTTGTTACAATTGAAAGATAAAATGATGCAAGTTCAATCCCTAACCCCAAAGTGCAAGTATGAACTAATAACAAGATTGCAGAATTGAACTTAAACAATAGAAAGCTATAAACACAAGGACAAGACAAGAATGCAAATGCGTACCTGGAGCCAAAATCTGAGTGAAAATGTTCGAGATGGGGGCGCGAGCGCCACTGTCTTGATTCTGCCCCTAAAACTGCTCCAAAAACTATTGTTTTGCACTCTGGAAAAGCTGTCAAAAATGCTGAAAATGCTGTCTGTTAGAAGGACTAGGGTGCCCAGCGCCCCTGTCCCAGGGACCAGGGTGCCTAGCGCCCCTGTCCTGGTAGGACCAGGGTGCCTAGCGCCCCTGTCCTGGTAGGACCAGGGCGCCCCATGCTCCTGTCCTGGTCTTTTGCTCTGAAACTTGGTGTGTTGTTTGGTCTCCGTCTGCTTCTTCTAGATCTGTAACTTGCAGCGTCGTCCGAGTCCCGAAACCTGCACTTATATCTAAAAAGGTGTTTGGGTGGCTATATAGGGTTTTGCCTTAGTCAAACCCCCGCTTCGGTGATTTCCACCTCCACGAATAGCCAAGTTGTTTTGTAAAATGTATTGTGTGTGCAGACCTAGTGTGTGTGCAAGGTCCTAAAATGCAAGCAAGCAAACTAGAGCAACCTAGAAAGTAAACCCTAATTGCTTGTAAATGATAATGTAAATGCTCTAAATCAAGATGCAAAGTGATCTAAAGCATGAATACAAATGATATAGTGAGGCTTATGCAAAGACATGAAAACAACATGAAATCATACCCAACCCTCAAGGGAGGGGTACAAGCCAATCTTCAGTCGGTAATCTCCTATTGTTCTTCAATGTCTTCCAAGCCCTAAATGGATGAATGAAATTGATGAATGCTTGATGGATGGATGCTGAAAGTTGTTGAAGTCTTCAAAGATCTGCTTTTTCGTTGCATATGAGGTTCCTCAAAACAAAAATTGGATCCTTTCAAATGAAGAAAGAGAGCTCTTATGTAGGAAACAGTAGATTGTAATTTCGTCTTTTGGCCGACCTAGAGATTGAATTTTCCGTCAATTTCTTGGGGTTAAGCTTTATTTTGTGATTGGATTGTGCTCCTAAAATTTTGGGAAAAATGTCCGGGACCATGTGCACTCCGGGCGCCACGGTCCCGACAACTTTTCACCAAATTTTCAGGGCCATCGGATATGATGATTTTAGAGAGAATCCCGAAGTTATAGGTGATTTCGAGATGTTTTGACCCCCGAAATCAAGCCCCCAAGTTTGAAATAGGACCTAATTAGGGTTTTTGATTAAATGATGTATAGGAGGAATAAAATGAAAAGGGCACACTTTAATGAAAGGGCCCAACTTTATGATATGGAAGATGATGAAATAGAACCTTAGACCTAATTAATTTAATTAATTAAGTGCTAAAGGGGAAATGCAATGCAAAATGCAAAATGCGCCAAGGCAGGTGCTAAACTAGGTGTGAAATTGTACCACCCTAGCAAGTGCGTACAATTTACAATGCTACATTTAGCCCCCACTTTAGCGGTCATATGAACACTACGTGCATATGCAAGCTAAAGTATAGAAAAGTAAACATTATTTGAAAAAGGATATGTCCATAAGTCTGTCGAACGAAGCCCCCAGTAGTATCTGCAGTACACAGTTAGGAACCGCATCCTACAAAACACACGTTAGATCACAAAATCACCTAAGCTAAGGAAGGTGATGAAAATTCGAGGGTAGCTATATGCCCCCCCCCTATTTCAGCTTGCTAATTTTAGTGAGTTGAAATAGGGTATCATGTTTACCACTTCGAATTGTTAAAGAATATTGATGACAAATGCTCACAAGAAGATTTGATATAAGATCAAAAACTAATGGAGAATCATTTGGTAAGAAAGAGGACTAAATCTCAATTCCAACACAACAAAGAGTGTGAGGATTTGAGAGTTCTCTAACACAAGATGAAAGATGTAAATGGAAACAAAATGCAAAGAGAAGAAAAGAAAGGAAAAAAGCATGAATACACAAATTGGTGATCCATGAGAAGAATAGTGAGAGAGAAAACATGGAATTCTCGCCCCTAGATCTTGTCTAGGTGATCCATGGGAACAAGGACATGGAAAACTAGCCCCTAGAGTCTGTCTAGGTGATCCATGTAAGGGAGGAGAGTGAGAAAGTCTAGCCTTATGCCGCTAGTTCCACTCAACCTCATGCATGTGTGTGTAAGGGAGGTTAGAAGCACCTCACAGTTGTCTATGCCCGAGTATGCTACAACCTGTATATGTATAGTACAAAAGCATGACATCTTGCTCTAAGAGTCTATGCTCTGGTTCCGAGAATGACCCATTGCTCAAAAAGTGTAATGTTTATGTCACAAGCAAAGTAGAACAAGGATACCTACCTTCATCACAAAAGAGGATACCCCAAAAATGCAACAATGTCATAGATCCAAGCAAGAGAGTTTTGCACTCTTTAAGCAAGGATAAGATAGTTGAAAAGGGATATCTTGTAGTATGTGTAAAGGAGATCCTTAGAGGAGAAGAGATCTTTGTACAAAAGACACCTATCCCCGAGAGGAATTGTCTTACAAAAATATAACATCTTCTAGAATAAGACAAAGAAGAGAATAAGAATGCAATATTTCCTTCTTTTGCGAGGTGAAAGTGATTCTTAATGAAGGATGACGCTCTTTTTAACCCAATTGGGAGAGTGAATTCATTATGGATGTATTTTACCAAGTGCAAAAGAGGTTGTAGTCAAGGACTTACACCTCTTATAAGAGAGAATCCTTGAACAAACAACAACAAAAGCATTAAAGGAATAACATCAAGTAATAAAGTTCACACCATCCACAAAATAGGACAATGTGGATCCTTAGATAAAAATAAGGAAAGATCATTGCCTCAATGAGAAGGACTTACACAATCTTCTAGGGAGAGATTTGGACATAAGCAAAAGAAGAGATATATGAAATCACTCTTGTCCCCATAGGAACAAGAGATAACATAGAAAATTAGGCTATTATGTTGCTTCAAAAATATGATTGCACTTGAAATTGTACCATCATGAATGACAATGAGCCCCCAGTAAATGAGCTACCAATGTAACATAATGATGAGCAACATAATAGGCATTAATGTTATTTAAAGAAATGATAGATTGAATGAGGTATTTGAATATGACATGCTAAATGCTCAACTATAAGTGAGATCAAAAACATGTATAAAATGATAAAAATTAAAGAAGAAAAGTCACAAGAAATCTTAGAAGAGGGATGAGTGTAATTTATTAGAGCCTTATCCTTGGAGGAAAGGACTTTATGATGAATAGGAGATAAAGATTCATAAGTGGATTTAGAAATTTGAGGGGATTCATAAAGAGATTTGTTCATCGCCAAGATTTCCTTATGAGGGGAATGAGAGTTGATAGAAGTAGAAGATGATTTAGTTGAAGTGAGATCATCATCACTACTAAATATAGCATTCACATTGAGAGATGGTCTTATAGATGCTTTGGTGGGCTTAGAAAGATTATATCCAAGTCCAAATAAATATTCATGCATGTTATGTTCTAAAGGAACTTTAATTCCTTGTTAATTTGTGCCACAACCATTTCCACTATAGCCACTCTTAGCCAAAATATGAAAACCACGACCATAACGATTAGCCATTTCAGAAAGAAAAGGTGGTTTTTCATAAGACAAAGAATCAAATTCTTCAGAATTAGAGGTGTGAGGAGAAGAAGTTTGAGAAGCGGCCACAAAATTATTGCTCATAGGTTCAGGTAAGACTGATTGATCTCTAGTTTCTTCCTTCTTTTTAACTTTAAGCTCTCTAGGAGGAACCCTATACTCACCTACAAAGGTGGGATTAAAATCAAGAGATCCCCAATCGTCTTCTGCGAGAACCTTCTCAGGATCAAAAGCCTTTTCATGTGTAGATTCAAGTTGAGAAGAATTTTCTTCAGGAACTTTAGGCTCATCCAAGAATTTTGATTATCAGAGGGTGGGGATTCATCCATAGGTATCTTGTTCAAAGAGTCATCACTAGAAGAGGAAGGCTTAGAAGAACTCCCTTTGGAAGTAGATGTTTGCAAACAAGCCTGAAGATTAGTATCACCTATCAAGGTATATGTCTTATTGTTATAAATAAATTTAACTTGTCTATGCAATGTAGAGGGGACATCTTGCATACTATGAATCCAAGGTCTCCCTAATAACAAGTTGTATGTTAGATTTCCCAACATAACATGGATAGGAGTAGGCAAAGTAACAGGTCCCACTGTGATGGGTAAGGTGATAATACCTAATGAAGACTTAGCCACATTATCAAAGCCTCGAATGGGATGAGAGTCAGGCTCAATAAGGGATGTATCCACATTCATCTTATGCAATAGATTAATGCTACACACATTAAGGCCAGAGACATTATCTACCAGTGTTCATCTTATAGCAGTGTCATTTATGATAACCACAATCATCAAGGGATCATATTGATGTTGAATTTCACTAGTAGGCAACTCATCTTGAGTAAACACCATTTGAGCTTTAGGATTCATCACAGAGTTAACCAAAGACACTATATTACTAGATGTATTAGGTGGAGGAACATTCAAATCTTTCAAGGCATCTTGTAACATTCCATGATGAGCGGAAGAAGTTTGGATCAAATCCCAAAGGGATATCTTAGCAGGGGTAGCTTTAAGTTGTTCAATAAGATCATAGTCCTTACTAAACATTTGTGAAATACGTGGAGCTTGAGGAAGAATAGGTTGGGAAGGAGGAAGTGAAGTTGGGCTAACTGGAGGAGGATTAGGTTGCCTATTGTTTCTTGTGTTATAGGTATGGGCAACCGCATGATAACTCTCTCTATTCAATTGCTTAGCATACTCATAAGGGCTCTTAGTAGAGTAACCTCCTTGCACAGTAATAATAGGTTTCTTAGGAGTGCAAAAAGAATCATTAGCATAACCACCTTGAACCACTAAGATAGGCTTATTTAAAGGTTGAGAATTTTGAGAAGGACAAGCACCTTGGACGGTGAAGAGAGGTTTGTTAGGTGTTTCATTCACATGTATCAAATTGATTAAGGATGGTTTAGAGGAATGAACAAAAGAATTTTTGATATTCTTCTCTTGCACTAAAATCTTATCATGGATTAAATCAATTTTAGGAGAGAGACAAGGGTTAGGTACTGATGTTCTAGTAGGAAGAGTAATACTAGGAAAGGTCATATCATCCTCTATCATCAAAGGATCTATGTGGGGAATAAACTCTCTAGGAGAAGGATCAACATTACTCTCTAAAGTCTCACTTTTGAGAGGGAGATCTTTGAAAGAGATGTTAACCATCTTGCTTTGAAATAGGGTATCCTTATGAGTAGAACCAAGTTGAGGAGAGGGAGATGCTTTATTTTTAGAGGGAGAATAATTGAGATTCAAGGAAGGTGAGAAATTATCAAGGGAGAGAGAATAATCTACACCTTCTTCTAATGGTTCATCCCAAATAGTGAAGTGGTTGAAAGGAATGTTTGAAGTATTGTCAATTTCGGGAGAGGAGATAACATTGTTTATTAATTCCTCATCCTTAGGAGGGAGAGCATCAATAGATGTGTTAAACTCATCCTCTTTCCTCAAAATATGTTCAATATGATCTTTAGGGGAGAGAGAATTAAGGAAATTGCTTATTATTTCATCTTCTTTCTCTAAGGGATGCTTATGGGTAAGACAAACTTTAGGAGAAGGGTAAGCATTTATCATTAATTCATCATTTCTAGTGGGAATTTTGTTGGAAAAGGAAATGCCATCACTAGGAAATGTAGGGATAATGTCATCTTCTTGCACAAAAGGATCCTCATGAAGGGAGTGTTTTTTAGGAGGAACATGAACATATTTCTCCAAAGATTCATGCTTAGGAAGAGATCTTTGAAAGAAGTGTTCATAACCTCTTGTTGCACTAACATGCCCCCATTGGAAGGACCAACTTTAGTAGAAAATAAGTCAATGTCCATGAATACCTTTTCACTTAGAGAGGCATCCTATAGGGAAGGTGAAGTAACATTAAGAAAGGTGTTTATGATATCATTCTCTTCCTCTAGGATAGCTAAATAGGAAGGGCACATTTTAGGAGAGTTGTCAAGATCACTCTTAAAGTCTTCATCCTTAGAGCATGGGAGAGTCTCAAAGGGATTGGTAGCAACTCTTTTAGACACTAAAATGTTGTTATAGATGGGTGGAGGTTCTTTAGAAGAAGGAAAAATTGAAACAAAGGAAGCTAACCCATTATCACATCTATGAAATGAATGCATCATGACAACAATTTTCCTCTTTCAAATGATAACACATGTAAAATAGAAGGAAATGTTTAATTTTAACCAAAGCAAGCACTTAGAATGTAGATTTAGAAAAATGAAATTTATGATTCAAATTAGTTCCCAAATCAGATTTGAAATTATTGATCCCAATTAAGCTATCCACAAGTTCAACTTTGAATTGAAAAATTAGGGTTTTAGCAAAAATTCCTCTAAATTTTTTAATCTCGCAAGAAATTAAAACTTGCAAATGCAAATTTGAATTTGAAATAGCATAAACACTCAAATTTGAAAACATAGATCATAATTAGAGAAGATTGGAGTTCATGTCGAGTTCACCAAAAATGTGTGGGGGAAAAAGTAACACTAAGCAAACAGACCCTAATCTCACTTTCAACCACACACTTGTAGAATACGAAAGAGCCTAGAGGTATCACACAATTGGCTACTTATTTTTGTGGAAGAGAGAGCCATGGGATACCTATTAGGATTTCTATTCCTTTGTTGCAATTGAAAGATAAAATGATGCAAGTTCAATCCCTAACCCAAAGTGCAAGTATGAGCTAATAACAAGATTGCAGAATTGAACTTAAACAATAGAAATCTGTAAACACAAGGACAAAACAAGAATGCAAATGCATACCCGGAGCCAGAATCTGAGTGAAAATGTTCGGGACGGGGACGCGGGCGCCACTGTCCTGATTCTACCCCTGAAACTGCTCCAAAAACTGCTGTTTTGCACTCTGGAAAAGCTGTCAAAAATGCTGAAAATGCTGTCTATCAGAAGGACCAGGGCACCCAGCGCCCCTGTCCCAGGGACCAGGGTGCCCAACGCCCCTGTCCTGGCAGGACCAGGGTGCCCCACGCCCCTGTCCTGGTCTTTTGCTCTAAAACTTGGTATGTTGTTTGGTCTCCGTCTGCTTCTTCTGGATCTGTAACTTGCGGCATCGTTCGAGTCTCGAAACCTGCACTTATATCTGAAATGGTGTTTGGGTGGCTATATAGGGTTTTGCCTTAGTCAAACCCCAGCTTCGGTGATTTCCACCTCCATGAATAGCCAAGTTGTTTTGTAAAATGTATTGTGTGTGCAGACCTAGTGTGTGTGCAAGGTCCTAAAATGCAAGCAAGCAAACTAGAGCAACCTAGAAAGTAAACCCTAATTGCTTGTAAATGATAATGTAAATGCTCTAAATCAAGATGCAAAGTGATCTAAAGCATGAATACAAATGATATAGTGAGGCTTATGCAAAGACATGAAAACAACATGAAATCATACCCAACCCTCAAGGGAGGGGTACAAGCCAATCTTCAGTCGGTAATCTCCTATTGTTCTTCAATGTCTTCCAAGCCCTAAATGGATGAATGAAATTGATGAATGCTTGATGGATGGATGCTAAAAGTTGTTGAAGTCTTCAAAGATCTGCTCTTTTGCTACATATGAGGTTCCTCAAAACAAAAATTGGATCCTTTCAAATGAAGAAAGAGAGCTCTTATGTAGGAAACCCTAGATCGTAATTTCATATTTTGGCTGACCTAGAGATTGAATTTCCCACCAATTTCTTGGGGTTAAGCTTTATTTTGTGATTGGATTGTGCTCCTAAAATTTCGAGAAAAATGTCCGGGACCATGTGCACTCTGGGCGCCACGGTCCCGACAACTTTTCACCAAATTTTCAGGGCCATCGGATATGATGATTTTAGAGAGAATCCCAAAGTTACAGGTGATTTCGAGATGTTTTGACCCCCGAAATCAAGCCCCCAAGTTCGAAATAGGACCTAATTAGGGTTTTTGATTAAATGATGTATAGGAGGAATAAAATGAAAAGGGCACACTTTAATGAAAGGGCCCAACTTTATGATATGGAAGATGATGAAATAGAACCTTAGACCTAATTAATTTAATTAATTAAGTGCTAAAGGGGAAATGCAATGAAAAATGCAAAATGCGCCAAGGCGGGTGCTAAACTAGGTGTGAAATTGTACCACCCTAGCAAGTGTGTACAATTTACGACGCTACAGTCATCTATCATCCCATTGCCCTCTCGATAAATATAACATACTTTAAATTCTTTATAACTTTTCAAAGATTTTGTGATTGGTGCAAGCAATCTCTCAAGCTACCAACTCACCACCCATTGACTCCTGATTGAATTAATCATCAAAAGAGAATCACCATTTATGTAGATTTTTCCAATCCCCAGTCTCCTAGCAAGTTGAACCCCTTTCAAGGCTGCTCATAATTCTGCTATATTATTAGTGGTCTTCCTAATGTATTTATCTAATATCCCAATGGTGAAACCTTGGTCATCTCTAGCTATATATAGGTAGCACCTATATGTCTTAGATTACCCAAGGAAGCAACATCAAAGTTTATCTTAATCCATCCCTTCTCTGGAGCTTGCCAACATATAGGTCTATGTTTCTTTAAAACATTTGATTGAGAAATCTAATATCCCTTAGAACCATTCAAGCCTGAGAATTTCTTCATCAAATCATTGTCTCAATTTGTAAAGACATTAGACTTTCTAATATGCCTTTTGGCCGCTTCATTTACCAACTCCATAATTGTTGCTTCTATTTTTGACACAAGAATTAACCTAGGCATGGTCTTGTCCCTAAAGACCCTTCTATTCATTTCCTTTGAGAGTTCCCATATGGTTCTAGAGGGGAGAACCAGCAAGACGCTACTAAACATTCTTTTAGGTATCAATGTTGGTGAAGAAATGAGCAAATATTTGATGCTTTGAGGCTCCACATGCTGAAAACCTAGCTTTCCCAGAAAAAATTTCCAGCAAAATTGAGCATAAGGACAAACCCAAAGGAGGTGATCAACAAATTTCACATTGTTCTTACATAGTAGATATATCTTGGGTCCAGAAATCCCAATTTTGGAAAGTCTATCTTGAGTCATGATTCTTCCTTGGATGGCTAGCCAAGAAAATACACCCACTTAGGAAGGACATTTTTTCCCCAAAAGGGTTTGATTGGCCAATAGCCTTCCTCCAAAGTAGCTTTGTTAAGCCTATATCCATGTTTCAACTTGTATTCCCAATTGTTTGAAGTACACCATTTGATTTTGTTACCTTCCTTAGAGACCAATATGGATCTATCCTTGAGAATTTTGGCTAGAGAGTCCTTTTGATTTTGGGGTGCATCAATGGTATCTAAGTATTTCCAACACCATTCATCAATTCCATCAATCTTGACTACCTCTATGAGATTGCATATGTTAGTCCCCCAATCCGTGGAAGTTTCTACTCTAATCTCCCTCAAGATATGATTTGCCCCTAAATGTTTGTGTCCATCCCATGAATCCTCTCTGAAGGAAGCTGATTGACCATTGCATACTTTCCAAGTGATTTATTTGGACACTAACTCCCTTCTTTTGCATATAAAATTCTAAATGGTTGAGCCTTTTGGAGGGTTTCTAATTCTTAAAATGTTGAAGGGGTCATCAGAGTCCAAATACTTTTTTCTTAAAATTCTTACCCACTTCAGACTTGATTTGGTCATGATCCAAGAAACCTTAGCCATAAAATCCAAATTCATGATTTTGGTTGTTGAATCCTTGCACCTCCAGTACTCCAAGCTTTGCAGACCTTCTCCCAAGCAATAAGGGGTTGTTTTTGAACAACATGAGAGCCATACCCAAATAATCTTCTCAAAATCTCATTGAGGTTGTCCTCTACTAATGTAGGTAGTTTCAAGAAAGTTATGTAGTAGATCAGAATAGATGATAAGACAACCTTGACCATGAGCAGTCTGCTCACAGAAGTTAGCCATTTTCATTTCCAAAGGTATACTTTCTTATTGTAGTTTTCAATCAATTTGTCCCAGTAGCACTTTTTATGATACCTCCAAATAGAGGAAGACCTAAGAATCTCCCAAAAATTGTGCCACTTTTAATGCCAGGATTCTAAGAGTGTCTAATTGAAGACTCAGATGAACATTGAGAAAGAAAAATAGGATTTATGCAAACTAATAGTTTTCCCAAATGTCTCACTATAATTGTCTAAAATGGTTTTGATACTTCTGGCTTCACCCCTAGAATCTTCTCTAAAAAGGATGGCATCATTTGTAAACTATTAATGGGTGATTGGGTCAATATCAGGGGTGACCTCAATACCCTTCCATTGACCCTCAAACCTAGCTATTGTGATACTCTCACCCAGTGCCTCTACCGTTATAATAATGGATCCCCTTGCCTTCAATCCCTACTAGAGATGAAGTACCCATTGGCCATTCCTTTGATAAGGATCGAGAACTTTAGGGTTCACTAGTACATTTGGGTACATTTTCCGATGAAGATTTCTGACAAACTATGGGATTTCTTTTACTTTGTCATATTTTACAATGCAATTTGTGTCAAATTGCCTTTTTTTTTAAACCTTGCTTTTTTTCATCACAATTTTGATGACAATGGTGCTCATCAGAAGTCCTTGTCAAATTTTGAATACAACCTCTGACCCATTCAATCCAAGGGTGACCAAATCCAAATCTAGAAAGGACATCTAGCAAAAAAATTTTATCTACCAAATCATATGCTTTTAGAATATCCAATTTGATGATCATTCTAGGATTATTGAGCTTCTTGTTGTGTTAATTTAATCATGGGAAATAATAATTCTCTCTGTGATAGGCCTACCTGAGGCAAAACCACTATGTTCTTCTAAAATGATCTTAGCCAACACCTTCTTTATTCTATTTTCCATTACTTCAATGATTATCTTATAGTAGGTATTACATAAAGAAATTGGCCAGAAATCACTCATACCTGATACATCTTTCTTCTTGGGAATAAGGGCTAAAAAGGTATGATCGATGGATCCCAAAATCATGTTTTCTCAGGATTCCTTTGTAGCATTGAGAAAATCATCCTTGATGAGCTCCCAAAAGGTTTGATAGAAACAAGACAAAAATCCATCTAGCCTAGGGGCCTTGTCAGGAGCTAATTGAAATGTTACCTTTCTGAGTTCTTTTAGAGAGATAGGTCTACATATCTCCCTGTTCTCCTCTGAAATGATGTTGTGAATCTGACTGAGAAAATCATTCAAGATAGCTCTCTAATTTTTATTTTGGCTATCTTGATTTAGGATATTTTTAAAATATCCAACTGCTTCTCGACTGATCTCATCTTTGGAGTAGATCACAGTCCCATTTTCTCTGATCAACTTCAGGATTTTATTTCTATTTCTATTTGTAACTGCAGAGTTGTGGAAGAATTTTTTATTCTTTTCCCCTTCCTTGAGCCACAACTCTCATGATTTCTGTTTCCAAAATTTTTCCTCTCTGGCCAATATTTTGCTTGTTCTGCTTTGAGTTTCTACTCCAATCTAAACTCTTCTTCTCTCATACCTAGAGCTATGACAACTTCATTTAGGGTCCTCAGTTCATTTTCAATCCTTTGTATTTCTATGAAAACATTCTTGAAGTGTACCATGTTCCACTCCTTGAGTTTAGCTTTAGTGTATGAGAGTTTCTTATGAAAAATAAACATCTTGTAATGATTTCCAAATCTACATTCCTTCCACCATTGGGTAAATGAAGCCAAGAGGGATGGACACCTGATCCACATCCTTTCAAACCTAGAAGGGGACCCACCAAAATATATGTCTGAAGCAAAGACCAGTTGGATTGGGATATGATTTGATCCACTGAATGGAAGGACTGAAGATTCCACCAATCCCGGGACCATAGACTACTCACCGAAAAGAAAAAAATTATCTTAACTTTTCAGCGATCTAAGTGAAACCTTGCCTTCTCTTGCTCCAAGTATATTTGTCACACCCATCTTCCCTAAGCAATTGAGGGTCACATTAAAATCCTCCACAATAATAATCTTCTCATCCTTTTTAGAACTGATTTTCCTAGATAACTCTTGCCAAAGCTCCTTCTTGGTAGGTGTGGAAATGGTTCTGTACACATTGATCATCTTCCAGCACTAATTATCCTTAAATGCTTGAAATACTACCATCATCCAATTATTGTGGGCCTCCAAAATTTAGCATCAAGCCTTTAACAGATTCCAAAGAAAGCCAATTCCACCTGAAGCCCCCATAGATTCCACAAAAACACCCTCCCACTACCTCTAAAATTTCATCTTCATCTCCTACTCCTCTTTACTCCATTTGGTTTCCTGTATCAATACTAAATCCACATTACTAGAATTAATTTGGCACTTGAAAAGGTGCCATTTGCTAGGGGAATTTAAGCCCCTAGCATTGCATCTTAGGATACTCATGGATCCTTGGGAAGGAGTAACTTGTTCCCATTTGTAAGAATTGATTGAAAAATTTTAGTCTACCCTTTTGCACATCCAACCATTGCCAATTTGGATTTGTTTGATAGGCAGCTCCTCTATTTGTTTGATTTGATTTTGGGTTTTAAAATAATATTGGATTTGCTCCAATCACCTTTCCACCAATATTCCAATGTAAAACTCTTCAAATCTATCTTCCATGTCTAATTCTAAGTTTACCTAACCTTGAACTTCCACATTTTCTATAGGATCATCTTGACCCTACCTCTCTGCTCTGCCCAAAGCATAAATCTCTAAGTCTCTACAACACAAATTTCTCTCAATGGGCCGAACTGTCATTTCCTCAAAATGAGCAACCTGATTTGGCAATGAAAATTTTGATAAGCTTATGACCTCTTACCCATCCAAATCATCTTGAGCTAGTCCAGTCCCCTCATGCACAAATTATGCCTTCTCTAGAGAAATTTCCCCTTCACGTACTATTTATATTTTGGGCTCCTCAATTTTATGGGTCCGCTCTGTGTCATCAAGATAATTGACACTTTGTATATTTGGGTCTACATCCTCCATCTCCAAATTACCAACTTCTTGAATAACCTTCATGGGCCAGATTAGATCTCTCAGTTCTTTCTCCAAATCAGAGAGTAGGTCCCTACACAATATTTCCTTTGTGATGCCAAGGAAGGATTGGTAACTTTGTGAAGAGAACCTATAGAGACCTTGTAATTATAGTTGTCTAGAGTATGGGAAAGCAACTTGCATTGCGGGCACAAATCAAGCTTATCCTCACTATCAATAACCTGCGTCCAATTGCTAATGTCTAACATCAATTCAATTTCTATGGGATCTTTGCCTCAATTATTATACTTATACAAATCCTAAAGTAGATTCCTATCTTCTAAGCTTCCAAAGGTTTATCTAGATAGGGGTACTTTCCAAGTTTTCTACCAATACTTTTTAAAATACCATGTCCCCATATTTTAGATGGCAAGTTATAAATGCACAACCATGATAAGGTTTTGAGGACAACCTCTACCCTAGGATTAAAGCATGGTTTCCACTCAAAGAGACACATCTAGGCCCCTCCCATGAAAAGAGGGGTTGAATGAAGGGCCTTATGCTTATCTTCCAGGGATGCAAAGGTAATCATATAAAAGTCATTTGCAATGAACTTAATCAATATGTTCTCACCCCATTGATCCTTATACTAGTTTCTTATTACCTCATGACTCTTCCTCTTCCATCTAAATCCCCTCAATTTGATGACAAGCCTGAATGTTTCCAAAACATCTTTATTTTTCTTCACTGCTTCATCTACAATAGAAATTGACTAGGTGTTTATCAGAGAATCCTTACCAATTTAGGGATTCTTTATTGAAAGAGGGTTAGATCCTTTGATATTCGTATATGTTCTATCCTCAAGTTGACCATTTGAAGGTTCTACTTTGAAGTGGTCAGATCTCCAATTACTTACCACATTTGCTTCCAAAATCGGCATTTTCCTGAACCACCCATTCTTCCCTCTCTGAAAACCCTTACCTTTCCATTTCTTCAAGTTGGAGGGCCACTTTCTATTAGGATGTTTATCATGGTAAGCTCTACTTCGATTCATTTTCTTAGTCTAAGGAGGATCATTGAGTTTTCAATCCCTTATTGGACGCCCTTTGTAGGTCCTGAAAATATTGGGGCTTTGGGGGGTAATAGTTGTCAACCATTCCCAGCCTAGTATAGAGTATCAACCCAATGCCCATTTCTAAAAACCTAATGTAGCCTATATTGCCCTTGAATATTTGAGGGAGGAGTCAGCTGGCTCCTAACTTCTTTCACTAATTCGTAACCTAGGTAAGCCATATGCCTGCCATCCATTGTTGACTCTTTCTCTGATTACCTCCATCAAATTTACTTGATCTGCCTTATCACTCCCTAAAGTCACCTTCCAATGAGCACTTTTTACTCCTAGATGTTGATCATGAAGCTGATTTTGCCCAATTCAGATCTACTTCCAAGCTCCCGAGTTGTCTGGGCTACGCTCGCCATGAAGACATTTGCCTTCGCTTCCTGCAATCGCCATTTTCATTTTTTAAAATTTGTATTTATTTATTAGTATATAATTATGATATATTAATATTATAATAGTTAGAAATACAATAATATAAGAATCTTAATGGTTATCTAGATAAGTAAAATTTTGTAATTAAATAAGATTATTTTTGAATAATCACAAAAATATAATAGCTAGAATAACAATACATTGTTTATTATAATATTAAAATTATTTTTGAAATTAGGTTAGGGTTATTCTCATATAATTTAATATTTATATCACTTATAAGTGGAATAGAATTAGATAATATTATAATATATCTTATTATTTCTAATACAATCTTATTTTCTAAAATCAAAATTAAAATACATATAATTTTAACCTACAATAAATATATTCCTAATTTTAAATTATAAGTCAAATGAGATTGATTATTTATATTTTTAAATTATATAAATCAAATCATTTAATCCAAACAAACAAATATAATTACATAAAACTAAAATATTATATAAATATTAAATTTATTACTTTATTAAAATATTAAATAAATTAATTTTAACTACACATTTTCTAAATTGGATTTTTAACTTTGATTTTAATTAAATAGATGTATTATTATAGTTTAGTTATGTATATTGGGGATGACCCCACAACTTAGCAGTTAGATGTGAGATGCTTACATGGTAGGGCTTGAGTTCAAGTCTACTCAATTGGTTCGAGCCTCCTACATGTTTATTTTATAGTAATATTTCTTTCTAACTCGTAAAAAATAATTTGTTAATATACAATAAACATATTTTGTTATTTTATTTTAATTTATAAAATAAATTAATTTTTGACTCTTCTATCTCTTTATCTTTCTCTCCCTTAATCTCTTTTACTATCCCTATTTAGCTTAGTTTGTGGTTAGTGTTAGTTTTATAGCTCAACTAGGGTAAGAGTTAGTGTTATTTAAGTGTAACTCAATTACAAAAAAATATGATTTTTTTACAATATCTAGATTAAAGCTATGAGATTTCCACAATCCATTTTGCATTTCTAGTGTATTTTTTTCTGGATTCGATTGTGTGTATATTTTTCCATCAACGTTTCGAATCACACTCCGTGATTCATCATCAGGATGAAAAGAATTCCCAAGACATGAAAGATGTTGAGTTGCAGATTTGAGGCAAAATATAAAGAGGAGAGGGGTGGGGGAAGGCACGCGAAACAAGGATAGAGGAAAGAGAAAAGGAAAAAACCACTTGAAGGATGGGAGACCTAAAAAACTCCAAGGGATAAACCACCCACAGAAAAGAAAAAAGGAAAGCCAAGCACCACCTTCAAAACCACTAAAAAACAAAAAAGAAAAAAAGAATTAGGGACAAAAATTAAAAACTAAAAGAATAAATAAATGATTATAAATACATAACGAAATATACGCAAAGGCATAAACCAAAAGACAAAAACCCAGAAACAAATAAGAAAAGAGATATTTACAATTCCAAAAGATATGAGCATATAAAAATAAACACAAGCTGAGGGCTAAAAGCAAATATAAAGTAGAAAATAAACAAATAGGTAAATAGACCAAAGGGGGAGAGGGAGACGCACAAATGAAGAAGAAAGAGGGGGAGAAGTCAAGGAGGGGGACGGGGATGACGCTGGAGGGCAAGAAGATTACCATCCTTTATGAATTTTATTAGAATCCTCAACCTAATGTAAATATTAAATAATATATAATAAGATTAAATGATATGTATCATATTCTAATTTTAATTATGTTTAGGATTGGTTTAAAATAAGAATTCCATTTAGCAACCAATGTAAATAGTAAATAAAATATAACATAATATTTTAGAGAAGACATATCACTATTTTTTAAATGTCATGTATGGTAATATTATTACATAAAATGATAATGAAGTAAATTTGTTTCCTTTTAAGATAAATCATTTTGGTAAATTTATTTTCACTTGTTTAAAGGGGATCGATAATCATAATAAAATCTACCTTAATCACCATCGATTTCTATTTTTTGGGGTCCATTGCAAGTTTTGTGGATATTATTTATGTTTTTTCTAGATGCCTTGCTAGAATGTTGTGGAGTCGACTTGTGAGATGGTGGGACCATTGAACAGGTTGAATACTAAGGACTATAAAGAGCTTCAAAGTAATGAGGAGGTGTGGTAGTTGTTCCATAGGGTAGGGATGACTCCATTCTTTTTTGAAATGGAATAATATAATAGGGCCATTTCATCAATATTTTGAAGGGAAAATTACTATCTGTAGCATTACCTTTGTTGTCACCCCTAATCTCATTGTGGGTTAATATTAAGGTTAGTGTTAAGGGATATTTAAGATTAATATTTCCATCTATGAAAAATCTTAGGCTAGGGTTAGGGTTAGTATTAGGGCTTGACTAGGGTTAGAGTTAGTGTTAGGATTCAAGTAGAGGACTAGCATTCTAGGATAAAACTTGGGGTTAGGGTTACAATTGAATTAGGGTCAGGGTTATCATTAGGATTTAATTAATATTGAATTTTGGGTTCTTAAGATTTAAATTAGGGTTAGAGATGGTGTCATGATTAATTTTCAATTAGTACTAGGGTTAACATAGTATTATGGATAGAGTTAATGTGTTTTATGTTAGGGTTAATTATTTCCTTGTATTCTAAAAAGGTGACAATATACAATATCAAATCTTGTTATTATGGTTAGACGATCACAATTGTCAAACATAGCATGCTAAATAGCATACTTTAAATTGTAATTGGACATGTTGGTGTAATGTGAGTACAAAAGATAACACAAAGGAATTAGTCAAGCTTCTCCTACCTTTTTGGCCATGCTACTACACGAAGATAATCTTCTATTGTACTCATATCGGAACCAGGGATATACAATATCAAATCTTGTTATTATGGTTAGACGATCACAATTGTCAAACATAGCATGCTAAATAGCATACTTTAAATTGTAATTGGACATGTTGGTGTAATGTGAGTACAAGAGATAACACAAAGGAATTAGTCAAGTTTCTCCTACCTTTTTGGCCATGCTACTACACGAAGATAATCTTCTATTGTACTCATACCAGAACCAGGGATAACTTTAAGAAACCACCCCTCAGGCAAAACTGTAAAATCTTGGTGAATCAGACATTATTTTTGGGGGGAAATTTTCATATTGATGGCGAAATTGTTTTTTCAAAATAGGAAAAAAAATTATTTTGTAATGGCAATTTTTTCTAGGATACAAAAAATTCCATAAAATTCTAGCAAATAATACCTTGTTCTATGGGAAAAATATATATTGTAGGTGGCGAATATTTTTTCATTTAAAGGAACAAATATATAATTGAATGGGCAAAAAAATTTACTCTGAAGGAAAAATTATTTAAGTGTATTGGTGAGTTTTATTCACCTCTTGAAAATTATTTAATTTGTTTGGCTAATATTTTGTTATTTATGGAAAAATATATACTTTATTGGTGATTTCATGAATTCATTGCCATTAATAGACAAGGCACATCACATGAGTACATCACATTGAGTCCAAACTCTTCATGATGTATCGATAGGCACAACCTCTTTGACACATGAAGGGTGACACGTACCTAAAATCCATCAATGATTTTAAATGATTTGATGATCGTAGATCAATGGCTAAAGTTTTATTTTCGGCCCAAATTTCTAAAGAAAATGTAGTTCACCAGAAAGTGCTTGGACTGGAACTAGATTCAATAGACACGTATGTCATGATCGATAATGTTGGTCATTTAATATATGTCTAGTCACTAATTGCAATCCACTGTGTCCCCATGACTTCCAATGTGGTACTTGCCAGCTTGGTACTAGTTTATAGATGTTCCCAATTTCACACACTAGTGCATCTATGGGAAAGATTTGCAGAGATATACGAAATATTTTAAAAAATTTAAAGGAATTAATATAGTTAGAGAAGGAATTATTACAATCAAGGGCTTCAACTATTTATATACGATCTCTTCTTCTTTGATCTTCAATTAGCCTTTGGTAGATAAATCATCAGAGCTCACGGTATTTAAATTCTACCTCTGGTTTAGGTCTATAGGCTTAAGTTGTTT
Source organism: Cryptomeria japonica (assembly GCF_030272615.1). Taxonomy (NCBI): domain Eukaryota; kingdom Viridiplantae; phylum Streptophyta; class Pinopsida; order Cupressales; family Cupressaceae; genus Cryptomeria; species Cryptomeria japonica. Next base: position 734,424,456 of record NC_081409.1, read on the forward strand.
AATTTGGTAATCTGATTTCTCAAGATGCACACTCCTATTTGCTTGAGAAGCACTTCTGCAGAGGACTAGAGGGCCTTTTTGAGCTCTGTTAAAGACCCAACCCTCCAATCAGTCTGCAATGAGGTTGAGATGTTCACTAATGAGGCTATAAGGATGGTACTGGGAAGAGACTTTCTGCATAATGAAAATATATACCGTGTTAACACGGACGTTACATCTTGGTTCTTGGCATCTCTTCTGGGCCTTGGAAGAGACAAGGTGGATATGTTGATGTAATTAAGGAAGGTGTTTAAAGAAGACTTCCTTGGAGATGATGTTACTATTGTCTTCTTTGTAGAAGTAGGGGTGGGTATCCCTTGGGAGAATCAATTAACCAAGATTCTCCTCCCTGACCAAACAGTGCCAATGGCCAGGCAACCGTTTCTTTTGAACTTGAATGCGGAGCAGTTGACATGTCATAGGAAATGGGTGCGGATTGGTAGGGACTTTCTTCGGAAATGGTTCCTCCTGGATGACTTTCCAAACTACAATTGACTTGAAGAATTCTCTCAACTTATCATGTCTAAAGAATTCTACATGGAGGGAGGGCGAGATTCTCAGGGTAAACCATGAATGTGTCTACTACCTATGCCCTAGCCCGAACCCCCTAGTAGTTTTGTTTTTTTGGCTATGTCCTTGTAACCTCACAGGCTCACTCATTTTGGCTTTAAAGTTTTTGAGGGACTCAAGTCTCAGGCATGTAAAAATTATAAATTTCTAAAACATAAATATTAATGATAATTGTGCAAATTCTAGTTCGTTTCAATTTGCCTCTTAAGGATATAAAAATGCTTTCTATTTTATTTTATTAATGATAATTTTTCAAATGATTTTTTTCTATGAGCTACGTTATTTCAATATTTTGTTAAACAATGGAAATAGATTTAATACTGTGATCTTTTTTATGTAATGTTTCTTCCTCTATATTTATTACATATAAAAACAATCCAGTTCGTTCCATTGATTATTGTTGATTATAATTTTATAAATATTAAAAAAAAGATGTTTATCTCACGAAAAATAAGTGAATTAAAAGTCCAACTTACTTGTTGTTGAAGTTTTGAACTAGTGCATGTAGAGGAACGATAAACATGTTTTGCAAACTCCTAACAGAAGACTTCCATAAATGATAAACATTTAATTAAGTATAGTTAAATTCTAAATTTACAACTATATACTTAATTAAATTTAATAAGCTCTATTTCGGCAGAAGTTGAAAAGGATTAAAATGTCTACTAGGCTGAAAAATAGGAGATGTTGGAAGCTTTCCTTCGTAAGATGTAGGAGGCGGTATTGCAACATATAAAGGAGGAATATAAGGTGTAGGAAGGAGACTAGGTCCATCATGAGGAGGAGGAATATGTCTAGGATCTCTAGGCTTACTCAAAGATAAGATTATATCATTCTTCAATTTTTTATAAGATTGAAAAAGAGAATCACTTCGAGTCTTAAGAGGTTCAAATTGTTTAGGCTAAAAGTAATCAAGATTAACATATGCATGCCTCACCATGGGTTGGTACATGGTATGATTTATAGTTATAATTTGGTCATTATGAAGAAATTTGAAACATTTATGAATGGTAGATGGTATCTCTTTCATGGAAGAGAACCAAGGATGTCCCAACTTCACACAAAATTGATCTGATGTAGGAATGATAGCAAAAATGACATCTAAGCACTTAGTACCAACCTTAATGGGAAGAGTACTAGAGACTATAGTAGGACAAGAGAAACCATCAAAGATCATAACCACTCAATTAAATTGATCATATGTTACTTCATGGAATTGTAAAGTGTAAAGATATTCTTAAGTTATTACATTCACCATACATGTTGGATCAATGAGAACCCCTTGTGGGAGTATGTCTTTGATCTTTCCAGTGATATATAGTAGGCCATTAGGTGCTTTAGTAAAGATATAATTAAGTCTTTAATCACCCAGAATTGAATGTTTTATATTTAATTAACTATATTTAAGTCTATAAAGCTCTATTTTGGGCGGAAGTATAAAAGGATTAAAAAGACTTCAAAAGCAGTCCAGAAAAGTGACTTGAGTCTAGTGATGTGTCCGAAAAATGGCAAAAGTCACAGGACCCATGACAACTGACAATAGATACCATCATCCGTTGGATGAGCACATATCAATGGCTTAGGGTGGATTTCAGCACGAATGTGGGAAGTAAACATATTTGTGAGAACTTCGCCCAGAATTGAACATTTTACATTTAATTAACTATAATTAAGTCTATAAAGCTCTATTTCGGGTGGAAGTTGAAAAGGATTAAAAAGACTTAAAAAATAGACTAGAAAAGTGACTTTAGTGTGGTGACGTGCCCAAAAAATGGCAAAAGTCATGGGACCCATGACAACTGACAATAGATACCATTGTCCGTTAGATGAGCACAGATCAACAACTTAAGGTGGATTTTGGCCCGAATGTGGGAAGTAAACACATTTGTGAGAACTTTTCTTGGAATTGAACGTTTTACATTTAATTAAATATAATTAAGTATATAAAGCTCTATTTCAGGCACAAAAGTTGAAAAGGATTAAAAAGACTTAAAAAATAGTCCCAAAAAGTGACTCGAGTGTGGTGACGTGCCTAAAAAATGGTAAAAGTCATGGGACTCATGATAACTGACAACATATACCATCGTCCGTTGGATGAGCATAGATCAATGACTTAGGGTGGATTTGGGCCCGAATGTGGGAAGTAAACACATTTTTGAGAACTTGACCCAGAATTGAATATTTTACATTTAATTATCTATAATTAAGCTCTATTTTGGGTGGAAGTTGAAAAGGATTAAAAACACTTAAAAAATAGTCCGAAAAAGTGACGCGAGTGTGGTGACATACCCAAAAAATGGCAAAATTCATGGGACACATGACAATTGACAATAGATACCATCGTCCATTGGATGAGCACAGATCAATGACTTATGGTGGATTTTGGCCCAAATGTTGGAAGTAAACACATTTTTGAGAACTCTACTCGAAATTGAATGTTTTACATTTAATTATCTATAATTAAGCTCTATTTTGGGTGGAAGTTGAAAAGGATTAAAAAGATTTCAAAAATAGTCTGGAGAAGTGACTCATCACTCAAGTCTAGTGATGTGTTCATTATACTCAGAATTTAGACTGAAGCAATGAATGTTTTGTCCTTTGGTGGTGAATAAATATTAATAATAATTAATAAAATTATAATAGGATTCTAGATATTTTGTCCTTTAGGTATTACTTTTATACTTTTTCAGTGTTGTCAAAATAAGTTACTCATATATTATAATCATATTTTATTTTGTGGACAAACCAGTAAATCAAGGGAGATTCAGGAATGACTTTAGATTGAAGAATGCAAGTTGCAACAGAGTCTATCTGCGCCAATCTAGTGAAATAGAAATTTCGAGTAAAATCTAGAACACCTACATCCCACATTTTTTACTTTTTTAATCTCGTGGTTCAATTTGAGGGTCAACATTTTCAGGCTTGTATCTAGCATTATTTTTAATTATTAACTATAACAGCGATGGGGAAACTAGGAAGCAGTACTTCAACAGGAAGCCAAGTGAAAAAAAAATAGACCTAACCGATCTAGTTAAAACACAAGGTTTCACTGATTAATATCATAATATTTATGACCTTTCTATCCATAGTGAAAAGCATATCATAGATATTAGATATGCATTGTCTAATAAGGTGACAAATCCAAGTGTAGCATCGTAAATTGTACGCACTCGCTAGGGTGGTACAATTTCACACCTAGTTTAGCACCCGCCTTAGTGCATTTTGCATTCTGCATTGTATTTCTCCTTAAGCACTTAATTAATCAAATTAATTAGGTCTAAGGTCCTATTTCATCATTCTCTACATCACAAAGTTGGGCCCTTTCACTAAAGCGCGCCCTTCGCATTTTATTCCTCCAATACATCACTTAATCAAAAACCCTAATTAAGTCCTATTTCGAACTTGGGGGCTTGGTTTTGGGGTCAAAACATTTTGAAATCACCTGTAACTTCGGGATTCTCTCTAAAATCATCATATCCGACGGCCCTGAAAATTTGGTGAAAAGTTGTCGGGACCGTGGTGCCCGGTGCACATGGTCTCGGACATTTTTCCCGAAATTTTGGGAGCACGATCCAATCATAAAATAGAGCTTAACCCCAAGAAATTGGTGGGATATTCAATCTCTAGGTCGGCCAAAATATGAATTTACGATCTAGGGTTTCATACTTAAGAGCTCTCTTTCTTCATTTGAAGGGATCCGATTTTTGGTTTCCAGGAACTTCATATGCAGCGAAAGAGTAGATCTTTGAGGACTTCAACAACATTCAACATCATTCTATCAAGCATCTGTCAAATTCATTCATCCACTTAGGGCTTGGAAGACATTGAAGAACAATAGGAGATTACCGACTGAAGATTGGCTTGTACTCCTCCCTTGAGGGTTGGGTATGATTTCGTATTGTTTTCATGTCTTTGCATAAGCTTTGATACATCATTTATTCATGCTTTAGATCACATTGCATCTTGATTTAGAGCATTTACATTATCATTTACAAGCAATTAGGGTTTACTTTCTAGGTTGCTCTAGTTTGCTTTCTTGCATTTTGGACCTTGCACACACACTAGGTCTGCACACACAATACATTTTACAAAACAACTTGGCTATTCGTGGAGGTGGAAATCACCGAAGTGGGGGTTTGACTAAGGCAAAACCCTATATAGCCGCCCCTCCCCCTTTTCAAATATTATTGCAGGTTTCAGGATTCGGACGATGCCGTGGGATACAGATCCGGAGAGAGAAGGTCGAGACAGCACTCCATGTGAAATTGCAGAGCAGAAGACTAGGACAGGGGCGCTAGCCACCTTGGTCCCTAGGACAGAGGCGCTGGGCACCCTGGTCCTCTGGACAGACAGTTTGCAGACAGTTTCCAAACAGTGTTTCAGAGTGCAGAATAGTGGTTTCCGGTGCAGTTTTCAGGACAGTGGCGCCCATGCCCCCGTCCCGAACATTTTCAGTCCGATTTTGACTCCGGGTACATATCTGCATTCTTATCTCATCCTTGTATTTACAGCTGTTCATTGTTTAATCTCAATTCTGCAATCTTGTTATTAGTTAATACTTGCATTTTGGGATTAGGGTTTGAACTTACATTATTTGATCTTACAATTTCAACAAGGGAATAGAAATCCTAATAGATATCCCATGGCTCTCTCTTTCACCAAAAGAAGTAGCCAATTGTGCGATATCTCTAGGCTCTTTCATATTCCGCAATGTGTGTCAAAAGGTAGGATTAGGGCATGATTAACCTAGTCTCGCTTTTTTTCCCCTACACATTTTGGTGAACCCGACGTGAATCTATCATTGCTTCCTCTTGCATTGCATTTGTTAGATCTAGATCTAGATTTAGTGTGTTTTTCATTTCATTTCATTAAAAGAGAAAGAGAAAAAAAGAAAGAAAAGAAGTGTGTTTCTTTGCATTGTGTGTTTAAATTTTATGCAATCTTTTCAAAATGTCAGATTTTTATTTGCAAAATGTTCATGCTTTTGATGATTATTATGAGTATAGCCAAGATGAATTAGATGAAGCTTTAGATGAGTTTTTTAACCCTAAGGATGCTAAACCTTCATTTTACCAAAAACTCATAAACCTTGTTACTATGCCATTTAGGTGTGATGAGAAAGATAAGTCGAATGGTTCCTCTCAAGGATACATTCCTATCCACTCTTCCCCTGAATCTAGTAACATGGTTGTTTTCAATAATCCCCTCTATGAGGAGATGTCTCCTTTTGAATCAAAAGACAAACCCTTTAACCGATATGATCATGCTTTGTTGGATGATGCTCTTGATGACTTTGTGGCTTTGTCGAAACCTATAAACAAAAACAAGACCTCTAAATTGGTTAACATGATAAATTTGAATGAATATAACAAGCCTCTCTTTGAAGTCCAAGGTGCTTATCCTTCTCCCACCTTTCAAATTCCTAAAACTCCTCTCCTTACTATCCAAGGGAGGTATGATCATGATTCCTTTCGTACCCCAAATAAACCAATCATCACCGTACAAGGAAGAAAACCTATAAGTCCTTACAATTATGCTAAGCAAATAACTAGAGAGAGTTATCATGCGGTTGCCCACACTTATCATACCAGAAATAATAGGCAACCTAATCCTCCTCCTGTTATTCCAGTTTCCCTTCCTAATCCTCAACCAATTCTTCCTCAAGCTCCCCGTATTTCACAAGTTATGGGTAAGGAATATGATCTCATAGAACAACTTAAAGCTACCCCTGCTAAGATATCCCTTTGGGATTTGATTCAAACTTCTTCCGCTCATCATGGAATGTTACAAGATGCCTTGAAAGATTTGAATGTTCCTCCACCGAATACATCTAGTAATATAGCATCTTTTGTTAACTCTGTGATGAATCCTAAAGCTCAAATTGTGTTTACCCAAGATGAGTTGCCTACTAGTGAAATTCAACAACAATATGATCCCTTGATGATTGTGGTTATCATGAAAGATACTACTATAAGATGAACACTAGTAGATAATGGCTCTGGCCTTAATGTGTGTAGCATCAATTTATTGCATAAGATGAATGTGGATACATCTCTTATGGAGCCTGACTCTCGTTCCATTCGTGGCTTTGACAATGTGGCTAAGACTTCATTGGGTATCATCACCTTACCTCTTACAGTGGGACCTGTTACTTTGCCTACTCCTATCGATGTTATGCCGAGAAATTTAACATACAACTTGTTATTAGGGAGGCCATGGATTCACAGCATGCAAGTTGTCCCCTCTACATTGCATAGACAAGTTAAATTCGTTTATAACAATAAGCCATATACTTTGATAGGGGATACTAATTTTCAAGCTTGTCTACAAACATCTAATTCCAAAGGAGATTCTTCTAAGCCATCCTCATCTAGTGATGACTCTTTAAACAAGAAACCTATCGATGAGTGTTCGCTCTCCGATGATCAAAATCCTTTGGATGAGTCTGGAACTCCTGAAGAAGATCCTTTTCGACTTGACATTACACATAAAAAGGATTTTGATCCTGAGAAGGTTCTCGCAGAAGATGATTGGGGATCTCTTGATTTTAACCCTACCTTTGTAGGTGAATATAAGGTTCCTTCTAGAGAACTTAAAGTTGAAAAGAAGGAAGAAGCTGAAAATCACAGAGTTGAAAAGAAAGAAGAAACTAAAAATCAATCAACCTTGCCTGAAGCTATGAGTAATAATTTTGTGGCCGCTTCTCAAACTTCTTCTCCTCACATCTATAATTATGAAGAGTTTGATTCTTTGTCTTATGAAAAACCACCTTCCCTTCCTGAAATGGCTGATCGTTATGGTCGTGGTTTTCGCATTTTCGCTAAGCATGGGTATCATGGAAAAGGTTGTGGTGTTAATGAACAAGGGATTAGAGTTCCTCTAGAGACTAATTTTCAACATCATGCCTTTGGACTTGGCTATAATCCCTGCAGACATACTAAAGCTTCTAAAAGACCATGCATTAGTGTTAATGCTATCTCTACATCTTTATCAATACAACACCCTGAGTATATTGATGAGGATTCTTCGGGTGATTGTGCTCTGGATATCTTCCCTACCGACAATGCTTTAGCTGAATTTTTGGGAGCCTATGACACTCTTCCTCATTATCATCACAATAGGGGACTCCCTTATTGTTTGAACACTGAAGCCTATTTTGGAAAAGAGATTGATAACGGTAAGATTGTGAAAGAATTTCCTCAGCTAAAGGATACTCCTCAAAAAAGTAATCTTCTCATAAGTGATACCACTGATGTTAAGATGGATCCTTGCAACAAAGAGAAAGTTATTAAAATTGGAAAATGTTTGGATGAAGAAGAACAGAAACAATATGAAGAACTATTGCATGAATTCCCTGAGATCTTTGCTTGGACATATTCTGACATGCCTGGTATAGATCCTAAGATTGTTACTCATAATATTGTCTTAGTTCCTGATGCTAAGCCCGTGAAACAAAAGATTCAAAAAATGAATCCTAAGGTGGCTCTGCTTGTTAAGGCTGAGATTGAAAAATTATTGGAAGCTGGATTTATCCGCCCTATTGACTATTCCCCATGGATTTCAAATATTGTCGTTGTGGCTAAACCAGACAACAAAATAAGGATGTGTACCGACTTTCGGGATCTAAATAAGGCTTCTTTAAAAGATGATTTCCCTCTTCCAAACATTGACATGATAGTTGACTCTACGGCAGGACATGCCTTGTTATCCTTCATGGATGGTTTTTCAGGCTACAATCAAATTTTCATAAACCCTCAAGATCAATACAAAACCACTTTTACCACTCCTTGGGGTACGTTTTGTTGGATAATGATGCCTTTTGGACTCAAAAATGCCGGTGCAACTTATCAACGAGCGATGACCCTTATCTTTCATGATTATATGCATAAGATTTTAGAGGATTATGTTGATGATATCTTAGCTAAATCCTTTCTTCACATGGATCATGTTAAAATCCTTCGTCAAATCTTTGAAAGAATTCATAAATATCACATGCACTTGAATCCCCAAAAATGTGTTTTTGGTGTGGATAGTGGAAAACTATTAGGATTCATAGTTTCACATCGTGGGATTGAGGTGGACACTAAGAAAATAGATGCTATTGTTAATATGCCACCTCCTCGAAATGTCTCTCAACTTAAAAGCCTACAAGGAAATATTCAAGCTATTCATAGGTTTGTGTCTCAACTTGCGGATCGTACCTTTCCTTTTACTCAACTTCTTAAAAAGGATATCACTTTTCAATGGAATGAGGATTGTCAAAAGCATTTGAAGATTTAAAAGTGTATTTGGCTAGCCCTCCTATTCTTCAACCTGCCGAACCTTCTAAACCCTTTCTTCTGTATACAGCTGCTTCTTCTCATGCTCTCGCAGCATTGTTAGCACAACATGATAAAGATGGTAAGGAATGTCCGATTTATTACATAAGTCGTACCTTACTCGATTATGAGACCCGATATTCTGCGATAGAAAGACAATGCTTGGCCGTGGTGTTTGCGACTCAGAAATTGAGACATTATCTTTTAAATTCAGAAGTCCACGTCATGGTTAAGTTTGATCCTCTGAAGCATCTTTTCTCTAAAACGGATTTATCAGGACGTCTAGCTAAGTGGGTTATGATGTTAACTGAATTTGACCTAAAATTTGTTTCACAAAGAGCAATTAAAGGACAAGCATTGACCGATCGCTTAGTTGAGGCCCCTTCGCCTTTCTCCTTCCCTAACCCTGAGTCCTTTCCTGATGACTTCATTCTTTCTATTGAGAAAGATGAAACTTGGGAGTTATACTTTGATGGCTCTAAGTGTCGTACGGGATCGGGGGCAGGTGTTGTTCTAGTTTCTCCTACAAAGAAACCTATTCCCTTATCATATCGTCTAAATTTCCTATGTACCAATAACATTGCTGAGTATGAGGCTCTTATAGCGGGAATAAAAGCAGCCTTAGCTCTGAATATAAAACACATACATATCTATGGAGATTCGCAATTAATTATAAGACAAGTAACAAGAATGTATCAAGCAAAACAAGACAAATTATCACAATATAAAGACCTTGCTATCTCTTTATTACAAAATTTTGATTCTTATACCATGGAACCCGTTCCTCGAAAAGATAATCGACATGCGGACACAATGGCATGTGCGGCTTCTCTGGTATCTTTAGAGGACCCTATGGTCGATCTTAATTTCGTTATTCACAATCTTATTTCTCCAGCTATTGAAGACGATTCTAGCTTGGTAACATGTTGTGACTTTGTAGATTCAGATGAATGGTTCTCGCATATCGTAAGATATTTGACCGATGGTACCTTTCCTGATTCCGCTAATAGGAACACTAGGGCTAGAATCCGCAAGCTGTCTGCTAGATATATCATCCTTTCTAATGTCCTTTATCGAAGGGGTTATGATGGTCTTCTCCTTCGTTGTCTTAACAAGTCGAAGATCCCCGTTGCTCTTGAAGAGGCACATTCAGGTGCCTGTGGGGGGCATTTTGGGGGCAAATCCTTGGTTCATAGATTGCTTCGTATGGGATACTATTAGCAAACTATGCAGAAGGATTCTTTTTCATTTGTTAAGAAATGTCATCAATGTCAACAACATAATAATCTGATTCATGCTCCTGCCCAAGAACTTCGTTCTCAAGTAGCTTCTTGGCCTTTCTCCACATGGGGTTTGGATCTTATTGGAAAAATCTCTCCTCCTTCATCTCAAGGACACACCTTCATTATAACCGCAACAGATTACTTTACGAAGTGGGTAGAAGCTATTCCCCTTCGCTCTACTACTGCTGAAGTGATTTGTCAATTTCTTCTAGAAAACATTATTTCTCGATTTGGGATACCTTCCACTATTATCTCAGATAATGGGACTTCATTTAAGAACAAGGACGTGAAGAAATTCCTTGAGAAGTATCATATCAAACATTGATTTTCTACACCATATTATCCTCAGTCAAATGGTCAAGCTGAATCATCCAATAAGATAATCGAACAAATTCTTCGTAAAACCGTGAATAAGCATGGTAAGGATTGGAGTAACCAGCTAATCTATGCTCTTTGGGCCTACCGAATGAGTGTACGAATTTCTACGGGAACTACTCCTTATAATCTTGTTTATGGTGCTGATGCTATTATGCCCTTAGAGTTAGAAATTCCATCACTTAGGGTTTCTCTTAAAGGTATAGTAGATGATGACTCTTATAGAGAACAACGACTTCAACAGCTTGAGATGCTTGATGAACAGCATATAAATGCTCTTGAGCATATTCAAGCGTATCACAAAACTCTACAACGAAGCTATAATGATAAGGTCATTCAACGTTCCTTCTCAGTAGGTGACTTAGTCCTTTATCAGAATCAGCGCAATGTGAATGCCTTGCCTGCCGAAAAGGGAAAATTTAGTCCTAATTGGCTTGGACCATATATCGTTATTGAGGATTATGGATCAGGTGCTTACAAAATAGCGGAGGTAGACGGTACGCCTCTTAAAGAACCTATCAATGCTATGAACTTGCGTAGATATTATGCTTAATTCTTCATTTCTTATCTATCTTCTTTTCAATTCTTCAACATTGGATAATATGTTAGTATTCCTTAATTAAAGCAAAATAGAATTAAATGTTATGGTGTTTAATCTATATTGCTTCGTTCCTGACAAGCATGCCTTCTTACTTTATAGTTTGTCTTGAATTCATTAATGTAAATTGTAAAAGGTTTACATTCTCGTTATGCTAGCATATTATACAATGTCTTTATGTGTTAAGTAGAATCGTATCATGTTGTGTTTAAGTTCAAAATTAAATCACATTAGTTATATGATTCTTAGGCTTAATGCATATTTCTTCCTTATCATCAATGTAGTACTTGATTAAACATTTTAATTAAGTCACACATGTATCAATTTAATCATGGAGCATTGAGAAATCAATCACATGGCAATTAAATTCTGAACATACATGTACATTTACCAAATGTATTAGATTTAATCAAAACAAGATATACATTGTTTTAAGCATTAAAGATAACACATTTGAGACAAAAAGAGAAGCATGTATATATACATATATATGTGTGGATCGTATACAAATCTAGGTCACTGTATATCTAAAATGTGACCTCTCTTTTACATCATACAATCATCTCCTATCCCTAGGGCTAGTGGCTGGAGAGTGTCGACTGGATGCTCCCTCCTGGTCTGGCCATGAAGGTGGACCCATGGGTGTGTAGCACGATATGGATCGTGAGTGACTCCGAGAGGAACTCCTACGATTCCTATCCATAAGGATCGCACGATAGGTGGTAGCCTCGGTCTGAGCCGCTGCTAGATCTCGCCGCGCCTGCTGGAGGTCCTCTGATAGGACTCTCTCTCTCTGTCGTGCCTGCTAGAGGTCCTCTGATAGGACTCTCTCTCTCTCCCTCCATATATCTACCTGTACTCGGAATGGGAAAAACAAATCCTCATGCCGACCCGCATTCCCCTGAGGCCTGTAAGCAATCTGTGAGGAACTAGGGATCTGTGCTATCATGGAGATGTCTGTCATTGCCTGCTGAATCAAGGAACGCCATTCCTACACATTAGCTATGGCAGTAGAATAGATCTTTGTTAGTACCATTCTATATCATCAAAACATTAATCAATCAATATAAACCTACTATACCTGGATCTCCCTCGCGCCAGTAGGGATCATGATATGGTAGCATCTGTGACTGGGAACTACTAGGCTCTCCTCGCTCGCATACTCTATCCATGATGGGTGTAGGCTGGACGGTACTCGTGATAGGTCTCCGTATCGCCTCCTGTTCCCCTTGTTGGGGAATAAGAGGTGGATCCAGAGCTATGGTGTCGTCTTCTGAATGGTGGGGAGCTACATCTGACTCCTCCTCATCCTCTCTATCCTCCTCCTCATCGTCCTCCTCATCCTCGTCCTCATCCGCATCATCACCTGCATCCTCCTCATCCTCCTCTCTATCTGCATCCTCATCCTCTTCCTCTTCGTCACTGGGCTGATCGCCTGAAGGTGGATCAGGATCTCCCGCCTCCTCATGACCCTCTCCCTCCTCTGGCTCCTCTGACCTGGATCCCTCGTCCTCGTCTCGGTCTCCATGTCTCCACGGGCCTGGATAGCCTGTCGGATGATCTGGTGGAAAGATAGGACCTGGATATGATCTCATGAACCATGAAACATATCTGCGCTATGCTCCAGGCTCTGCGGAATAGTCAGTGACTACATCCTGATCAGATCCCTCTAAGTCTGTCATCTCAATATCATCTACCGTCGGTCTCGCTACTGCTCCAAGTCTGGGAAGGACCCGTGAGTGTCGAGTGTAGATGGGCACATCAGCTGGAACACACTGCTCTAGTCTGAACTGCCTCCGTACTCGGTCAAAGTAGAAAGGGACTATGATGTGTGCATATCATCCCTGCAGTAGATGGTTCCTCTGTAGACATGCTAACTGTCTCTCCATACCATCCCATCTATGCATCAGTAGGTAGGGTCTCCACACTATCATCTCGGTTGTCAGTCTATCAAAACTCACTCTCCAATACAATAAATCTCCAAACCTCCACTCGCTGGTAAGTGGATAAGCGAACACCCTAGGTCGCTTGCTCGCTGTACTCAGTGGAAAGCCGACGGGCCTGGTGCATGTGAAATGCTCTAAAATCCACACCTACAGAAGTGTGCATGTCATCAAACTACAACCCTGTCCGAATACATACTCCTCAAGGTCATGATAGAGATGTGCAAGCATACTCTGACCCCATACATAAACTCTCCTGTGTCTCTCCATCGCTCTGATACACCATGTGAGGCCCCCATGCATGTGTGTCCCTCGCCCATTAGGGCAGACGGCTAGTGCTATGATGGCTATCATAAGGCGTCTTAGAAGTGGTACCTCCCCTGTAGGATGTAAGAGCTAGCTGACCATGATGCGACCTCTCATCTCGCTTGGCATGACTCTCCCTATGCAATACATCTGCTCTCTCTGATGATCCTCCACTGACCGATCGGTCGCGTATGTAAGTGTCACTCCTCTGATAGGAAGACGAAGTATATGGTACACATCCTCGAGTGTGACCATCAGCTCTCCTACCGGAAGGTGAAAGGTACATGTATCAGGATCCCATCGCTCCATCAATGCCATCAGCATCGCAGGATGAAATCGAATGGCCGGCATTAGAACCATATACCACAATCCTACTATCGATAGGGTGTCTCTCTCTGACTGAGTCAGCCATGGAATCTGATCTCGCAAAGTGCGAAGAATATGTCCCGCTGTATGCTCTCTCATGTACGGGAGACCCTGCAACACGAAAACATGACCATAATTAGTACTCGATCATTGAAATCACAAATGCAAACCGTCGCACATCGTATACTAGCCTTGAAACCCCTCGTCGGGCTCTGATTGGGGACCATGGCGCCCTGTCAGGGACCATGGCGCCCTGTCAGGGGACCATGGTGCCCTGTCAGGGACCATGGCGCCCTGCAGGGACTATGGCGCCCCTGTCAGGGACCATGGTGCCCTGGGGGGACCAAGGTGCCCCTCAGGGACCATGGCGCCCTGGGTGGGCCCCGATCGGCATTTAAGGTCCGCATACGATCACAGAAAAGTCAAACATGCAAAAAATCAAAGTCAAACATTCAGTCAACTCACCTCATCCAGTGGCTCGTCGTCGATCACGGCCTGGCGCAGGATCTCGATCCTCGTGGGATGCTCTGGTCATCGTGAAGGCATGGTGATGGCTAGGTGGGCTCCACTGCACTGAATAGTATCTTGAAATCGACAAAGTGACGAATACAAGTGTCACTTTCGAGGTATATACTCTCGTTTGTTTATTCTTACTTTTTGAAACCCTAATTTTTCTTCTATCATTCATTTTATCATAACTTGAGTTTGGGAGATGCGATTTTTGAGCCGTTTGTTGCGTTGGAATCGTATTTTCCTTCTCCTACTCTTGGGATGTTCCAAAAAGTGCTCTGATGAAGCCTATTTAGTGAACACCCCTCATCAACACTCTCTTACACAATTTGTCGCAAGTAAACATGCTACCCTGTTTCACCTCCCTAAATAAGCAAGTCGAAATAGGGGGGGCATATAGCTACTCACAGATTTCATCACTTTCCTTAGTAAGCATTAGGTGATTTTGTGATCTAACGTTTGTTTTGTAGGGTGCGGTTCCTAACTATGTACTACAGATACCGCTGGGGGCTTCGTCCGACAACTTATGGATATATCCTTTTTCAAATGATGTTTACTTTTCTGTACTTTAGCTTGCATATGCACATAGTACTCATATGACCGCTAAAGTGGGGGCTAAATGTAGCGTCGTAAATTGTATGCACTCGCTAGGGTGGTACAATTTCACACCTAGTTTAGCACCCGCCTTAGTGCATTTTGCATTCTGCATTGCATTTCTCCTTAAGCACTTAATTAATCAAATTAATTAGGTCTAAGGTCCTATTTCATCATTCTCTACATCACAAAGTTGGGCCCTTTCACTAAAGCATGCCCTTCGCATTTTATTCCTCCAATACATCACTTAATCAAAAACCCTAATTAAGTCCTATTTCGAACTTGGGGGCTTGGTTTCGGGGTCAAAACATTTTGAAATCACCTGTAACTTCGGGATTCTCTCTAAAATCATCATATCCGACGGCCCTGAAAATTTGGTGAAAAGTTGTCAGGACCGTGGTGCCCGGTGCACATGGTCCTGGACATTTTTCTCGAAATTTTGGGAGCACGATCCAATCATAAAATAGAGCTTAACCCCAAGAAATTGGTGGGATATTCAATCTCTAGGTCGGCCAAAATATGAATTTACGATCTAGGGTTTCATACTTAAGAGCTCTCTTTCTTCATTTGAAGGGATCCGATTTTTGGTTTCCAGGAACTTCATATGCGGCGAAAGAGTAGATCTTTGAGGACTTCAACAACATTCAACATCATTCTATCAAGCATCTATCAAATTCATTCATCCACTTAGGGCTTGGAAGACATTGAAGAACAATAGGAGATTACCAACTGAAGATTGGCTTGTACTCCTCCCTTGAGGGTTGGGTATGATTTCGTATTGTTTTCATGTCTTTGCATAAGCTTTGATACATCATTTATTCATGCTTTAGATCACATTGCATCTTGATTTAGAGCATTTACATTATCATTTACAAGCAATTAGGGTTTACTTTCTAGGTTGCTCTAGTTTGCTTTCTTGCATTTTGGACCTTGCACACACACTAGGTCTGCACACACAATACATTTTACAAAACAACTTGGCTATTCGTGGAGGTGGAAATCACCGAAGCGGGGGTTTGACTAAGGCAAACCCCTATATAGCCGCCCCTCTCCCTTTTCAGATATTATTGCAGGTTTTAGGATTCGGACGATGCCGCGGGATACAGATCCGGAGAGAGAAGGTCGAGACAGCATTCCGTGTGAAATTGCAGAGTAGAAGACTGGGACAGGGGCGCTGGGTGCCCTGGTCCTGCCAGGACAGGGGCGCTGGGTGCCCTGGTCCCTGGGACAGAGGCGCTGGGTGCCCTGGTCCTCCGGACGGACAATTTGCAGACAGTTTCCGAATAGTGTTTCAGAGTGCAGAACAGTGGTTTCCGGTGCAGTTTTCAGGACAGTGGCGCCCGTGCCCCCGTCCCAAACATTTTCAGTCTGATTTTGACTCCGGGTACATATCTGCATTCTTATCTCATCCTTGTATTTACAGCTGTTCATTGTTTAATCTCAATTCTGCAATCTTGTTATTAGTTAATACTTGCATTTTGGGATTAGGGTTTGAACTTACATTATTTGATCTTACAATTTCAACAAGGGAATAGAAATCCTAATAGATATCCCATGGCTCTCTCTTTCACCAAAAGAAGTAGCCAATTGTGCGATATCTCTAGGCTCTTTCATATTCCGCAATGTGTGTCAAAAGGTAGGATTAGGGCATGATTAACCTAGTCTCGCTTTTTTTCCCCTACACACCAAGAAGGGAAAAATTTATTGTTTTTCAATAGATTGTTAAAACAAAGAACAAATAAAATTGCATCGTGGGTTGTTGGACTAGGATGCATGGTGTTACTTGAAGTATTCCCTTGCCTTGAATTTGTCATGGTCTACGCTAAAATTTATGATGAAGATAAAAAAGCAATTGTCAATAAAAGTACAAAAGAGGAAATTCTATCCATAAACATGGGAAAATTTGCTCGTTTGTTGAACCTAGGGTTTGAAGCACAAAACTCAAATGCCCACATTGACCTAGGAAAGCTAACAAAGATTTATGAAAGTCTCGATCCAAGTCATAGAGATTCATTTATCAGAGTTCTAATAATGCATGGTACTCCATTGGATTGGAATCATAAGCCTCCTTATGATTCTAACATTTTTGTTCCATGGGTTTGAGATACTATTTCCTTGCTGACATTTTGTCTAGGATTGGAAAATGATAGGGAAGTGGGTGCTAGCCTTCTTGAAATGATTTTTAATATCCATTGTGTAAGTCAACCAGTAAGATATAATTTTGTTGAGCATGTTGTTCAATCCATGAAAAAACAATTACTAATGATCAAAAAAGGTTCCTGTAAGACATTTAGGTCCTCATCCTACTTGTGCTATCTCTTTCTATCCAAGTATCATGCAATATTCGAGACCAACAATCTTCACATTGTGAACTATAATATTAATGAGAAGACTCAGAACAGAACAAAGAGTCCAATATATGAATGGACACCAAAGATAAGGATGCATGATAACAGAAAGAACTACAACTATTTCATAGACTTCTTTTTGGCACCAATGTATAATGAAATTACAATCACTCCAATACCTAGTTTGTGTGTGTCTTGTAAAGATTGTATTCAACGTGGAAGTAAAATACAATTGGCTGACTAGTTTTTAATGGAAGAATACATTGTGTTAAGGTTTTACGGATCAGTAGTAAAACCCTACAGACTTCCAATACATGTGACAGAGAGGGTATTTGCATTGGAATATGTACAAAAGTTGGAGAGCATAGATAGGCACTTCCATGGTCAACAAAAGGAGAGCATATTTCCTTCCTTTCCTTTCTCATGTGGAGGGTTCACATTTGAGAGAAAAGCATTCAATGTGGCACATAATTTTTTTATAGTTTTTTGCTTTGGTGATGAGGGTCTCTGGCAGTATGATCCAATCGGTGTAGTTCAAGCAAGGCTTAATAAAAATAACAACACGGCAACATTATGTCAACATGAAAGTAAACCATTTCTAGAAAATCTTATAAACATGGACTCCTGGGATGAGGTAAAAGAAGAGATGGAGAAAATTGCCGCTGACAATAACATTTCAATAGAAGAATTATTATCACAAATTATGGTATTGCACACATAGAGGACAACAGAGGAGGGAATCCAAAATAGGAGGTCCTATAATTTCTACCAAAAATCTTCTAATTCATCTAACAAATCTATTCCCAAAACAATTCTACAAGAATGTAAAGATAGTTATTGGACTCAAACAAAAATAAATGATTTTTGGACTATGAGGAAGAATCTTGGTGAACCAAAGACCAGTGTAGAATTTGAGTCCATCGATGAGGATGAAGAGTTTAGTAAATTGTGGAATATGGAGCATCCCACAACAACATATGACAGGACTAAAGATGAAAATGAGTATGAGGTTGAGCCCACTCAACAACTACTACAGTTCCTAAAATATTAGGTGGAGTCAAAGAATCCATGAAAGAAAAATATAGCAAAGGGGAAAACATTGTGGAAAAAATGGGTTTTGAAGGTGGTGGTCTAGGTCCTAGAGGAGAAGGCATTTGGTATCCACTTGAGGTACAAATTCCATTAGATTCAAAATCAAAAGCTCTTGTTAAACCAGTCATTTGACTTGATTCTTCAAATTCATCATGGAAAGGTACTACTCATTACCATCAGGGTCCACCTGCATTTGTTTCAGGTTCAAATCCACAACCACCACCACATCATGGTATTCCCATTGGCAGTGAATCAAGTGCCACTGCCAGTAGTGGGGAATCTAGGGATAGTATCCCTATTAGTGTTCAGTCAAGTGCCACTGCCATTAGTGGGGTTGGCATGAGTACTACTATTGATACTAGTTGTCTTAGTGTTGGACAAGTGCAACAACAAAATATCTCTCGCAAGAGGCCACTAGTAGTAGATACTCATACTATTCAGAATCTTATATCAAGTGCCACTGACACTACAAATCTAGCATTTGCAGCTTCAGATCAGACCCCTCAAAAGACTATAAAAAATATGCATGAAAGTGACAGTGGGACAGGATCAGGAATGGTTGTTGGTACTCTTCGTAATGCATTAGTTAAAACCACGAGCATAGGTAGAACTTGAGCCTCTGCTATTTCACCTTTCAAACATTCAATTGCTTCAGCAAGCCCATATTTTCGTTTTCATGATTACCGATGAAAATTTTGATCACACAACAAATGCAAATAAAGAAAAAGAGAGACAATTGCATAGGGTTTCCCTGAGTGAAGTTTTAGATGAACAACCTGCAAGGAACAGGGTATTTCCAACCCACACAAAGATATGATGGAGTTCATGGTTGTTATGCCCCCAACTAAAGATAAAAATCCACCACATAGTCATATAGATCCCTCTAAATTTCAAGTTAGCACCCTCCAAATGGTTTTTTCCAAAGTACAAAATGTGGACAAAATTAGTGTGTCAAAAAGGACTAACGAAGTGGTCTACACTTCATTTCTAAAGGTGGAGAGAGAAAAAAATACTGGAGAAACAAATAGAAAAGTTACAGACAAACCTGACAAACAAAAAATCAAAGAGGAAAGCAATAGATACCAAGTGCAATGATTTACAGAAAAGGATAAAAAATTTGGGCTTTGCAGTAGAAATTGCAGAGCAGGAAAAGATGGATACATAATTGAAGGACTTGAGTGAAAAACTAGTTAAAAGCACTAAAAAAATTGATGAGGAAAGAGCTAGTTTTCAATAATTATACAAAAGTTATGAGTATGTTGCTGCCAAAAATAAGAAAAATACAGGACCTATTGGATCATGAGAAGGAAAAAGAAAAACATTTGAAAGAGGAAGTAGAGGAAGAAAGAGAAAAATGTGCACAAATGAAAGAAGACCTGCACAATGCAAATGATAAAATTAAAATTTCGAAGGATAGATGAAGATAATATGAAAAACATAATGAAGTATATACAAGAAAACATTTGAGGGCAAATAATGCAAAGGAGTGACAAGTTGTGTGAATGGTTTGAATTGAATGAAAGTATGAGATTAATTGATATGAAAATCAAAGGGCACATTGAGAAGACCATACATGTTTATTCATAAGAGGATATGGCAAAACAAATTTTGCAAGTAGTCTAAAGTACTAGTGATAGCTATTTGGCATCCAAGGGAATTAATAGTTGCATTGATGCCATAGTTAAGACATCATGTATCTTTCAAAAATGCTAGAAACTAAGGGAAACATAAGAAGTTATGGATAAATGTGGCAAAAATATATTGAAGCTGCAAGAAAAGGCAACTACTTTGATTAAACTTGGTTTGCCTTAGACCGTTGACCCATCAAATAAATTAATTGGAAAATAAGCTTACAAAAACAACATGGAGATAAAAGTGAAGTCTGATTTAGACTTGCTTCCTAAGAACACAACTCCCCAAATCTTTCTACAATTCATCCAACCATTTACAACTCTGAATGCAATATTGGGTGAAATAGTGATGCCAAGTCACTCTTCTAAATATGGATTGTTGACGAAGTTAGAGTTGACTTTCCATAGTTTAAAGAATATTGACCTTCCACCACATGAAGAGTGGAGCACCCTACAAAAACTAGCAAAAAAATCTTAAGAATCAAAGTATGTATTGCACAGTTTTCTTCTTTTACTCTTAATTTCAAGGTTTTATGTTTTTTTTGTTTGGAATTTGGCATCTCTTGAAATAACTCTATTTTATGAAAATGAAAGAACCAACACTCGCTATTGCTAATCCATCCTATGAATCTATGATGCACATTGCAAATCTTCATCCTGTAAATTTGTATTCTCAAATTCTCCCAAGTTTTAACATTTCTACATTTCTCTATTTCTGATTACTAGGTTTTGGGAACTCCTATTATCTATATTTAATTTGTCATGGCTTGAATTAATATTTAATTTTGAACTATTTTTTTAATAGGAGACATCAGACATGTAGTAGTTGTTAAATTGGTAATCTTGCTCATGATGGCCATGTAAATTTGTACCGAGTTTGTGATTTTGATGTTGAGTCTTCACATGTTGCAAATTGACCTGAAGCTATTGTTTCTCCCTTGTTTCTATAAAAGGGAATTTAGGGTCATTTGCAAAGGGTTCTGAAACTTCGTATTGACTTTTGCATGGAGAATCATGCAGAGTGGTGTATTGAATGAATTGTATCATATGGCTATATTTTGAAAGAATTAATGAAAATGTGAGTTCTCAACATGTCTAAATAAACATCTATGTATCAATAAACACATTATGGTATTTTATTATGCTATTTTAAATCTGGAAATAGAGAGTTGAAAAATACAATTACAAATCAATATTAAATTCTAATTGCAAAAAGTTGACAGACTCATAAAATATCATCAACTTATCAACCATAATAATATTCTTTTGTAATATGAATGATGAGATATAGTAATAAGATTAATAAATACAATCTCTTACAGTTTCCATTCATCCTCATCAAATTCAAAGCTTTCTTGATTCTTGTTTGTATTTTCTTCACTTTGAGTCTACATAACTTCATTGAACTGCATCTCAATTCTACCAATAGGTCCAGTACATGAGTCAATAGTCCCACTGGCACTTTGGTTTGAAGTGTTGCTCAAACCTCTTCTTTCACATTTGGACCTCCAGATTTGCAGTGCCCTATCAGAAGGAAAAGTGTGGACATCGTACATAGATGTATAGGGCCTCAAGCAATTTTCCAAATTTTTGTCTAGTTTGTTTCTTAGCTTTGATTTTAGGAACCCCAAAGCACTGAAAAATCTCTCATCTTCCACCAAACCCAATATCATGGTAAGACATAAATCAGCAAGCTACAAATATTCTAGAATTGAATAACGCAACGCTTCATTCTCAGCTATATATTTCCAAAGCCTTGTTATTGATCCCTCTTCATGGGGGTTCTCCATTCTACCATATTGTTCCCTCATAGTGTATGCAAAATGAGATGATTTCTCTCTAAGATGAGCTTCATATAATATTCCATTTACAATTACTCCATTCAATTCTCTGGATATGCAAAATTGTTTTATCAAAGTCAGTAGCTTACTTTGAAAATCAGTTACATTGTTGAGGCTCAAATATTGAGGATATATAATAGACATGGCTTCGAGTAGGTTGTCAGGAGGGAATCTTCTTCTAATTTGTGAGGATAGATCATAGGCAATTCTCTTCAAAGAAGTAGTTACAAACTAAACAATCTTGTCAAAATTTTTCCTTGTAACTCTTGCTAGTTGCTTCTTGGGGTGCTTTCCTGGTTCCTTGGGGTCGACCATGGCATACAAGTGCATTGGTATCTCAACTCCTCGTACATTGGCACATACCTCCCCGTTTGCACCAATTTGTAAAAAGTTATCAGGATTGTTCAAATCTGTGAGTGTCCTCCACTTAACAAATTTTTCATCAGATAGTGTTGGTTGATTTCAATAGAGATTGTCAAGGGTCATGCATGTCATCTTACACAGTGTAGCATATTCTGTAATATACATAGCTCTATTTTGGGTAGAGTTCATAATATTCCTCATTTCCTCTAGCATGGGCAAAAGAGCTGCTAAAGTTAAGAGTGTCTCTAGATTACTTAACCTCTGAAGAAGGTCAGGAAAATTCAATTGCTTTGATTCATCACGAGTTTTGTGAAATAGTCCAATCAAGGATGGATATTCTGAAAAAACTTGATGTGTTGGACCATCCAAAGAGATCCATCTGGTATCATTATCCTTGAGAATCTTGTTCTCATCAGTTATTCCATCAATGAAGTGTTGAAATTCCATAAATTTCTTGGGACTTCGACAAAAGTGTGAGTAGAGCTCTCTAATTAAAATTTCAATTTTTTTTACCGAAGCATACTTGCTCACAATTCTGAAAGCTAGATTCATTCTATGAGCCATGCAGTGAGTTGCAGTAATGCATAGTGCAAATGAAGTTTCAATCTTTGTACAAAGACCATTCCCATGACCTTGCATTACTGAAGCTCCATCTGCTCCAACACACACCAATTTTTTGGTCACCATCATGTCATCCATACCTCCATATTCAATTAAACTTCTCTTTACTAGTTGAAATAAAATTTCAGTTGTTGCACTCTCCTTCATTTTAGCAATAGATAGTAGATGAGGTTGGCAGGCATGATTATATATAGTATAAACATCCATGCATACCCATGAAGTATTGTATACTATAGTAACTTCGTCTAAAGAAAATGCAATAAAGTTTGACTCTCTTATTTTTTCCTTTACATCTTCTTTTTTAACCTTAGCGAGACAACTTGCCCATTCCCATTAATTGTTTGATGGGAAATCATGCATAGAATGCCCTATGCTCAAAACATTAAAAACAATGCTTAACTGAACAACTTTTCCTAGTTGTTCTTGTATATGGTGAAAATGGATAACAATAATAACAAGATTGAAAGGCTAAATGAATTCAACGACCAAACCCTAGCCTAACAACAACAAAGATCCACCATAACATATGAAGATTACCTAAGACAATGCAAATCAAATGAAATCGCAAAGATCATACCATCACATGTCCAATAGGGTTTTGATCTCCATTCTTCCTATCTCCATTGATCTTGCTTGATATATATGCTCTCAAATTTTATGTGCACAAGAGCTCAACAAAGAATGGAATGTGGTTGCAAGTAGGATCGTAGTGTAGTCAATTGCATAAAAGATCATTAGGGTTTGATAATGAAGAAAGCATCTTGTTAAATAGAAGACACAATATTAAATGGAGGGATAAGATTGAGAGGTGT
Source organism: Cryptomeria japonica (assembly GCF_030272615.1). Classification (NCBI taxonomy): domain Eukaryota; kingdom Viridiplantae; phylum Streptophyta; class Pinopsida; order Cupressales; family Cupressaceae; genus Cryptomeria; species Cryptomeria japonica. The sequence goes on from NC_081409.1 coordinate 734,448,066, forward strand.
AAAAAGGAGGTCGGCTAGGATTAGAGGGTAGGTAGAAGAAATAATAAAATAATAAGAGAGGTAGGTAGTGTAGGAATTAAGAGGTGAATGACATGTGTCATGTGTAGAAAAAGCTAATGAATTAATTAAATAAATAAGGATTTATTTAATTAATATAAGAAATGGGATAATTAAATAAATAAGATATTTATTTAATTTAGGAAAAGGATAATTTAAATAAATAAATGTATTTATTTAAATGAGAAATAAGGCTAGAAGAGGATAAATGAATTAATTAAATAAATAAAAATTTATTTAATTAATAGAAGAATTAGGCTTAGATAATTAAATAAATAAAATATTTATTTAATTATACATGACAATTTTAGGTGTCTACAGTTCTATTTGCATTGCTTTTCCAAAACTAGCTTCAATAGAACCTATAACTTCAGCAGGATTTGTCTGTATTTTCTCATGAAAATAATACTCTTCGGCATTTCTCACATGCTTACATTCCTCCTTTGTTTTCCATTTTATCAGTGATTTTTCAGCTTCATCTATCATTTGTTTTTCATAAAATTTACCCATATGCTTTTCTATGCTTTCAAATCTTAGCTGCAACCTAATTTTCTTGTTATGTTTCCAAGTGCAAATCTTAGACCTACATTCCATTGGAGGGTCGACTTCAATTGGATTCTCCACTAGTTCAATGAATGGACACTTTGATGCCCAATTAATTTGAAAATTCCTCACTAACATATCCCACTCCCGATCCTTTTTTATTGTGGTTGATCCTTTTTTGATCTATCTTTTCTTTTCCCCTTCCATGCATTGTCATCAATGGCATTATCACCCAAGTCAATTATATTATTCCGGCTAACTTGGGAATCTACCAGATAATCTTCTTCAAGATCATCCTAATCTGAGATATCAGGTTCACCACCATCTTCAACATGCAGTGTAGGTTATGAATTTTGTACTTGTACTTGTGATGATGTACCTTCCTGATTTTCACCACAATCTTTTCCACAGCCAAAGTACAAAGACAACATTCTGCATTTTGTTGGCCTCTCATGGCCTTCCCCACATTCAGGTTTCCTACCCTTCTTCCTATTTGACATCTCCAACGAAATAATGGCTGCCAAAAAAATATCAATTTGTTGAAGAAGCAATAATAGACTATAAATTATAATATATGTTTCATTGGCCCTATGACCTACAATCTAGATGTCTAAGGTTTGAATCTCCCGGCTGACCACTTGGCACTAATGGGTCCCCATTGAATAAGAATGAACTCAACAGTGCAAAAAAAAAAGATAAATTCAGAATAATATTATAGAACTTTAAAAATATGATCGCTCACCTTTAGGTCACTAGCAGTCGCCAATGTATTCAACAATAATGATTTTCCTTGTTCCGAAACTTCGCTATTGACCTAAATTCAGAGCCTAGAACCCACTAGATTGTATAGAGATAGATCTAGTCTTTGAATGTATTATGTATTTATACCAATCCTTATATGGTGAATTCCATGGGAATTTTATATGCTATACAAATATTTGGTGAATCTCGCGTAACTATAACATGACTTATGTAATTTTTGAGGTGATTATGGATTGTCCAAATAATTGGCAAATATAATATAGTTGGCAAAAGTTGGGGTGAATGGCGACACGTGTCAAAAAAATGTCAGGCAAACTGGGTCCTCCTAGTTAACAAATCTTCATATGCCTATAGGCGAATTATGGTTGTCTATTAAGGCAACCTCGAAGAGTGTAAGCTAAAAAAATAAATTTACCATGTGTCTACTATATATTGTATTGGTGAAATCCTCAAATAGAAACATTTAATTACATAAAACATTTGGCGATCAGGCCATGAATTTGACAAAAATTGATAATGTTTTGGTGACATGGCCACCCCCAGTCAATACAAAATATTTTCCATTTCCCAGGTCATCGACGTGAAAAATTCGCCATTGGCAAATATTCGCCACTAAATTAATCTCTGATTGGAACATTCTTAGGGATAATGATCACTACGATTGTCGATGACCATATTCTTTAATATAACATAGAATTTTTTTGAACAACATACATTTTCAACTCTTATCAAGCATTTATAGACAAAATTATATATTACCCAAATTATATTTTGCTATTGGTGTAATCATTACACCTCATTGGGATGTAAGTGCTAGTTTTAAATATTAGTGCAAGAATATATTGGTGTTTATCGATTAGTAAAATTCTAATACGATATATACAATTATATTTAATTTAGTTATTATAATTAAATTAATTTTTTTTATTAAAAATCTTTAAAAAATTTAAAATCGAAATCATTTAAAAATTATTTTACAATAAAAATTGATTAGAAAATTTATAACTTCTTTTTTATTTACAATATGTAGGTTAGCATATTTTATGAATTTAATTGTAATCCTCAACCTAATGTAAATATTGAATAATATATACAAACATTAAATAATATGCACCATCTTCTAATTGTAGTTAGGGTTGGGGTTAGTTTAAATTAAGGTTTCCATTCCTCAATCTAATGTAAATAATAAATAAAACATAACAAAGTTAAATAACATGTACGATCTTTTAAGTTTAGTTGTGTATAATGTTAATATTAGGGTTAAGGGTGGGTTAAAATTAAGGTTTTTGTTCTAAGAAAAAAATTAGATTAAGGCTAGGGTTAGTATTAGTACTTAATTACAGTTAGAGTTGGTGTTAGGAATCAAGTATAGGATTAGCATTCTAGGATAAAGCTTAGGGTTAGGGTTATAATTGAATTAGGTTTTAGATTATCATTAGGATTCAATGAGGATTGGAGTTGATGTTCCTAAGATTTAAATTAGGGTTAGAGATAGTGTTAAGATTGTAATTCAATTAGTACCAAGGTTAGAGTCTGTATTATCATTTGAGTTAATGTGTCTTATGTTAGAGTAAATTATTTACATATATTGTCAAACAATTATAATGTACAATGAAGTATTCTAGGAGATTTATAAGGATGATCTCAACTATTGGTGTATGCATAATATTGTCTAAGGCATCTACACAAAGTAAATATATACAAGTCTTTTTGAACTATAATATATCATTTCAAGCATTGATATTTTTGGCTTTGGCTAATGACTCTTGTTATTATGGTTGGACAATTGTAGTTGTCAAAAATAGCAAGCTAGATAACATACATAAAATTGTAATTGGGTATATTGGTATAATGCGCTCGTATAAAAGATGACAAAAAGAATTAATCAAGCTACTCCTACCTTTTTGGCCACATTGTTACACAAACATCATCTGCTATCATACTCATACTACAACATTCTTAGGGACAATGATCACTACCATTGTTGATGACCATATTCTTGAATATAGCATGAAATTTTTTCCTAGCAATAGGATTGCTTTTTATTAAAATCAAGCATTTGTTTGACATCATTCTCTAAAAAAGACAAAAAAATTAGGGGATGAGACAATGGATGAAAAACACTATGTATCCTTGCAGTAAATAACAATATTTTGTATCTTTATGAAATCATGATAGTTGTATATATAAAATGCCTCAACAACCAACATCAAATTTACTCAATGTAATAAATATCCTAGGTTAATCATTTTCATACATTGTAAAAGAATTTTGTATTATAGAAACATTTTTCAGAGCTTGTTAGTTTAAATTATAAGTTTCATCTATTCATATTTTATTTTTACCCATATATGAAGATCAACTCAATTATGTTGGTATATGCACACTCCAATGAGACATTGTAGGTGATTGAAGGTTTTGTCATTGATGGTAACCTTGCAGTCCTATAGCACCGACAAGGCATTATACCGGCAAGGCATTACACCGACAAGATAGTACACCGACATCAACAGATCACACTCTACACCAACACTCAAGACACGACACCAACACAAAGAAAGGAAGTATACCGACACAGAGGCCGACAGGATTTTGTTATATTATATTTTTTTTATTAATGTAAAAACTTTGTAAGCCGACTTGGAAAATTGTAAAATGACTCTTATATATAAAAGAGATCATTGTAGACATTTTGTAGGGATTGAGAAAGCGAAAAGGAAAAATATAAGGCAGACCTAATATGTGAAATATAGGCTAAAAGGTTTATGTAAGAAGCAAAGCAGCAACTGGTACTAGATCTGGCATTACAGATGCTATTGTAAAGTAGTACAAGATATTGGATTTGTATAATCCTTATTGTAAGTTAGTGAGACTTCCCATTGAGCAGTGAGCTCTAGGTAGTTGGCCTTCCTGCATGTGCAGGCCTCTATTGTAAGTAATATTCTCTTATTGGCCAGTGAGTGAATATTGTGGGTCACAAATCCTACTGAGGTTTTTCCCACATTGGGTTTCCTCATTAATTCCTTGTGTTATGGTGTGCTTTTCATGTGGATGTTCTTGATTCTATTTATTGCATTATTTCTTACATGTCGATACACTGTTACAATATGTTCTGCATGTTTTAAGTTAAGAAATTCTAATTACCGGTTAGATACTGATTCACCCCCCCCTCTTAGTATCTGTGGGATTCCTAACAATTGGTATCAAAGCTTGGTCCTCTATTTTTAGAAGCCTAACAACTTGAGGAAGATCTTGACACTAGTAAAGATGGAAAATCTGATGAAGCAACTGGAAGGAGCTCTTTCAGACTATGATGCAAAAAAATTGAAAAATATCAAACTAGAAGATGATTTAAGGGTAGCACAGGAATCATATGCTCAGGGGGAGCACACACATTTTTAGACTTCACATTTTTGGATACTTTTGAAATTTCTCATGAGTGTTGCCATCAATGCCAAAGGGGGAGATTGTTGGCATATGCACACTCCAATGAGACATTGTAGGTGATTGAAGGTTTTGTCATTGATGGCAACCTTGCAATCCTATAGCACTGGCAAGGCATTACACTAACAAGATAGTACACCAGCATCAACAGATCACACTCTACACCGGCACTAAGGACACCGGTACCAGCACAAAGAAAGGAAGTATACCGGCATAGAGGCTGACGGGATTTTGTTATATTATATTTTGTTTATTATTGTAAAAACTTTGTAAGCCGACTTGGAAAATTGTAAAATGACTCTTATATGGGTATATGCATGAAGTTGTGGTACTGAAAAGGTGCCACACTTAAAAAAAAGATTAAAAAGTGCATAAGGTGCACACACTATAGGGTGCGTGCCCTATAGTGCGCACACATTATAAGGCATGCACCTTATAAGGTGTGCACCTTATGTGCATTATAAATAGCAAAAAACCCTTGCTCCGTATTTCTGCATTCCAAACCCACGTTTTGGCATTTTTGGGTGCTATTTTCTTGCACTCGCCCTTTGAAAAAGCTTGAAATTGGGCATTAAGTTGTCCATCTCTCATCAAAATGCCGCCATGCCATTGAAGAGCTTGAAGAGGTATGTATTTTTATTATCTTATTGTCATTTTTTAAAATTAATTTGAAGATTAAACTAGGTTTATTCATTTAAATTTATTTTCATTATCAGAAAATGAGATTAGACAAGAAAATATTGAAAACACTCAATCACCTCCTCATGAAGACCATATTGAAGAAGAAGCACATCAAGAACCTCCTACAATCCCTAGACACTCCATAGGTACACAAGAAAACCTATTAGGTCAAATAGAAAATAGCCAAAAAGAGCTTGAAGGTTTAATCACAAGGCTAAAAGATCACACTGGAACAAACTCCCATAGGACAAACCTTGCCAATTCTTTGCAATCTATTGTATCTCACATACAATCTGTGAGTGGGCAAATAAATTTTTGGTCCCATAAGAAGGAAGAACAAAAGAAATTTTATGCTGACAAATTATCATATGCGACAGTGAAGAAAAAGAAAATTAATAAATTTGACTTGTGTGCTCTTTTTACAGACCCCCGAACGAATCAACCTTTACACCCTGGATGTAGGAGGTTCCCTATTCGTTGGTGTCATCATGAAGGGATTAAGAATAATTTTTGGGATAGGTGGTGGATGGTATTTGATCAGCCCCCATGCAATAATCATGAGGTACCCCAATACTTTTTGAGAAAATTGTACTGTGAGTTTGTCTTTAATGAGATCCCAAACTATTTTGATTTTCTAGATTTCCAAGGTAGAGGTGGGGGTTCCTCGCATTATAGAGAGGGTGCACAACATGATCCAAATCTCCCACCAAGACACTTGGCTAGACCTATGGTGGAGCATGTTAGTATTCCTTCCATTGTGAAGGAGAGTATTGAGGTCGAAACTCTAGACTTGATTAGCTCACTCACTCAGAACCTTATACAGTATGCTAGTCCTCTAGTAGAGGGTGATGCGAGTGATGATTTTGATTCTTCTAGGCATCGAGTTCCATCTCATTTTTGTCTATCTTGTGGTTCTCTTTGCACTTATCATCCTAATAGTTCTGAGAATGCATGTGCACAAGCGGAGTTTGCTACAGAGAACATTGTCATGATAGAATCCTTGCTGATCGAAACATTTGGCACTGATACCTAGGTGAATTTCATTACAAGTTCATTTCATTCTTTTTATTAAATCTTAAATGTAAATTTGAGAATATATCTAAATTAGTAAATTATTATGATAAAAAATTAGGGTCAAAGTGTTCACAATACTAGCAACATTCCTGCAGCACCCTTTTTCACTACTTTGTCGACTCCATAGGTATACAACAAGTGAAAAAATATAATTATTATATGTAGGTAGTTGAACCTTATGTGAATGATTTTCTAATTACTCATTTTGGATGTCAAATAGTTTGATGCTAGAGCTTCAACATCAACACCTTGTAGTGTATTTCATTGACAATTTTTCACCCAGGTGATTAATCAATATACTTTGTTTAATTTTCAGATGTTGAATTCAGAGACTCCTTTTGTCTGCACATCAATTGAGCACGGTGTTGCTGTAGCAGTAGCAAGTTCAACTGCTTTAACAAAAGTATGAGACATATTTGTAAATTTAGTAAATTTAGCATTACATTTGTTATCTTAATAATATGTTATTGAAAAATTTAACAACACTTGTATTTAGTTTAATTTATATTGTGATGCTTACAAGAGGGGCTTGTCACTCTAGATCATGAACGTGCACCTGTTGTGGATGAACATCATGATTATTTGTATGCGGTAAGTGACTATTCTATTATATGTCATTCTAAAATTCAATTTTTGTATATGCTAACATCATTATTTTCATTGTATCGGGCGGAGTTACAAAAAAGTCTAGAGAGGAGGTCAAGTGGACATACTCCAAAGACACCTGCATCATATACATCTCCATCCCCTTGATAGGAAAAGATATCTCATGATTTGTTTCCTTCTCCTAGAGGGAAATGAATAGAATAGGGTCCTATGTTGTATGCCTATATCGCAATTTTGAACATATGTTTTGTATTACGAATATGTGACATTCTATTGCCACAAGCTCCTATTTGACTTTATTGGATACCATGTTGTATGCCTATATGGAAAATTCGAACATATGTTTTGTATTATGAATACGTGACATTCTATGTCCATATAGCTTTTGGCAAGCCCCTATTTGACTTTATTGGATATCATGTTGTATGCCTTTATAGCAATTTTGAACATATGTTTTGTTTTATGAATATGTGAAATTCTAAGTCCATATGGCTTTTGGCAAGCCTATTTGTTTGTATTGGATATATTTGATAGCTTTAATGGTATACAATGTTGCATGGATTTCTAGCTTTTTGGTTAATGCAAATCATTTATCATGGTTATCCATAATTGCAGTACAAATGATTAGATGAATAATTGCACAAAGTTTATTATTACTTAAGCTTTGAAACTAAATATGTGTTTGTAATCCAAGACATAAGTCACCCTGATGCGTATGAGCTGACGGTTTGGTGCCACAACATGACCCCACAGGATCAAACAGATTGTTCTTATGATTAACGGACACGAAGAAACGCGATGCCGAATATTAACAACTTTGAGCAATTTAAGCACTTGGGCGATTTGGCTACTACGGTGTGGCCCGTAATGATTGAGCAAGTTAGAGGGAAAAAAGAAGGCATTCCAAGCATAAACCCAGCCACCCCAATGCGTACAATCTGATGGTTCAGTGCTGCAACAAGCAGATTGAAAGATGGGGCATTGTGCAACTTTTCATCGATCTCATCTGATGCTTTTTGTCGCGACCGAGAAAGAGTCACCATGAGCAATTGGATCCAAGTCTACCCAAACCAAGAGAGGCTTTTTTAGAGTTCCATAACATGACCCCGTAGGATTAGATGGATCATTCTTATGATTAACAGGCACAGAGAAATGCGATGCCGAATATTGACAACTTTGAGCAATTTGAGCACTTAGGCGATTTGGCTGCTAGGGTGTGGCCCACAATGATTGGGTGAGTTGGAGAGAAAAAAGAAGGCATTCCAAGCATAAAAATAGCCACCTTGATGCATACGAGCTGATGGTTTAGTGTCGCGATGAGCAGATTGAAAGATGGGGTATTGTGCAACTTTTCATTGAACTCATCTGATGCTTTTTGTCGCGATCGAGAAAGAGTTTCCATGAGCAACTGGATCCAAGTCTACCCAAACCAAGAGAGGCTTTTTTAGAGTGCCATAACATGACCCTGTAGGATTAGATAGATCATTCTTATGATTAACGGGCATGGAGAAACGCGATGCTGAATATTGACAACTTTGAGCAATTTGAGCACTTGGGCGATTTGGCTGCTAGGGTGTGGCCCACAATGATCAGGCGAGTTGGAGAGAAAAAAAAAGGCATTCCAACTATAAACCCGACCACCCTGATGCATACGAGCTGACAGTTCGGTGCCGCAACAAGCGGATTGAAAGATGGGGCATTGTGCAACTTTTCATTGAACTCATCTGATGCTTTTTGTCACGACCAAGAAAGAGTCACCATGAGCAACTAGATTTGAGTCTACCCAAATCGAGAGAGGCTTTTTTAGAGTACCATAACATGACCCCACAAGATTAGATGGATTGTTCTTATGATTAATGGGCACAGATAAATGCGATGTCGAATACTGACAACTTTGAGCAATTTGAGCACTTGGGCGATTTGGCTGCTAGGGTGTGGCCCTCAATGATCGGGCAAGTTGGAGAGCAAAAAGAAGGCATTCCAAGCATAAACCTAGCCACCTCGATGTGTACGAGCTGATGGTTTGGTGTCACGATGAGTAGATTGAAAGATGGGGCATTGTGCAACTTTTCATTAAACTCATCTAATGCTTTTTGTCGCGATCGAGAAAGAGTCGCCACGAGCAACTGGATCCGAGTCTACCCAAACTGAGAGAGGATCTTTTAGAGTTCCATAACATGACCCTGTAGGATTAGATGGATCATTCTTACATGTCACTAACATCGTGAAAAACCATGCCGAATTTTGATAATTTTTCACACTTTGAGTGATTGACAACAAATGAGCATTATTTACATCTTTTACCATATTAATAGGGTATACTTCACGAAATGATCCCATGTGATCTCTAATGGTCCAAAATGACATTATTTACATAAAATCACACAAAACAAGACAAAAACATAATTTTTTATATTACAATGCCTCAAGTAGTCAAAAATACAAGTCATGTACATATATCCAAATAAGATTGATATTACAATTTTTTACATTTACATTTAATCCAATGAACCATCTGGATCTGCTCTACTCTTTATCGTGTCTAGTATGGCCTCATCGTCAGACTCACGAACCTTCCATAGGTTCTTGTTTAGTGGTACACCCCCATATCTAATCAAATGAACATTTGAATCTACAACAAGATTAGAATAATGAAGAATCTTCCTATGTGTCTCAAAGTCCTTGAACAACCACAAGTTAGACTTCTTCACTGGGTACCTTCTAAGCCATGTACCAGTAACAACTACTGATCCTGTGGGGTACTTAATATTTTCTCCATCTACCACAGGGCAATTCAATTTCTTTTTTGCATCCACACAATGACACGGGTAATAATTTGTTCCTTCTTCATTGTCTTCAGCTGCAATTATTGCATAAACATGCCCTGCAATGATAAAGTGAGAAGAATTTAGCAAACAACTAAGGTAAAATATTAAAGTACAAAAACTTACATGTGGATAATTTACCTAGTTGGACTAAATCTAACACATGGTCAAAGTCAATTGATCCTTCCATCTGTGTGAGTTGTAGTGCACTCGGAGGTCGGTATGTCTCAAGTGGGATTAGAGGTCTCATACACCATTTTTCCACCCACTCCTTTGACTCACTATCATTATAGGCACCATCTCTACATGAAGAAAAATAACATGCCATCTGCTACGTATGGATAGTCCATGAACTTGCATTAGAGCTTTTGAAAGAGTGTAGCTCACTTGATCCTGTCAATGTACAACAATCTTCTAATTTTGCAATGTTAGTATTATCTACCAACCAAAAAAATCTGCGAACTAAAGACTTACCTTGATTACCTTGACCAATTGTACCATTTCACCATTGAACAATTGATTTTGCATCTTTCAAGTTTGCATTCCCTTTGTACTTTAACTCTTCTCATTCTAAAGCTCTTTTAATACATGCTCCTGCACCATCATGCTCCCCTTTTCCATGCCCAGCCTCAAAGAAATTCCACATATGTTGAATAGCAGTCAACTTATGCATCCTACTCAACCAATAAAACATCCGAGAGTTCTTAAATTGTAATGCACAATTATCTGACCATATGATATGTTGACAGAATTATATGCCTCGGCTAGCCAAATCATCGTAGAATATCTGAAAACAACCTTGCACAAACTCTATAGAGTGTGAGCGATCATCACTGATGTAAAAATGATACTCCCTCAATATCTTCCTATCCTCTTCCATACTATCATGTGCATGAATGAATGCTATATGCACAAATATGGCAACTTGTGTGGAGTTGTAATATTGTGATTGCACCTCGTTCTGTGGTTGTAGTGTGTAGCTCTCTGCAAAGTCAATAATTGAAATGATTGTATGAAGTGGAAATGTGTCCTTGCATAGCTTAAATTGTGAGTCCAACCAACGAGATCGATGGTTATGCCTTGCATACTCATACACTATATTCTCATGAAAGATGCCCATAAACTGATACACTGGAATCTTCTCACTAACCAATTCACACCTTTTTGCTTCTTTTCCATCTTTTAGCATGTAGGCCACTGTCTTATATTTTCCAAATTCTACTAATTCATTACCAATTTCTTGTCCAATATCCATATGTTGACAAATTTGTAAATGTCGCAATCCACCACAATCAACACATGTGCCATCCAAGCAACACTTATTGTAATATACTTGACCATCTACTCTTTCACATAAGATGCTAGATATGAATTCCCTTGAAGATGTCGGTGGACCATTTATGTTGCATTCCTCCAAAACATTGTTAGCATGCAAATCTATACATATGCGTTGATAAACATCATAATGGTTAGAAAATTCAATATGTACTCTAGAACAACAAGTTGTGCATGTGTGATTTATTTTGACATAAAAAGGTTTTACCATTTCAAAGAACCTTTGACTAATTTTTATTTGAGGATACATATGTTGAAACTTGGCAAAAAATTGTGTTTGAGTCATATCCATAAAATGTTTCAGATGTGGATCACGGATTTTACTAGCAATCCTCCTTCTTACAACATCTCTTTGATTTGGAGAGACCCTTGTGTTATTCTTCCAAAAATCTTCAATTAGGGATCTCAAGGCTTTAACAATTGCTTTATCTTTCCGTGGTAATCTGTCAAAAAATGCCCATAACTCATTGTTATATGGATCCTTTGCTCTTTGTCGCCTTCCCAAAGCTCTCATTAGAGTTTGTCTACTTATCTTCAATTATTTACTTGTCTTTCTAAGGATACAAGCTTTCTTAGTTTGAGTGCTTACAATTGTTGATGTAATGAAATGTCGTGTGGCATTACTATCTTTTGTGCATGAGTTAGAACCAACAGTATCATATGCATTCATCAGATTCTTCACAATAGATTTGTCGCTTGATTCAATCGATATTCTTAGCCCAAGAATCTTCATTATAGGCCTAAATTTCAGATTTCTCATCATTTCAACAAATAGTTGACATCTTCCTGTCTCATTTAAAGGCTCAAAAAATATTTTCCATATCCGGTTAGCATGTCTTTGACAAGTACGCTTCAGAAACTTGTCAACCATTGGTTTCAAAACATTAGCATCAATATCAATCAAATACTTAGGCTTTCTATGCAAAACTCTAGGAGGTGTTCTCAAACTTTGAGTTATCTCAAGATTAGGAATGTCAACAACATTAGGGATAGGTGGCATACCTTCAAGAGGAGATGAAAATGATGACATACCTTGAAATTGAGGTGTACAAGATGGTGTAGCTCCAATACTTGATGTCAGTCATGAAGTACTTGCAACATCAAATGTCATAGAGGGAGTGCATTCAATATGAGATATTTTAGACACCAACGATGTTCCAATAAGAGATGGTGTGCCTTCAACTTGAGATGTAAGAGATGGGGTGCCTTCAACTTGAATTGTTGTAGACATGCTCTCAACCTCGGGATTCAATTCTCTCATTGCACGAAGGTTTTGCATCCGTTGCCTTTGTGTGGCCAATTTTGTCTCTCTCTTAGATTGGATGGATATTTCATGTTCCTCTTCAATTGGCACCTCTTCAATTGACACCTCTCCTTCTATGGTATTCAATTTCCTTTGTTCACGAAGTTGCTTCATTCCTTCTCTTTTTTTTGCATTCTTAGCTTCACGCTCTTCCGGTGTTACATTTTTTGGTCGTTTCCTCGGCATGATGATGATGTTGCATATGTTAAAATGGATATATGAAATTGAAATTATTTCATGTATTCCTTTTCTACATTATTTCATAAGATCTTAAAAAGGATGCATGAAATTGCAAATTTTGTTTTAAAACAATAAACAATTAATTTTCTTATGCAACTTCCTTCAAATGCATTGTTAAATATAATGTAAATCTAATAGGATTATAATCAATTTTGACTTACACTTTTATTCTAACATTTAAATAAAATAACACTTAATAAGTATTTGAATTCTAAAAACAAGAAAATATTACCTCAATTATTCAAATTTGATAAAAAAACTATGTCCTTCCTCTTTGACGTTGCCAAATGAAAAAAAAGGTGGTGAAGAGCTAATGGAATGTATAAAATAACCTTGCATAAAATGTCAACACCATGCAAAAAGCATTTTTTTGTCTGATCAAGCGTAGAAAGAAGACAAAAAGAGAGAATGTGGGCTTGGATCATGGGTCAAAGGTCCCATATAACTGTTTTTTAGTGTAGCTCATTTGGCTAGCACCAAATATTGCACTAGCCAAATGACTTCCATTGAAATTTTTTACCTTAAACTAAACACTAACTAAATATGCTATAACCTTTTTTTTGTGCAGCTCATTTGGCTAGTGCCAAATATGGTGCTAGCCATATTTGGCGCCAGCCAAATGACTTCCATTGAAATTTTTTACCTTTCAAATTTTTTTTGTGCAGCTCATTTGGCTAGCGCCAAATAGCCATATTTGGCGCTAGCCAAATGACTTCCATTGAATTTTTTTAACCTTTGATAAATTTCTACTCTATACCCTGTAGTTTGATAGTGTCGTTATGGCTCATATGGACACCTAAAGGGTCACATGGTGTCCTATGACCCCTTAGGACACCATGTGACCCATTAGGTGTCGTTATGGGTTGTATGGTGTTGTAAGGGGTCATATGGTGTCCTATGACCCCTTAGGACACCATATGACCCCCTAGGACATAATAGGTGTCATTATGGGTCATATGGTGTCCTGAGGGGTCATATGGTGTCTTATCACCCCTTAGGACACAATATGGTGTCGTTATGGGTTGTATCGTGTCCTATGAACCCTTAGGACACCATCTGACCCAATACAACACCATACGACCCATAATGACAAATAAGGGGTCATATGGTGTCCTATGGCCCCATAGGACACCATATGACCCCTTAGGATATGACCCCTTAGGACACAATATGGTGTCGTTATGGGTCGTATGGTGTCCTATGAACCCTTAGGACACCATCTGACCCAATACAACACCATACGACCCATAACGACAAATAAGGGGTCATATGGTGTCCTATGGCCCCATAGGACACCATATGACCCCTTAGGTGTCGTTATGGGTCGTATGGTGTCCTAAGGGGTCATATGGTGTCCTATGACCCCTTAGGACACCATATGACCCCCTAGGACACAATAGAGTGTCGTTAGGGGTCGTATGGTGTCTTGAGGGATCATATGGTGTCTTATGACCCCTTAAGACACCATATGACCCCTTAGGACACAATATGGTGTCGTTATGGGTTGTATGGACACCTAAGGGGTCATATGGTGTCCTATGGCCCCATAGGACACCATATGACCCGTTAGGTGTCGTTATGGGGCATATGGTGTCGTAAGGGGTCATATAGTGTCCTATGACCCCTTAGGACACCATATGACCCCCTAGGACACAATAAGCTGTCGTTATGGGTCGTATGGTGTCCTAAGGGGTCATATGGTGTCTTATGACCCCTTAGGACACCATATGAAAACTTAGGACACAATAAGGTGTCATTATGGCTTGTATGGTGTTGTAAAGGGTCATGTGGTCTCTTATGACCCCTTAGGACACCTGACCCCCTAGGACACAATAGTGTGTCGTTATGGGTCATATGGTGTCGTAAGGGGTCATATGGTGTCCTATGACCCCTTAGAACACCATATGACCCCCTAGGACACAATAGGGTGTTGTTATGGGTCGTATGGTGTCCTAACAGGTCATATGGTGTCTTATGACCCCTTAGGATGCAATATGTTGTCGTTATGGGTCGTATGGTGTCCTAAGGGGTCATATGGTGTTCTATAACCCCTTGGGACACCATATGACCCCTTAGGACACAATACAACATAATACAACACCATATGACCCATAATGACACCTAAGGGGTCATATGGTGTCCTATGGCCCCATAGGACACCATATCACCCCTTAGGTGTCATTATTGGTCATATACTGTTGTAAGGGGTCATATCGTGTCCTATGACACCTTAGGACACCATATGACCCTCTAGGATGAAATAGGGTGTCGTTATGGGTCGTATGGTGTCCTAAAGTATCATATGGTCTCTTATGACCCCTTAGGACACCATATGACCCCTTAGGACACAATATGGTGTTGTTATGGGTCATAAGGACACCTAAGGGGTCATATGGTGTCCTATGATCCCTTAGGACACCATATGACCCCTTAGGAGTCGTTATGGGTCGTATGGTGTCCTAAGGGGTGATATGGTGTCCTATGACACCTTAGGACACCATATGACTCCCTAGGACACAATAGGGTGTCGTTATGGGTCATATGGTGTCGTAAGGGGTCATATGGTGTTTTATGACCCCTTGGGACACCATATCCCTTAGGACACCATATGACCCCTTAGGAGTCGTTATGGGTCGTATGGTGTCCTAAGGGGTGATATGGTGTCCTATGACCCCTTAGGACACCATATGACCCCCTAGGACACAATAGGGTGTCGTTATGGGTCATATGGTGTCGTAAGGGGTCATATGGTGTTCTATGACCCTTTGGGACACCATATGATGCCCTAGGACACAATAGGGTGTCGTTATGGGTAGTATGGTGTCCTAAGGGGTCATATGGTGTCATATCGTGTCCTATGACACCTTAGGACACCATATGATCCTCTACGACACAATAGGGTGTTGCTATGGGTTGTATGGTGTCCTAAGGTATCATATGGTGTCCTAGGACACCATATGACCCCTTAGGACACAATATGGTCTCGTTATGGGTCATATGGACACCTAAGGGGTCATATGGTGTCCTATGACCCCTTAGGACACCATATGATCCCTTAGGTTTTGTTATAGGTCGTATGGTGTCGTAAGGGGTGATATGGTGTCCTATGACCCCTTAGGACACCATATTAACCCCTAGGACCCAATAGGGTGTCGCTATGGGTCGCATGGTGTTGTAAGGGGTCATATTGTGTCTTATGAACCCTTACGACACCATATGACCCCCTAGGACACAATAGGGTGCCCTTATGGGTTGTATGGTGCCTAAGGGGTCATATGGTGTCTTATGACCCCTTAGGACACCATATGACTGCTTAGGACACAATATAGTGTTGTTATGGTTTGTATGGTGTCCTAAGGGGTCATATGGTGTCCTATGACCCCTTCGGACACCATATGACACCTTGGGACACAATACGACCCAATACGGCACCACACGACGCATGACGACACTTAAGGGGTCATATGGTGTCCTCTGGCCTCATAGCAGACCATATGACCCATTAGGTGTCGTTATGGGTCATATGGTGTCGTAAAGGGTTATAAAGTGTCCTATGACACATTAGGACACTGTATAACCCCCTAGGACACAATAGAGTGTTGTTATGGGTCGTAGGGTGTCCTAATGGATCATATGGTGTCTTATGATCCCTTAGGACACCATATGACCCCTTAGGACACAATATGGTGTTGTTATGGGTCGTATGGACACCTAAGGGGTCATATGGTGTCCTATGACCCCTTAGGACACTGTATGACCCCTTAGGTGTTGTTATGGGTCGTATGGTGTCGTAAGGGTCATATAGTGTCCTATGACCCCTTAGGACACCATATGACCCCCTAGGATATATTAGTGTGTCATTATGGGTCATATGGTGTCGTAAGGGGTCATATGAAGTCTTTGAACCCTTAGGACACCATATGACCCCCTAGGACACAATAGGGTGCCATTATGTGTCGTATAGTGCCTAAGGGGTCATATGGTGTCTTATGACCCCTTAGGACACCATATGACCACTTAGGACACAATATGGCATCATTATGGGTCATATGGTGTCCTAAGGGGCCATATGGTGTCCTATGACCCCATAGGACACCATATGACCCCTTAGGACACAATATGACCCAATACGATACCATACGACCCGTAATGACACCTAAGGGTTCATATGGTGTCCTATGGCCCCATAGGACACCATATGACCCCTTAGGTGTCATTATGGGTCGTATGGTGTCGCAAGGGGTTATATAGTGTACTATGACACCTTAGGACACCATATGACCCCCTAGGACACAATAGGGTGTGGTTATGGGTCGTATGGTGTCCTAAGGGATCATATGGTGTCTTATGATCCCTTATGACACCATATGACCCCTTAGGACACAATATGGTGTCATTATGGGTCGTATGGACACCTAAGGGGTCATATGGTGTTCTATGACCCCTTAGGACACCATATGACCCCTTAGGTGTCGTTATCGATCGTATGGTGTGGTAAGGTGTCATATGGTTTCCTATGACCCCTTAGGACAACATATGACACCCTAGGACACAATAGGGTGTCGTTATGGTTCGTATGGTGTCGTAAGGGGTCATATGGTGTCCTATGACTCCTTGGGACACCATATCACCCCCTAGGACATAATAAGGTGTCGCTATGGGTCGTATGGTGTCCTAAGTTGTCATATGGTGTATTATGTTCCCTTAGGGCACCATATGACACCTTAGGACACAATATGGTGTCATTATGGGTCGCATGGACACCTAAGGGGTCATATGGTGTCCTATGACCCCTTAGGACACCATACGACCCCTTAGTTGTCGTTATGGGTCATATTGTGTCGTAAGGGCTCACATAATGTCCTATGACCCCTTAGGACACCATATGACCCCCTAGGACACAATAGTGTGTCGTTATGGGTCGTATGGTGTCATAAGGGGTCATATGGTGTCCTATGACGCCTTAGAACACCATATGATGCCCTAGGACACAATAGGGTGTCGTTATGGGTCGTATGCTATCCTAAGGGGTCATATGGTATCTTATGATTCCTTAGGACACCATATGACCCCTTAGGACACAATAAGACCCAATACGATACCACACAACCCATAACGACACCTAAGGGGTCATATGGTGTCCTATGGCCCCATAGGACACCATATGACCCCTTAGGTGTTGTTATGGGTTGTATGGTGTCGTAAGGGGTCATATGGTGTCCTATGACCCCTTAGGACACCATGTGACCCCCTAGTATACAATAGGGTGTCGCTATGGGTCGTATGGTGTCCTAAGGGGTGATATGGTGTCTTATGACCCCTTAGGACACCATATGATCCCTTAGGACATAATATGGTGTCGTTATGGGTCGTATGGTGTCCTAATGGGTCATATGGTGTCCTGTGACACCTTAGGATACCATATGACCTGTTAGGTGTCGTTATGGGTCATATGGTGTCATAAGGGGTCATATGGTGTCCTATGACCCCTTAGGACACCATATGACCCCCTAGTACACAATAGGGTGTCGTTATGAGTCGTATGGTGTCCTAAGGGGTGATATGGTGTCTTATGACCCCTTAGGACACCATATGACCCCTTAGGAAATAATATGGTGTCGTTATGTGTTGTATGGTGTCCTAAGGGGTCATATGGTGTCTTATGACCCCTTAGGACACCATATGACCCCCTAGGACACAATGTGGTGTCGTTATGGATCATATGGACAACTAAGGGGTCACATGGTATCCTATGATGACATAGGACACCATATGACCCCTTAGGTGTCGTTATGGGACGTATGGTGTTGTAAGGGGTCATATGGTTTCCTATGACCCCTTAGGACAGAGTATGACCTCCTAGGACACAATAGGGTGTCATTATGGTTCGTATGGTGTTGTAAGGGGTCATATTGTGTCTTATGAACCCTTACGACACCATGTGACCCCCGAGGACACAATAGGGTGCCGTTATGGGTCGTATGGTGCCTAAGGGGTCATATGGTGTCTTATGACCCCTTAGGACACCATATGACTACTTAGGACACAATATAGTGTCGTTATGGTTTGTATGGTGTCCTAAGGGGTCATATGGTGTCCTATGACCCCTTCGGACACCGTATGACACCTTAGGACACAATACGATCCAATACGGCACCACACGACCCATAACGACACTTAAGGGGTCATATGGTGTCCTATGGCCTCATAGAAGACCATATGACCCATTAGGTGTCGTTATGGGTCATATGGTGTCGTAAAGGGTTATAAAGTGCCCTATGACACATTAGGACACCATATAAACCCCTAGGACACAATAGAGTGTTGTTATGGGTCGTAGGGTGTCCTAGTGGATCATATGGTGACTTATGATCCCTTAGGACACCATATGGCCCCTTAGGACACAATATGGTGTCGTTATGGGTCGTATGGACACCTAAGGGGTCATATGGTGTCCTATGACCCCTTAGGACACCGTATGACCCCTTAGGTGTTGTTATGGGTCGTATGGTGTCATAAGGGGTCATATAGTGTCCTATGACCCCTTAAGACACCATATGACCCCCTAGGACATAATAGTGTGTCATTATGGGTCGTATGGTGTCGTAAGGGGTCATATGAACTCTTTGAACCCTTAGGACACCATATGACCCCCTAGGACACAATAGGGTGCCCTTATGGGTCGTATAGTGCCTAAGGGGTCATATGGTGTCTTATGACCCCTTAGGACACCATATGACCACTTAGGACACAATATGGCATTGTTATGGGTCATATGGTGTCCTAGGGGGCCATATGGCGTCCTATGACCCCTTAGGACACCATATGACCCCTTAGGACACAATATGACCAAATACGACATCATATGACCCGTAATGACACCTAAGGGTTCATATGGTGTACTATGGCCCCATAGGACACCATATGACCCCTTAGGTGTCATTATGGGTTGTATGGTGTCGCAAGGGGTTATACAGTGTCCTATGACACCTTAGGACACCATATGACCCCCTAGGACACAATAGGGTGTGGTTATGGGTCGTATGGTGTCCTAAGGGATCATATGGTGTCTTATGATCCCTTATGACACCATATGACCCCTTAGGACACAATATGGTGTCATTATGGTTCGTATGGACACCTAAGGGGTCATATGGTGTTCTATGACCCCTTACGATACCATATGACCCCTTAGGTGTCGTTATCAATCGTATGGTGTTGTAAGGTGTCATATGGTTTCCTATGACCCCTCAGGACAACATATGACACCCTAGGACACAATAGGGTGTCGTTATGGTTCGTATGGTGTCGTAACGGGTCATATGGTGTCCTATGACTCCTTGGGACACCATATCACCCCCTAGGACATAATAAGGTGTCGCTATGGGTCGCATGGTGTCCTAAGGTGTCATATGGTGTATTATGTTCCCTTAGGGCACCATATGACACCTTAGGACACAATATGGTGTCGTTATGGCTCATATGGACACCTAAGGGGTCATATGGTGTCCTATGACCCCTTAGGACACCATACGACCCCTTAGTTGTCGTTATGCATCATATTGTGTCGAAAGGGGTCACATAATGTCCTATGACCCCTTAGGACACCATATGACCCCCTAGGACATAATAGTGTGTCGTTATGGGTCGTATGGTGTCGTAAGGGGTCATATGGTGTCCTATGACGCCTTAGAACACCATATGATGCCCTAGGACACAATAGGGTGTCGTTATGGGTTGTATGCTGTCCTAAGGGGTCATATGGTGTCTTATGACTCCTTAGGACACCATATGACCCCTTAGGACACAATAAGACCCAATACGATACCACACAACCCATAACGACACCTAAGGGGTCATATGGTGTCCTATGGCCCCATAGGACACCATATGACCCGTTAGGTGTTGTTATGGGTTGTATGGTGTCGTAAGGGATCATATGGTGTCCTATGACCCCTTAGGACACCATATGACCCCCTAGTATACAATAGGGTGTCGCTATGGGTCGTATGGTGTCGTAAGGGGTGATATGGTGTCTTATGACCCCTTAGGACACCATATGATGCCTTAGGACATAATATGGTGTCATTATGGGTCGTATGGTGTCCTAATGGGTCATATGGTGTCCTATGACACCTTAGGATACCATATGACCTGTTAGGTGTCGTTATGGGTCGTATGGTGTCCTAAGGGGTCATATAGTGTCTTATGACCCCTTAGGACACCATATGACCCCTTAGGACACAATGTGGTGTCGTTATGGATCATATGGACAACTAAGGGCTCACATGGTATCCTATGATGCCATAGGACACCATATCACCCCTTAGGTGTCGTTATGGGATGTATGGTGTTGTAAGGGGTCATATGGTTTCCTATGACCCCTTAGGACACCGTATGACCTCCTAGGACACAATAGGGTTTCGTTATGGTTCGTATGGTGTCGTAAGGGGTCATATGGTGTCCTATGACTCCTTAGGACACCTTATGATCCCCTAGGACACAATAGGGTGTCGCTATGGCTCGTATGGTGTCCTAAAGGATCATATTGTGTCTTATGATCCCCTAGGACACCATATGAACCCTTAGGACACAATATGGTGTCGTTATGGGTCGTATGGACACCTAAGGGGTCATATGGTGTCCTATGACCCCTTAGGTGTCGTTATGGGTCATATGGTGTTGTAAGGGGTAATATTGTGTCCTATGACCCTTTAGGACACCATATGAGCCCCTAGGACACAATAGGGTGTCTATGGTGTCGTAAAGGGTCATATGGTGTCCTATGACTCCTTAGGTCACCATATGACCCTCGAGGACATAATAGGGTGTTGCTATGGGCTTTATAGTGTCCTAAGGGATCATATGGTGTCTTACGACCCCTTAGGACACCATGTGACCCCTTAGGACACAATATGGTGTCGTTATGGGTCCTATGGACACCTAAGGGGTCATATGGTGTCCTATGGCCCAATAGGACACCATATGACCCCTTAGGTGTCGTTATGCATCGTATGGTGTCATAAGGGGTCATATGGTGTCCTATGACCACTAAGGACACCATATGACCCCCTAACACAGAATAGGGTGTTGTTATGGGTCGTATGGTGTCCTAAGGGGTGATATGGTGTCTTATGACCCCTGAGGACACCATATGACCCCTTAGGACATAATATGGTGTTGTTATGGGTCGTATGGTGTCCTAAGGGGTCATATGGTGTCCTATGACCCCTTACAACACCATATGACCCCTTAGGTGTCGTTATGGGTTGTATGGTCTCGCAAGGGATCATATGGTGTCCTAAGGGGTCATAGGACACCATATGCCCCTTAGGTGTCCATACGACCCATAACAATAGATAAGGGGTCATATGGTGTCCTATGGCCCCATCGGATACCATATGACCCCTTAGGAAGTAATATGGTGTCGTTATGGGTCGTATGGTGTCGTAAGGGGTCATATAGTGTCCTATGACCCCTTAAGACACCATATGACCCCCTAGGATATAATAGTGTGTCATTATGGCTCGTATGGTGTTGTAAGGGGTCATATGAAGTCTTTGAACCCTTAGGACACCATATGACCCCCTAGGACACAATAGGGTGCCGTTATGGGTCGTATAGTGCCTAAGGGGTCATATGGTGTCTTATGATCCCTTAGGACACCATATGACCACTTAGGACACAATATGGAATCGTTATGGATCATATGATGTCCTAAGGGGCCATATGGTGTCCTATGACCCCTTAGGACACCATATGAACCCTTAGGATAGAATATGACCCAATACGATACCATACAACCTGTAATGACACCTAAGGGTTCATATGGTGTCCTGTGGCCCCATAGGACACCATATGACCCCTTAAGTGTCATTATGGGTCGTATGGTGTCACAAGGGGTTATATAGTGTCCTATGACACCTTAGGACACCATATGACCCCCTAAGACACAATAGGGTGTGGTTATGGGTCGTATGGTGTCCTAAGGGATCATATGGTGTCTTATGATCCCTTATGACACCATATGACCCCTTAGGACACAATATGGTGTCATTATCGGTCGTATGGACACGTAAGGGGTCATATGGTGTTCTATGACTCCTTAGGACACCATATGACCCCATAGGTGTCGTTATCAATCGTATGGTGTGGTAAGGTGTCATATGGTTTCCTATGATCCCTTAGGACAACATATGACACCCTAGGACACAATAGGGTGTCGTTATGGTTCGTATGGTGTCGTAAGGGGTCATATGGTGTCCTATGACACCTTGGGACACCATATCACCCCCTAGGACATAATAAGGTGTCGCTATGGGTCGTATGGTGTCCTAAGGTGTCATATGGTGTATTATGTTCCCTTAGGGCACCATATGACACCTTAGGACACAATATGGTTTCGTTATGGGTCGTATGGACACCTAAGGGGTCATATGGTGTCCTATGACCCCTTAGGACACCATACGACCCCTTAGTTGTTGTTATGGGTCATATTGTGTCGTAAGGGGTCACATAATGTCCTATGACCCCTTAGGACACCATATGACCCCCTAGGATACAATAGTGTGTCGTTATGGGTCGTATGGTGTCGTAAGGGGTCATATGGTGTCCTATGATTCCTTAGAACACCATATGATGCCCTAGGACACAATAGGGTGTCATTATGGGTCGTATTCTGTCCTAAGGGGTCATATGGTGTCTTGTGACTCCTTCGGACACCATTTGACCCCTTAGGACACAATAAGACCCAATACGATACCACACAACCCATAACGACACCTAAGGGGTCATATGGTGTCCTATGGCCCCATAGGACACCATATGACCCGTTAGGTGTTGTTATGGGTTGTATGGTGTCGTAAGGGGTCATATGGTGTCCTATGACCCCTTAGGACACCATATGAGCCCCTAGTATACAATAGGGTGTCACTATGGGTTGTATGGTGTCCTAAGGGGTGATATGGTGTCTTATGACCCCTTAGGACACCATATGACCCCTTAGGACATAATATGGTGTCGTTATGGGTCGTATGGTGTCCTAATGGGTCATATGGTGTCTTATGACCCCTTAGGACACCATATGACCTGTTAGGTGTCGTTATGGGTCGTATGGTGTCATAAGGGGTCATATGGTGTCCTATGACCCCTTAGGACACCATATGACCCCCTAGTACACAATAGGGTGTTGTTATGAGTCGTATGGTGTCCTAAGGGGTGATATGGTGTCTTGTGACCCCTTAGGACACCATATGACCCCTTAGGAAATAATATGGTGTCGTTATGGGTCGCATGTTGTCCTAAGGGGTCATATGGTGTCTTATGACCCCTTAGGATGCCATATGACCCCTTAGGATACAATGTGGTGTCGTTATGGATCATATGGATGTAGCATCCTAAAATTGTGACACTTGCAATTTCAACTGCATTTCGGTCTTCACGATGGCGACACAACACGCAACCTAAATGGAGACCCCGAAACCTGATTATGACACCAAAAACTGCATTTTCAAGCACCCTAGCCTGAACCTCCTTTGCACCCTACTGTCCTGGGAGGTGGGACCAGAGTGCCCAGTACCCTGGTCCTTCAGGACCAGGGCACCCAGTGCCCTGGTCCCCCAGGACCATGGCGCCCAGTGCCCTGGTCCCTGGGTCCTATTTTGGGCCCGGTCTCTTTTGGACTTCGGGTCTTTATGTTTGCAAATTGGAAAATTATCTTTCCTGGTCGGCCTAAGGTCGAGAAAATCAGTCTATCAGCCCTAATTGACAAGTATATAAACTACATTTTCCTTTTTCATTTGATATGATGGAAAAGGCGTGGAAACTATACTCAAGCATTCAAGCATTCAAGCATTCCTTCAAGCAATTGATTATTTCAAGTCTCCATTCAAGGCTAAGTGTTGCATTCAAGACAAGGATTCAACCATTGAAGAGGAGATCACATACTACATGCTACAACATACAACATACAACATCTATACCTTCGCACATAAGGATACAAACATCCTTACAACAAGGTATTAGTACTTGTTTTACATACATTTACATTTACAGCACTTGCTCATTTCTTGGTTAATTCCAAAACCGGGGTTTGACCTAAAGGCAAACCCCTAATCCCTAACCCCCCAATCGTCTTCGCTTTTCTGTGTGTAGGTTGTAGGTACGCGGCTGAAATTGAAGATCTGGAATCCTTGTGTAGAGATGAATAGATCCCCCTTCATTTCGCGGATTTTTCAGAGGACCGTGGCGCTCGGGCGCCATCGTCCTGACAACTTTTGCTCAAATTTGCAAGACAGCGCCGTATCAACATTTTACTACTAATTCCAGGTCC
Source organism: Cryptomeria japonica (assembly GCF_030272615.1). NCBI lineage: Eukaryota > Viridiplantae > Streptophyta > Pinopsida > Cupressales > Cupressaceae > Cryptomeria > Cryptomeria japonica. The sequence continues at coordinate 734,473,267 of NC_081409.1, forward strand.
GCAGCTTCATACTGTATTCCTATCTCAATTTACAAGCGAATCTTTGTCACTTTCTATGCATTCCTAGCTTAATTCTTCTATGCACATTCTTTACAAAAGAGGGTAGCCTTGCTGTCTTAACCCTTGAAACACATTTAGCATCCAATCTTGCATTGTGTGGGATTGGATCTTGTGGGTTTCAACCCCTCTTTTGAATGTAAAGTCTCTCCCTTAAGTGAAAACCATCAACCCTAGTGAACCTCCCTTCTCTCTCCTCGGAGTTGGAAGAGGGGAGGGCAACTAGGGTTCGATCGCGATTTTCTGCTTTACATTTTGGTGAACCTGACGTGAACATCCTTTCTGATTATTCATAGTTAGATTTGAAAATTGGATTCCTTTATTACATTTCCATGTTTGATCTTTTGCAAAATTTTAGAGGTTAATTGCATAAAAACCCTAAATTTTCTTTTTAGTAATTAAGCTTGTGAAATGTCTAAATGTTGATGCTTGTTTCAGATCTACCCTTCTATTACAAATTATAAATTCATATTTGTGCTTTAATTCTAAAAATTAAGTGGTTAAGTGTCAAAACCCTAATTTTTGAAACCCTCTTGATTCAACCTTTGTCCGACAATTTCACTGATCAAAACATCTCCAAATCAGCTGTAACTTTGGATTCTGGCATAAAATCACAATATCTTTCATCCCTGAAAATTTGGAAAAAAGTTGCGAGGACCGTGTGCACTCCGAGCACCATCGTCCCTGACATTTTTTCTGAAATTTCGGGAGCGAGATCTTAATGTATTTTCTTGCTAAAATCCAGAATTTTGGCTGCCTTTATCAAATCTAACACTTTCAAAATTACAGTCAAAGTTGGTCTAGGGATTGCTTGGATTAACGCTTCTAAACATTCAAAAATCACCGAAATTGAAATTTTGTGTCAAAATTGTGTTCTTACTGTCCTAAATCTGAAAAGTGTGTTTGCATTCATTCAAAATTTCAGTGCTTTTTTCAAATTCTTACAATTTGTGACTTTTGAAATTAAGTGCTTAATTACAACAACTTTGATTTCCGCTTTCAAAATTGAATTTTGCATGAAATTGAGTCAACTTTTAAATTTCAAAACTTGCATTGCTTTTGGCATTCCCTCTAAAATCATAAAATTCAAAATTTCAGTTTCCCTCTCTTTTTCAAAAATTCAAATTTTGCATTTTTCGACAATCTTGATAGGGTTCAATTTTGAATTTGCAACTTTAATTTGGCCTATCTACAGATCGTAAAATCACTCAATTTTTTCAGATTAGCTCTAAAATCATCATACCTTTCATCCCTGCAAATTTCAAAAAAAGTTGCAAGGACCGTGTTGCACTCTGAGCGCCACGGTCCCGGACATTTTTTCTGAAATTTCGGGAGACTGTCGTGATTGCATTTAACAGCTTAAATCCAGAAGATTGGCTGATTTTACTAAAAAATGCTACCTCTAAATTCAAAATCTTCTCTCTCTTTCTAGTGCATGAGTTTTACAACAATAAGCCCTACTTCCACTATTCCCATTAGACGAAGCTGTAGAATTAAGTCTTTCCGAGGTTTAACTACCGAGGAGATGGAACCTAATTTGAATAGCCTTTTTAACGAGGACATGGGTAATTCCTCTAATCCTCCCAATGATGAAGAAGCTCTCCATGAGGTTTCTGAAGAACAACTTTTGAAATTGGATAACCAATTTGACGATTTTCGACAATGGATGTCTCAAGAATACCCTGATAGTCAAGCTCTTCCTTTAATTGAGGGTCTAAAACGTATGCTTCAAAGTGATAAGAATGGAATTGATATTTTGCGTGGTATTGCACACATTGTGGATTCAAATGTGATGCCTATGAAGAGTTGTGCCGAAACCTTAGGTTATACACAACCTCCTACTCAAGTCAATCATTCTATTCCTTTGATGACTTCTATTGCTAGCATACCTACCTTTACATCAAACATAATGGCTACTTCTACACAAGACATTCCTCCTGTGATCACCAGTCATGGGGGCAACCCTTCTTCTTCAATTAACCCTCTTCGTTCATTTAATCTGACTTCTTCATTCATTCCTTCAATGAGTGTCCCTATTATATCTCCACAAATGAACATGACGCAAGGGGGCAATTCATTTAACCATTCCATTCCTCCTTGTAGTGTTCCTCCTGTCCAATCATCTCCTATGACTAATTATCATAGAGTCCCACCACCTTACTCTTTACCTTCTTTCAATAACATAACACCTCCATCTCAATCTAACACATCTAATATGAATTCTTCGACTGAAGCGACCATTAACAATCTTGCACAAACTGTCTCTTCTTTACAGCAACAAATTGCCTCTATGAATCAATCTAAGTTTAGTGTGCCCACATTTGATGTTGCGAGCCCACTTTCTCTTGACATTGTTTGAGCTATCCCTCCTAAACATGTTGAAATCCCGCATTTGGAGCTTTATAATGGTAAAGGTGATCCTCTAACACATGTTAAGACTTTTCAAACAATATGTACTGATTTTGCTTATGACCAAAGGTTGCTTGCAAAACTGTTCACTAGAACATTAAGAGACAAAGCCCTACAATGGTATTGCTCAGTGCCTTCCTATTCTATTACTTCTTTCGAACAACTTGCAAATGCTTTCATTCAACAATTTCAAAACAATATAAGTCCTAAAGTTACTTTGATTGATTTAATGCATTGTAAACAAGGTGTTAAAGAAAAAGTGACTGATTTCATTGGTAGATATAAGCATTTGTATGCCCAAATTTCTTTTCCAGTGCCTGACAATGATATTCAAAGAATCTTTATTTCTAATTTACAAAAAGATATTCGAGACAAACTTCTGTTTTCTGAGTTTACTTCTTTCCAACAGTTGTGTGCAACTCTTCACAATTATCAACTGACTGTGAGTCAAATGGAACAATCACATCCTATGGCTCCGAGTGATAAGGGTGATAGCAGTCAACAACCATTTGGGAAGTTTAAACCGAACAGAGATTCCATCAAATTCAATGAAAACATCATCCACAACAATGTGAATGCAGCATCAGGTGTGCCTCCTATTTCTAAATTTTTCAAGAAAGAAAGAAAGTATACTCCTTTGAATGAATCATTGCATAGTATTATGAATAAGTTATTGGAACAAAATGTGCTTACTCTTCCTCCTATAAGACAAATTGATCCTGCAAAGATTACTTCACCTTATTTTGATAACAAAGCTTTTTGTCAATTTCATCGTCAGCCTGGGCATGATACTGAAAAATGTTTTTCTTTAAAGGGTAAAATTCAAGATTTGATTGATAATAATACTATTTCTGTTTCTGGAGTGAATGATAAAGGCAATACATCTGTAGCTCCTCCTAATCAAAATCTTCAGATTTTCACTGATCCATTACCTTCTCATACCTCTAATGCAATTGAGGCTAATGATTCTTCTCTCTCATTTGATGGTCTTGTGTCTATGACTCCGAATGTGATTAACTTTGTAGAGCAGCAAGAAAACCCTAAAGAACCTTCCATCACATTTGATTCCAGTGAAACCATTAGGGTACCTGATGGTCCTTTATACATAGTTGCAAAAGTCAAGAATACACCTTGTCGTGGAGTGCTTATTGATCCTTCGTGCATGATTAATGTTATTACTGAAGAATTTCTTTTTACTTTGCAATTGAATCAAGTGATCTATGATGAAACAAATGTGGTTGTGAAACTATTTGATGCATTTTCTTCTCCTGCAATTGGTTCTATTACATTGCCTATTGAGGTCCATAACAAATCCCTTGATGTGAACTTTGCTATTATTCCTTCATCCGAACAATTTCGTGTGAAGCTTGGCTATCCTTGGCTATCTTCCATGAAAGCTATTGCTTCTCCTATTCATAAGTGTTTGAAATTTCCCCATAATGGTGAAGTTGTTACTGTCAATCGTAGTCTCTTTAAACCAGCTGAAAGAACTTCTAGCGTTCCTATTGATTACTTTTGGCCTAAACAATTCCAATCTCTTCCTCCGCGAAGTGATCATCTTTTCAAATCTTATCAAAAGTGGAAAAAAGATATGATCCTATCTCTAAGTGAACCTAGAACACCTAAACTTGACATTCCTATCATTCTTGAGAAGGAAGTTCTTCCTTTGAAAGATAAAACTAATGTTGTTCCTCAAGAAGATTCCCAACCCATCCCTATGGATGTGACTATGCCTATATCTAATAAACTTCCTAAGAGTAGACCTATACCTCCTTGTCATGATGGACTTGGTCTTCTTCCTAAACCAAATATTCCTCCTTTGTATGGAGCAGTCCCTCCTCCTTCCTTCTATAGAGAGAAGAGACCTTCTTCTTCTCCTATTATCCAGCCTAAGAGACCACAACCTAAACACCCAAGTGATAAGGATGAGAACATTCCTCCTCCTCAATCTCCTAATCTTCCTACTAAGACTAGACGAAATCGTTCTGCACGTGAATGCCAGCGAAAGCATCGTCTTAGAGCTCAAACTTTGCAATCTCCAAAAACACCTTCAACAAGCATTATTCCATCTTCTCCAAAATCTCCAAAACATAAGATGCATGATGGTCTTGATCCTGTGCGAATTAAAGACCCTATTTTTATAAATCTTGATGATGCTATAGATGAAAATGTTATTCATGATGAAAATGTTACTTCTCTTTCTTCTGATAGTGAGTATGAACTTGTTGATGTTGATAACCATTTATCTAATGAATTTTCTAAAGCACTTATCCTAGCTCCTAGACAAGAACAACGTGGCTCGGAACATGAACATAGCCCTTGTTTGGATCTTGTGATAGCTCCATCTGCTGTGTTGGATGTTCCTCCTCTAGCGTGTTCCCTACCTTCCTGAAACATTGATCAGCAAGATCGGGGGGTAGATGACGTGCTAGACTAGTTTCATTAGCATAGCAGATTCTCTCCCCCTCTCTTTTGTTACTTCTTCTATATGTTATTCTCATTCTTCTATTTGTTGTCCTTAGTGTTGTCTACTTGAGGACGATGCAAAGCATTAAGATCTCTCGATCTCTCTCATGTTGACTCAAAAGACACATGTGTTCCCTTCTTCTAGGTGACCTTCCTTGATTGGGGAATGAAGAACAATTATGCATACATACATATGATATACATGAATTATCATACAGCATACTGACCCCGAGGAAAGTGAAGTCACCTCGTGCTTTGTGTTTTGTGTCTATTATCCTTGGGCTTATCTCACACTTGGGGGCTAAATCCTTGTGATAACGTGCTCCTTTCTCATTTCTTATATGTATCACTACCTTAAAGCAATCACCCCCGTTGAGGCATGTGCGATCGCTTTAACGTAGGGGGGCATACATCCCGTCCATATCTTTTCAAGATACTTGGAAATTTCTTGGCAAATTTAGCCTTGCCTTGAAAATTTTTGATATCTTTCTTGCATGACTCATAGTGAGGGAACCTTACTACTGACAGTCATGGTTCTCCCTCGTGATCTTCCCTTTTACTTTGTCAATCGAAGTTGTAAGATCCTTAGTCCACTGGGGGCTTGGTGTATCTTGCCTCTTTGACGTGGTGAAAGTTTTTCAATGTTGTTTCCTTGTACTTTACCGGAAGTATCAGCGTACGCTTATACTCCCGCTAAAGTGGGGGCTAAATGTAGCATCCTAATATTGTGACACTTACAATTTTGACTACATTTCGGTCTTCACGATGGCGACGCAACACGCAACCTGAATGGAGACCCCGAAACCTGATTATGACACCAAAAACTGCATTTTCAAGCACCCTGGCCTGAACCTCCTTTGCACCCTGCTGTCCCGGGAGGTGGGACCAGAGCGCCCAGCGCCCTAGTCCTTAAGGACCAGGGCGCCCAGTGCCCTGGTCCCCTAGGACCATGGTGCCCAGCGCCCTGGTCCCTGGGTCCTATTTTGGGCCCGGTCTCTTTTGGACTTCGGGTCTTTATGTTTGCAAATTGGAAAATTATCTTTCCTGGTCGGCCTAAGGTCGGGAAAATCGGTCTATCAGCCCTAATTGACAAGTATATAAACTACATTTTCCTCTTTCATTCGATACGATGGAAAAGGTGTGGAAACTATACTCAAGCATTCAAGCATTCAAGCATTCCTTCAAGCAATTGATTATTTCAAGTCTCCATTCAAGGCTAAGTGTTGCATTCAAGACAAGGATTCAACCATTGAAGAGGAGATCACATACTACATGCTACAACGTACAACATACAACATCTATACCTTCGCACATAAGGATACAAACATCCTTACAACAAGGTATTAGTACTTGTTTTACATACATTTACATTTACAGCACTTGCTCATTTCTTGGTTAATTCCAAAACCAGGGTTTGACCTAAAGGCAAACCCCTAATCCCTAACCCCCCAATCGTCTTCGCTTTTCTGTGTGTAGGTTGCTGGTACGCTGCTGAAATTGAAGATCTGGAATCCTTGTGCAGAGATGAACAGATCCCCCTCCGTTTCGCGGATTTTTCGAAGGACCGTGGCGCCGGGCGTCATCGTCCCGACAACTTTTGCTCAAATTTGCAGGATAGCGCCGTATCGACATTTTACTGCTAATTCCAGGTCCGCAGCTTCATCCTATATCCCTATCTCAGTTTATAAAGCGAATCTTTGTCACTTTCTATGCATTCCTAGCTTAATTCTCCTATGCACATTCTTTACAAAAGAGGGTAGCCTTGTTGTCTTAACCCCTTGAAACACATTTAGCATCCAATCTTGCATTGTGTGGGATTGGATCTTGTGGGTTTCAACCCCTCTTTTGAATGTAAAGTCTCTCCCTTAAGTGAAAACCATCAACCCTAACGAACCTCCCTTCTCTCTCCTCGGAGTTGGAAGAGGGGAGAGCAACTAGGGTTCGATTGCAATTTTCCGCTTTACATTTTGGTGAACCCGACGTGAACATCCTTTTTGATTATTCATGATTAGATCTGAAAATTGGATTCCTTGATTACATTTCCATGTTTGATCTTTTGCAAAATTTTAGAGGTGATTGCATAAAAACTCTAAAATTTCTTTTTAGTAATTGAATTTGTGAAATGTTTAATTATTAATGCTTGCTTCAGATCTGCCCTTCTATTACAAATTATCAGTTCATATTTGTGCTTTAATTTTGAAAATTAAGTGGTTAAGTGTCAAAACCCTAATTTTTGAAACCCTCTTGATTCAACCTTTGTCCGACAATTTCACTGATCAAAACATCTTCAAATCAGTTGTAACTTTGGATTCCGCAATAAAATCACACTATCTTTCATCCCTGAAAATTTGGAAAAAAGTTGCGAGGACTATGTGCACTCCGAGTGCCATCATCCCCGACATTTTTTCCGAAATTTTGGGAGCAAGATCTTACTGTATTTTCCTGCTAAAATCCAGAATTTTGGCTGATTTTATCAATTATAACACTTCCAAAATTACAGTCAAAGTTGGTCTTGTGATTGCTTGGTTTAGGGCTTCTAATCATTCAAAAATTATCGAAATTGAAATTTTGTGTCAAAATTGTGTTCTTACTGTCCTAAATCTGAAAAGTGTGTTTGCATTCATTTAAAATTTCAGTGCTTTATTCGAATTCTTGCAATTTGTGACTTTTGAAATTGAGTGTTTAATTACAACTTTGATTTCCGCTTTCAAAATTGAATTTTGCGTGAAATTGAGTCAACTTTTAAATTTCAAAATTTGCATTGCTTTTGACATTCCCTCTAAAATCATAAAATTCAAAATTTCAGTTTCCCTCTCTTTTTCAAAATTCAAATTTTGCATTTTTCGACAATCTTGGTAGTGTTCAATTTTGAAATTGCAACATTAATTTGGCCTATCTACAGATCGTAAAATCACTCAATTTTTTCAGATTAGCTCTAAAATCATCATACCTTTCATCCCTACAAATTTCGAAAAAAGTTGCCAGGACCGTGTGCACTCCGAGCGCCACGGTCCCTGACATTTTTTCCGAAATTTTGGGAGACTGTCGTGATTGCATTTAACAGCCTAAATCTGGAAGATTGGCTGATTTTACCGAAAATTGCTACCTCTAAAATTCAAAATCTTCTCTCTCTCTCTAGTGCATGAGTTTTACAACAATAAGCCCTACTTCCACTATTCCCGTTAGACGAAGCCGTAGAATTAAGTCTTTTCGAGGTTTAACTACCGGGGAGATGGAACCTAATTTGAATAGCCTTTTTAACGAGGACATGGGTAATTCCTCTAATCCTCCTAATGATGAAGAAGCTCTCCATGAGGTTTCTGTAGAACAACTCTCGAAATTGGATAATCAATTTGCTGATTTTCACCAATGGATGTCTCATGAGTATCCCGATAGTCAAGCTCTTCCTTTAATTGAGGGTCTAAAACATATGCTTCAAAGCGATAAGAATGGAATTGATATTTTGCGTGGTATTGCACACATTGTGGATTCGAATGTAATGCCTATGAAGAGTTGTGCCGAAACTTTAGGTTATACACAACCTCCTACTCAAGTCAATCATTCTATTCCTTTAACAACTTCTATTGCTAGCATACCTACCTTTACATCAAACATAATGACTTCTTCTATACAAGACCTTCCTCCTGTGATCACCAGTCATGGGGGCAATCCCTCTTCTTCAATTAATCCTCTTCCTTCATTTAATCCGACTTCTTCATTCATTCCTTCAATGAGTGTTCCTATTACATCTCCACCAATGAACATGACGCAAGGGGGCAATTCATTCAACCATTCTATTCCTCCTTGTAGTGTTCCTCCTGTCCAATCATCTCCTATGACAAACTATCATAGGGTCCCACCACCTTACTCTTTGCCTTCTTTCAATAACACAACACCTCCATCTCAATCTAACACATCTAATATGAATTCTTCGACTGAAGCGACCATTAACAATCTTGCACAAACTGTCTCTTCTTTACAGCAACAAATTGCCTCTATGAATCAATCTAAGTTTAGTGTGCCCACATTTGATGTTGCAAGCCCACTTTCTCTTGACATTGTTTGAGCTATCCCTCCTAAACATGTTGAAATCCTGCATTTCGAGCTTTATAATGGTAAAGGTGATCCTCTAACACATGTTAAGACATTTCAAACAATATGTACTGATTTTGCTTATGACCCAAGGTTGCTTGCAAAATTGTTTACTAGAACATTAAGAGACAAAGCCTTACAATGGTATTGCTCGTTGCCTTCCTATTCTATTATTTCTTTCGAACAACTTGCAAATGCTTTCATTCAACAATTTCAAAACAATATAAGTCCTAAAGTTACTTTGATTGATTTAATGCATTGTAAACAAGGTGTTAAAGAAAAAGTGACTGATTTCATTGGTAGATATAAGCATTTGTATGCCCAAATTTCTTTTCCAGTGCCTGACAATGATATTCAAAGAATCTTTATTTCTAATTTACAAAAAGATATTCGAGACAAACTTCTGTTTTCTGAGTTTACTTCTTTCCAACAGTTGTGTGCAACTCTTCACAATTATCAACTGACTGTGAGTCAAATGGAACAATCACATCCTATGGCTCCAAGTGATAAGGGTGATAGTAGTCAACAACCATTTGGGAAGTTTAAACCGAATAGAGATTCCATCAAATTCAATGAAAACATCATCAACAACAATGTGAATACAGCATCAGGTGTGCCTCCTATTTCTAAGTTTTTCAAGAAAGAAAGAAAGTATACTCCTTTGAATGAATCATTGCATAGTATTATGAATAAGTTATTGGAACAAAATGTGCTTACTCTTCCTCCTGTATGACAAATTGATCCTGCAAAGATTACTTCACCTTATTTTGATAACAAAGCTTTTTGTCACTTTCATCGTCAGCTTGGGCATGATACTGAAAAATGTTTTTCTTTAAAGGGTAAAATTCAAGATTTGATTGATAATAATACTATCTCTGTTTCTAGAGTGAATGATAAAGGCAACACATCTGTAGCTCCTCCTAACCAAAATCTTTAGATTTTTACTGATCCATTACCTTCTCATACCTCTAATGCGATTGAGGCTAATGATTCCTCTCTCTCATCTGATGGTCTTGTGTCTATGACTCCGAATGTGATTAACTTTGTAGAGCAGCAAGAAAATCCTAAAGAACCTTCCATCACATTTGATTCTAGTGAAACCATTAGAGCACCTGATGGTCCTTTATACATAGTTGCAAAAGTCAAGAATACACCTTGCTGTGGAGTGCTTATTGATCCTTCGTGCATGGTTAATATTATTACTGAAGAATTTCTTTTTACTTTGCAATTGAATCAAGTGATCTATGACAAAACAGATGTGATTGTGAAATTATTTGATGCATTTTCTTCTCCTGCAATTGGTTTTATTACATTGCCTATTGAGGTCCATAACAATTCCCTTGATGTGAACTTTGCTATTATTCCTTCATCCGAACAATTTCGTGTGAAGCTTGGCTATCCTTGGCTATCTTCCATGAAAGCTATTGCTTCTCCTATTCACAAGTGTTTAAAATTTCCCCATAATGGTGAAATTGTTACTGTCAATCATAGTCTCTTTAAACCAGCTGAAAGAACTTCTAGCATTCCTTTTGATTATTTTTGGCCTAAACAATTCCAATCTCTTCCTCCGCGATGTGATCATCTGTTCAAATCTTATCAAAAGTGGAAAACGGATATGATCCTATCTTTAAGTGAACCTAGAACACCTAAGCTTGACATTCCTATCATTCTTGAGAAGGAAGTTCTTCCTTTGAACGATAAAACTAATGTCTTTCCTCAATAAGATTCCCAACCCATCCCCATGGATGTGACTTTGTCTATGCCTAATAAACCTTCTAAAAGTAGACCTATACCTCCTCGTCATGATGGACTTGGTCTTCTTCCTAAACCAAAAATTCCTCCTTTATATGGAGCAGTTCCTCCTCCTTCCTTTTATAGAGAGAAGAGACCTTCCTCTTCTCCTATTATCCAGCCTAAGAGACCACAACCTAAACACCCAAGTGATAAGGATGAGAACATTCCTCCTCCTCTATCTTCTTCACATCCTACTAAGACTAGATGAAATCGTTCTGCACGTGAACGCCGACGAAAGCGTCGTCTTAGAGCTCAAGCAGCTGCTTCTCAAACTTTACAATCTCCAAAAACACCTTCAACAAGCATTATTCCATTTTGTCCTCAGCCGGACATCGAGCCTAAATCTCCTAAACATAAGATGCATGATGGTCTTGATCCTGTGCGAGTTAAAGATCCTATTTTTATAAATATTGATGATGATGTAGATGAAAATGTTATTCATAATGAAAATGTTCCTCCTCTTGCTTCTAATAGTGAACTTGTTGATGTTGATAACCATTTATCTAATGAATTTTCTAAAGCACTTATCCTAGCTCCTAGACAAGAACAACGTGGCTTGGAACATGAGCATAGCCCTTGTTTGGATCTTATGATAGCTCCATCTGCTGTGTTGGATGTTCCTCCTCTAGCGTGTTCCCTGCCTTCCCGAAACATTGATCAGCAAGATCGGGGGGTAGATGACGTGCTAGACTAGTTACATTAGCATAGCAGATTCTCTCCCCATCTCTTTTGTTAATTCTTCTATATGTTATTCTCATTCTTCTATTTGTTGTCCTTAGTGTTGTCTACTTGAGGATGATGCAAAGCATTGAGATCTCTTTTGGTCTCTCTCATGTTGACTCAAAAGACACATGTGTTCCCTTCTTCTAGGTGACCTTCCTTGGTTGGGGAATGAAGAACAATTATGCATACATACATATGATATATATACATGAATTATCATACAGCATACTGACCCCGAGGAAAGCGAAGTCACCTTGTGCTTTGTGTTTTGTGTCTATTATCCTTGGGTTTATCTCACACTTGGGGGCTAAATCTTTGTGATAACATGCTCCTTTCCTTTCTCATTTCTTATGTGTATCACTACTTTAAAACAATCACCCCCATTGAGGCGTGTGCGATCACTTTAACGTAGGGGGGCATACACCCTGTCTATCCTTTCAAGATACTTGAAAATTTCTTGGTGAACTTAACTTGGCCTTGAAAATTTTTGGTATTTTTCTTGCATGACTCATAGTGAGGGAACCTTACTACTGACAGTCATGGTTCTCCCTCGTGATCTTCCCTTTTACTTTGTCAATCGAAGTCGTAAGATCCTTAGTCCACTAGGGGCTTGGTGTGTCTTGCCTCCTTGACGTGGTGAAAGTCTTTCAATGTTGTTTCCTTGTACTTTACCGGAAGTATGAGCATACATACTCCCGCTAAAGTGGGGGCTAAATGTAGCGTCCTAAAATTGTGACACTTGCAATTTTGACTGCATTTCGGTCTTCACGATGGCGACGCAACACGCAACCTGAATGGAGACCCTGAAACTTGCTCACGACACTAAAAACTGCATTTTTCAAGCACCCTGGCCTGAACCTCCTTGCACCGTGCTGTCTCGGGAGGTGGGACCAGAGCACCCAACACCCTGGTCCTTCAGGACCAGGGCACCCAGCGCCCTGGTCCCCCAGGACCATGGCGCCCAACGCCCTGGTCCCTGGGTCCTATTTTGGGCCCGGTCTCCTAAGGGGTCTCGGGTCTTTTTGTTTGCAATTTGGAAATTAACTTTCCCTGGTCGGCCTAAGGTCGGGAAAATCAGTCTTTAAACCCTAATTGGCAAGTATATAAACTACATTTTCCTCTCTCATTTGGGTAGATGGAAAAAATGCGAAAGCAAGATTCAAAGATTCAAGCATTCAAGCATTCAAGCATTCAAGCATTCCTTCTAAGTCTCCATTCAAGGCTAAGTGTTGCATTCAAGTCAAGGATTCAACCATTGAAGAGGAGATCACATACTACATGTTACAAGCTACATACAACAATACAACAAACAACAACATCTATACCTTCACACATAAGGATACAAACATCCTTAGAACAAGGTATTAGTACTTGTTTTACATTACAGACATTTACATTTACAACATTTCTCATTTCTTGGTTAATTCCAAAACTGGGGTTTGACCTAAAGGCAAACCCCTAATCCCTAACCCCCCAATCGTCTTCGCTTTTCTGTGTGTAGGTTGTAGGTACGCAGCTGAAATTGAAGATCTGGAATCCTTGTGCAGAGACAAACAGATCCCCCTCCGTTTCGCAGATTTTTTGGAGGACCGTGGCGCCGGGCGCCATCGTCCCGACAACTTTTGCTCAAATTTGCAGGACAGCGCCGTATCAACATTTTACTACTAATTCCAAGTCCGCAGCTTCATCCTATATCCCTATCTCAGTTTATAAAGCGAATCTTTGTCACTTTCTATGCATTCCTAGCTTAATTCTCCTATGCACATTCTTTACAAAAGAGGGTAGCCTTGCTGTCTTAACCCCTTGAAACACATTTAGCATCCAATCTTGCATTGTGTGGGATTGGATCTTGTGGGTTTCAACCCCTCTTTTGAATGTAAAGTCTCTCCCTTAAGTGAAAACCATCAACCCTAATGAACCTCCCTTCTCTCTCCTCCGAGTTGGAAGAGGGGAGAGCAACTAGGGTTCGATTGCGATTTTGCGCTTTACAGGGTCATATGGTGTCCTATGACACATAGGACACCATATGACCCCCTAGTATATAATAGGGTGTCGCTATGGGTCGTATGGTGTCCTAAGGGGTGACATGGTGTCTTATGACCCCTTAGGACACCATATGACCCCTTAGGACATAATATGGTGTCGTTATGGGTTGTATGGTGTCCTAATGGGTCATATGGTGTCCTATGACCTGTTAGGACACCATATGACCTGTTAGGTGTCGTTATGGATCGTATGGACACCTAAGGGGTCATATGGTGTCCTATGACCCCTTAAGACACCATACGACCCTTTAGTTGTCGTTATGGATCATATTGTGTCATAAGGGGTCACATAATGTCGTATGACCCCTTAGGATACCATATGACCCCCTAGGACACAATAGTGTGTTGTTATGGGTCGTACGGTGTCATAAGGTGTCATATGGTGTCCTATGATGCCTTAGAACACCATATGATGCCCTAGGACACAATAGGGTGTCGTTATGGGTCGTATGTTGTCCTAAGGGGTCATATGGTGTCTCATGACTCCTTAGGACACCATATGACCCCTTAGGACACAATAAGACCCAATACGATACCACACGACCCATAACAACACCTGAGGGTTTATATGGTGTCCTATGGCACCATAGGACACCATATGACCCGTTAGGTGTTGTTATGGGTCGTATGGTGTTGTAAGGGGTCATATGGTGTCCTATGACCCCTTAGGACACCATATGACCCCCTAGTATATAATAGGGTGTTGCTATGGGTCGTATGGTGTCCTAAGGGGTGATATGGTGTCTTATGACCCCTTAGGACACCATATGACCCCTTAGGACATAATATGGTGTCGTTATGGGTTGTATGGTGTCCTAATGGGTCATATTATGTCCTATGACCCCTTAGGACACCATATGACCCCATAGTAAACAATAGGGTGTCGTTATGGGTCGTATGGTATCCTAAGGGGTGATATGGTGTCTTATGACCCCTTAGGACACCATATGACCCCTTAGGACATAATATGGTGTTGTTATGGGTCGTATGGTGTCCTAAGGTGTCATATGGTGTCTTATGACCCCTTTGGACACCATATGACCCCTTAGGCCATAATATGGTGTCATTATGGTTTGTATGGTATCCTAATGGGTCATATGGTGTCCTATAACCCCTTAGGACACCATATGACCTGTTAGGTGTCGTTATGGGTCGTATGGTGTCATAAGGGGTCATATGGTGTCCTATGACTCCTTAGGACACCATATGACCCCCTAGGACACAATAGGGTGTCGCTATGACTCGTATGGTGTCCTAAGGGATAATATTGTGTCTTATGATCCCTTAGGACACCATATGAACCGTTAGGACACAATATGGTGTCGTTATGGGTCGTATGGACACCTAAGGGGTCATATGGTGTCCTATGACCCCTTAGGACACCATACGACCCCTTAGGTATGATTATGGTTCATATGGTGTTGTAAGGGGTCATATTGTATCCTATGACCCTTTAGGACACCATATGAGCCCCTAGGACACAATAGGGTGTTGTTATGAGTCGTATGGTGTCGTAAGGGGTCATATGGTGTCCTATAACTCCTTAGGTCACCGTATGACCCCCGAGGACACAATAGGGTGTCGCTATGGGCTGTATAGTGTCCTAAGCGATCATATGGTGTCTTATGACCCCTTAGGACACCATGTGACCCCTTAGGATACAATATGGTGTCGTTATGGGTTGTGTGCACACCTAAGGGGTCATATGGTGTCCTATGGCCTCATAGGACACCATATGAGCCCTTAGGTGTTGTTATGCATCCTATGGTGTCATAAGGGGTCATATGGTGTCCTATGACCCCTTAGGATACCATATGACCCCCTAGCACAGAATAGGGTGTCGTTATGGGTCGTATGGTGTCCTAAGGGGTGCTATGGTGTCTTATGACCCCTGAGGACACCATATGACCCCTTAGGACATAATATGGTGTTGTTATGGGTCGTATGGTGTCCTAAGGGGTCATATGGTGTCCTATGACCCCTTACGACACCATATGACCCCTTAGGACACAATATGGTGTCGTTATGGATCGTATGGACAACTAAGGGGTCATATGGTATCCTATGGGGCCATAGGACACCATATGACCCCTTAGGTGTCGTTATGGGTTGTATGGACACCTAAGGGGTAATATGGTGTCCTATGACCCCTTAGGACACCATATGACCCCTTAGGTGTCATTATGTGTTGTATGGTGTCACAAGGGATCATATTCTATCCTAAGGTGTCAAAGGACACCATATGCCCCTTAGGTGTCCATATGACCCATAACGACACATAAGGGGTCATATGGTGTCCTATGGCCCCATTGGATACCATATGACCCCTTAGGACACAATAGTGTGTCATAATGGGTCGTATAGTGTCGTAAGGGGTCATATGGTTTCCTATGACCCCTTAAGACATGATATGACCCCCTAGGACACAATATGTTATCATTATGGGTCGTATGGTGTCCTAAGGGGTCATGTGGTGTCTTATGACCCGTTAGGACACCATATAACCCCTTAGGACACAATACGGTGTCGTTATCAGTTTTATGGTGTCCTAAGGGAGCCCTTAGGACACCGTATGACCCCTTAGGACACAATACGACCCAGTACAACACCATACGATCCATAACAACACCTAAGGGGTCATATGGTTATCTATGGCCCCACAGGACACCATATGACCCCTTAGATGTCGTTATGGGTTGTATGGTGTCGTAAGGGGTTATATAGTGTTCTATGACACTTTAGGACACCATATGACCCCCTAGGACACAATAGGGTGTGGTTATGAGTCGTTTGGTGTCCTAAGGGATCATATGGTGTCTTATGATCCCTTAGGACACCATATGACCCCTTAGGATACAATATGGTGTCGTTATGGGTCGTATGGACACCTAAGGGGTCATATGGTGTTCTACGACCCTTGAGGTGTTGTTACAAGTTGTATGGTGTCGTCAGGGGTCATATGGTTTCCTATGACCCCTTAGGACACCATGTGGACCCCTAGGACATAATAGGGTGTTGTTATGGGTCGTATGGTGTCGTAAGAGGTCATATGGTTTCCTATGACCAGTTAGGACACCATATGAACCCCTAGGACACAATAGGGTGTCGTTATGTTTCGTATGGTGTGCCTAGGGATCATATGGTGTCCTATGACCACTTAGGACACCATATGACCCCTTATGACACAATATGGTTTCGTTATGGGTCGTATGGACACCTAATGGGCTCATATGGTGGCCAATGGGGCCTTAGGACACCATATTGTAAAGCGGAAAATCGTGATCGAACCCTAGTTGCTCTCCCCTCTTCCAACTCCGAGGAGAGAGAAGGGAGGTTCGCTAGGGTTGATGGTTTTCACTTAGGGGAGAGACTTTACATTCAAAAGAGGGGTTGAAACCCACAAGATCCAATTGCACACAAGGCAAGATTGGATGCTAAATGTGTTTCAAGGGTTAAGAAAGCAAGGCTACCCTCTTTTGTAAAGAATGTGCATAGGAGAATTAAGCTAGGAATGCATAGAAAGTGATAAAGATTCGCTTATAAACTGAGTTAGGGATATAAGATGAAGCTGCGGACCTGGAATTAGTAGTAAAATGTCGATACAGCGCTGTCCTGCAAATTTGAGCAAAATTTGTCGAGACGATGGCGCCCAGTGCCACGGTCCTCCGAAAAATCCGCGAAACGAAGGGGGATCTGTTCATCTCTGCATAAGGATTCCAGATCTTCAATTTCAGCAGCGTACCTGCAACCTACACACAGAAAAGCGAAGACGATTGGGGGGTTAGGGATTAGGGGTTTGCCTTTAGGTCAAACCCCGGTTTTGGAATTAACCAAGAAATGAGCAATTGCTGTAAATGTAAATGTCTGTAATGTAAAACAAGTACTAATACCTTGTTGTAAGGATGTTTGTATCCTTATGTGCGAAGGTATAGATGTTGTTGTTTGTTGTATTGTTGTATGTTGTATGTAGCATGTAGTAAGTGATCTCCTCTTCAATGGTTGAATCCTTGACTTGAATGCAACACTTAGCCTTGAATGGAGACTTAGAATGAATGCTTGAATGCTTGAATGCTTGAATGCTTGAATGTTTAAATCTTGCTTTCGCCTTTTTTTTCATCCACCCAAATGAGAGAGGAAAATGTAGTTTATATACTTGCCAATTAGGGTTAAAAGACTGATTTTCCTGACCTTAGGCCGACCAGGGAATGTAATTTCCAATTTGCAAACAAAAAGACCCGATACCACATAGGAGGCCAGGCCCAAAATAGGCCCAGGGACCAGGGCGCTGGGCGCCCTGGTCCCACCTCCCGGGACAGTAGGGTGCAAGGAGGTTCAGGCCAGGGTGCTTGAAAAATGTAGTTTTTAGTGTCGTGAGCAAGTTTCAGGGTCTCCATTCAGGTTGCGTGTTGTGTCGCCATCGTGAAGACTGAAATGCAGTCGAAATTGCAAGTGTCACAATTTTAGGACGCTACACATATGACCCCTTAGGTGTCGTTATGGGTCATATGCACACCAAAGGGGTCATACGATGTCTTATGACCCCTTAGGACACCATATGACCCTTTAGGTGTCGTTATGGGTCGTATGGTGTCGTAAGTGGTCATATGGTGTCCTATGACCCCTTAGGACACCATGTGATTGCCTAGTACACAATATGGTGTCGTTATGGGTCGTATAGTGTCCTAAGGGGTCATATTGTGTCTTATGACCCCTTAGGACATAATATGGTGTCGTTATGGGTCATATGGTGTCCTAAGGGGTCATATGGTGTGCAATGACCCCTTAGGACACCATATGACCCCTTAGCACACAATACGACTTAATACAACACCATACGACCCAAAACGACACCTAAGGGGTCATATGGTGTCCTATGGCCCCTTAGGACACCATATGACCCCTTAGGTGTTGTTATGGGTCGTATGGTGTGGTATGGGGTCATATGGTTTCCTATGATCCCTTGGGACACCATATGACCCCATAGGACATAATAGGGTGTCATTATGCGTTGTATGGTGTCCTGAGGGATAATATGGTGTCTTATGACCCCTTAGGACACCATATGACTCCTTAGGACACAATATGGGGTCGTTATGTGTCGTATGGAAACCTAAGTGGTCATATGGTTTCCTATGGCCCCATAGGAGACCATATGACTCCTTAGGTGTCGTTATGGGTCGTATGGTGTTGTAAGGGTTCAGATGTTTGTTAGGGTTCCCACAGATACTGAGAGGGGGGGTGAATCAGTATTTGATCGGTAATGTAATTTTCTCTAAACTAAATATGCAGAATAGAAAAAAACAATATACCAGTAAGCAAGAAATAATGCAAATAACAGAGTCAAAACCATCCACATGAAAAGAAAACCATAACACAAGATGCTTAACGAGGAAACCCGGTGTGGGAAAAATCTCGGTGGGATTTGTGACCCACAATATTCACTTACTGGCCAATAAGAGAATATTACTTACAATAGGGGCCTGCACATGCAGGAAGGCCAACTGCCTAGAGCTCACTGCTCAAGAAGAAGTCACATTGACTTACAATGAGGATTTACATAAATCCAATGTTCTGTACTACTTTACAATAGCATCTTCAATGCCAGATTCAGTACCAGTTCTTGCTTTGTTCTTTACATATACCCTTGACCTATAATTCGCACATTAGGTCTGCCTTATAATTTTTTTTAAATGCCTCTATCCATATATTACAAATGCCTACAATGGTCTCTTTTATATACAAGAGTCATTTTATAATTTGCCAAATTGGCTTACAATGATAAACAAAATATTAAATATCAAAAATCCTGTCGGCCTCTGTGCCGGTATACATATTTTCTTTTGTGCCGGTGAACATCTTCTGTGCCGGTGCTAGTGTAGATTGATCTTCTGATGTCAGTGCACTATCTTGCTTGTTGTATACTTTTGCTGGTATAATGTCTTACCGGTGCCATGGGATTGCAAGGTTGCCTGTATGATGCTTTGTCGATATAATGTCTTGCCGGTGCCATGGGATTGCAAGGTTACCTGTATGATGCTTGGCTGGTATAATGTCTTGCCAGTGCCATGGGATTGCAAGGCTGCCATCAATGACAAAACCTTCAATCACACACAATGTCTCATTGGAGTGTCCATATGCCAACAATCTCCCCCTTTGGCATTGATTGCAACACTCATGAGAAATTTCAAAAAGATATCCAAAAATGTGTATACTAAAAATGTTAACAAAAGTCTGAGGGCTCCCCCTGAGCATGTGATTCCTGTGTTTTGAATTTTCTCATCTACTACTCCCCCTTTGGCATCAATGACAAAGGTTAGTAGATTTTGTAGCTGTACCAATAACCACAACCTCGTAGTTGGGTAGTTATTAACTGAAGAATATCTCCCAAAATTAAGTTTATACTATCCATAAACTTCTTGCCCTCCTTTATTGCTATCTCAGTTCTATATACTGTACCAGTGAGATGTTGCAAGTGCTTTATCGGTGTCTTGCTACCTTATGTTAGTGCTTCTGAGATATCCTTACGTAGAGATGCTAAATAGTCCAATCTTAGACTTAGTTTAGATCTCAACAATTTTGCCGTGTTTATTATTTTCTCTTTTTCTCTTTCTAATTTAAGCAGTTCTTCCTCAAAATTTGTTATCTTTTCCTCAAAAACTGATAATGTATTAGGTGAGTTGACAAAATTATCAGCAATTTTATTGATCTCTTCCTGTACCTTGCTCATCTTTTTATCTACATCCGTGGTCAAAAAGTTTATCTTACAGGTGTCTTTGTATAGAGTTTTGTACTCTTTCAACAAATTGCACAGTTCCGGTAGAAGTGTGTCAAATTCCCTATTACACTTCTTTATTCCTTCCTCAAAGAATTTCTATTTCTCTTTTTCTACACTTTCCTTTACAGTTTCTACCTTTGTTTACTCAAAATTTCCAGAAATATATTTACAAAGTGTATCCAACTAGCCTAAAGAATCTTTGTTGGCTATATTACAATTTGGAGCTATTAATTTCAAAACTGGAATTGAATCATCTATTGCTTTATATGCTTGTGAGCTATCATTTGTTATTTTCTTGATAGATTCAAGCAATACCTCTATCACATTTGATGGTGACCCAATAAACTGAGTGCCAGTGGAGGTGGCCATGCTGGTATTCACCTCTGGTAGGTCTATTTGTGTCTCCATCTCTTTAAGCTTAGTTTTTCCTGTATCATGCCTTACCAGTGGAGTCTGTTTTGGTGGTTGCTTTGTTTCAGTTCCAGAAACCATCTTTTTCTCTGAATCTATTGCCGGTTGCTCTTTGTTTCCTATTACTAATTGCTCTTTGTTATCAGATTTATCTGTGGTATCCTTATCTACCACTATGTTGATCTTTTGAGTATCAACATTCATAGTATATAGAACTTCAGGATTAGGATTATTATCCTCTGTGTCCATGCTCTCAGTTACCGGTTGATCTTCTGCAGTTGTTTTTACTCGTGGAGTAGTTAAAGGAGGTGGGGGTAAGTTGTCTCTGATCTTGATACCTAGCGGTCCACCAACTTTACCTTTCCCTTTATCCTTTTGATATACCAGAATGGGCTTGGGATTCATATATTCTTCTTGTTTTTCTTTTTCAACCAAGAATTTATCCCAACCATCTTCTGTTTCAGTTGAGACTTCAATAACTCTACCTACCATTAATGATATTTGGCGGTGTGCAGTGGAAAAGACTATCCGGTTGGCCTAAGCTATCAAATCATCAATTTCCTTAGGTGTGTTGACCGGATATACTACAAGTAATTTTTCTATTTTAATTTTCTTATCTAACTCAATTACTCCTTGCCTTCTGGCCTCAAGTCTTTTATATAATTCATCAAGGATTTCATTAAGGACTTGCATCAAATTTTTTTTATACATATGCATGTGTAGTATAACACTTTCCTCCACTTGTGCTTTCTCATCCTCTGATAGGGTGTCATAGATTTTCCCTATGTTTCTCAATTTACCTTCCTCAGTGATTTCATTCAGTAATATGTCAAAAGGGGCCAAGTCAGTGTCTGTCTTATTCTTCTTCTTGGGGGTCAGCCTTTTCTTAGGTGGGGCTTTCTTGACCGGAGACCTTATAGCTTGTTGCTTCTATCTTGTCCTTCTAGGTGAAGGAGTGGATACCGGTGAGGGGTCTCTTTTCCTAACAACTCTTTTGAAAGTTGCTAGCATGTCTCCTTCTGAGGAGGTATCTAACAGTGATAGATGAGTTTCAAGCTGTTGGGCTACCAACTCTTCTTCTGTTATGCCGGTTTTCTTTAATACATCATCTTTTAAGGCTTTTGCTTGCCTAGATCCTTTCCTCACAGATGCCTCAACTTTCTTTACTCTCTTTTTAGATTGTATTTGACTTTCAATGTGCTCAGCACTACCAAATATTTCTTCCTTTGGTTCAGGGGGGGCTTCCAGAAGTGCTTTGGCATAAGTTTCCACTATGTGGTCATCCGTTTCATACCCCATCTCTGTAACCCAGATTGTTCTTGGGATGACTGCTTCCATCCAGATCTCATCCTTTTTGATTACAAAACATATATCATCCTTATATTTGTTGACAATTTCCTGTGATAGTCTGATCCTCTTATTCATTCTGACCTTAAGTGCTTGAAAGTACTCATGGATATTATTTTCTTTGTTTTCACCCATGTTGTTGAATAAGTTAGACAATTGTTTTCCTACCAGTAGGTCAAATCCAAAATCCTTGTTGCCTATACCGGGTGCCTGTTTGGTTATATGTAGCATTAAGCATACAAGTAAATTTCCAAATTTAAAGGTTCCTTTCTTATCCTTCTTGATTTTTGCCAAATTGTCAATTAACTCATCTTTTAACCATTCACAGATATCAATTTTCACATTGTCCTTAACCATGTCATAAGCACTCTTTATGCATAAACTGGAAACAGAGTTAAGCCTATTTGCATGAGTTTCTTTGTAACCTAGAATCATGCTAACAAATCTAACATTTGTGTCAGTCACATCATTCACCCTCAATAATCTCTTGTCGGATGTTGCACCAGTTAAGTTTGTTACTAGGTCATTGGAGACCTTCTTGGTTTTGTCGGGTCTGGTAACGGTGGAAGGTAACCCTATTACTACTTTCACAGCTTCCTTGGTAATCTTGTGAACTGAATCAAGCCAAAAGAATGAACCATGTACCCCGCTAAGAACTATCCTAACCACTTCTGCGGGAAATTCAGGAATGCAGAGGATTTCAGTGAATCCTAGGGTTTCAACAATTTTATGTTCGGGCTTCACATTTCTAGCATTGTCACATATGACAGATTTATACATGTCTTTGATTTTTTCATCACCTAATTCCTCTATGTTGCAATGAATATACATTCTAGGGTCTTTTGCATAAACAACACCCTTTGGAATTTGGGAAAATGCACCTGTGTTGTCATCTTTCTTGGCTACCTCGGGAACTAGCTGAAACACGGGCCTAGGTTATTTTATAACCTCAACTACTGTAGGGTTTGCTATGAATTAAGGTGCAGAGGAGGATGCCATGATGATAAATAACTTTTTCTACCTTTGGAAGGATTGGTTGCTAAAGTGCTTTGCCTCTTTGCTCGGAATGCCTTAGCTTGGAAATCTTTACGCTCTTCTAAAAGTTTGAATTCATGGTGAAATTAAATGGAGCCAAAAACTTAATTTGTAAAGTCTTTTCTGCCACCTACCACATTAATTGTCTACCGGTAATGTATTAACTCAACTTTATTTGCCCATAATGAAGGATTTTTAACTTTTTTTCTTTAACTGAGGGAATAATAGCGCATGCGTCATTAAATTGCCAAACCCTCAAGATAATTTGCTTCAGTTTGATGAAGAACATCCTGCCGGTGGAGCATTACTCTATCCTGTAGGTGGAGCATCATATTGTTCTGCCGGTGAAGCATTTGTTGATTCTATGGGTGGAGAAGTAACCCCAATATTTAGATCTCCTTTTCTAATCCATTGCTTTGAAAATTCTTGCTTAACCTCTTCAACCTTTTCTTTACCTTTCAAGCTAGTACTTTTATTATCTACCGGTGTACCTTTACTTCTACAAATTTTAGCAATATGACCAATCTTGTTACATGCATAGCAAGTTACATTATTTTTCTAAATAGCTTTCCAATAACCTATGCCGGTTTGTGTTCTGCATTTATTTGATAAATGACCAAATCTTCCACAAACATAACATCTTACATTCATTTTACAATTTTCAGAGTTATGACCAATTTTGTTGCATTTGGTGCATTGATCGGTGGGAGGATTGATGTTCTAATAATTCCTAGATCTGCATTCATTTTCCATTGAATTTGTAAGTATTAGAGGGTCTTACCGGTTTGCTTTGATCCTAGGTATTTGTAGTACTCGAGCTTTCTCCAATTTCAAATCCAACTCCAAAAGTGTCACCTTTGGGTTTTTGATTCTTTAATAAGGTACCAAGTTCTTCTGAGCTTTTCTTGAAGTTTTCTTTGTGTTGATTTGCAGTTTCCAATTCTCTTTACAAGATCTCTTTTTGTCTCATTAGTTCATTTGAATCATTTTGAGTATGCATCTGTAAAGCGGAAAATCGCAATCGAACCCTAGTTGCTCTCCCCTCTTCCAACTCCGAGGAGAGAGAAGGGAGGTTCGCTAGGATTGATGGTTTTCACTTAGGGGAGAGACTTTACATTCAAAAGAGGGGTTGAAACCCACAAGATCCAATCCCACACAATGCAAGATTGGATGCTAAATGAGTTTCAAGGGTTAAGAAAGCAAGGCTACCCTCTTTTGTAAAGAATGTTGATAGGAGAATTAAGCTAGGAATGCATAGAAAGTGACAAAGATTCGCTTATAAACTGAGATAGGGATATAGTATGAAGCTGCGGACCTGGAATTAGTAGTAAAATGTCGATACGGCGCTGTCCTGCAAATTTGAGCAAAAGTTGTCAGGACGATGGCGCCCGGCGCCATGGTCCTCCGAAAAATCCGCGAAACGAAGGGGGATCTGTTCGTCTCTGCACAAGGATTCCAGATCTTCAATTTCAGCCGCGTACCTGCAACCTACACATAGAAAAGCGAAGACGATTGGGGGGTTAGGGATTAGGGGTTTGCCTTTAGGTCAAACCCCGGTTTTGGAATTAACCAGGAAATGAGAAATTGCTGTAACTATAAATGTCTGTAATGTAAAACAAGTACTAATACCTTGTTCTAAGGATGTTTGTATCCTTATGTGCGAAGGTATAGATGTTGTATGTTGTTGTAGTATGTTGTATGTAGTATGTAGTAAGTGATCTCCTCTTCAATGGTTGAATCCTTGTCTTGAATGCAACACTTAGCCTTGAATGGAGACTTAGAAGGAATGCTTGAATGCTTGAGTGCTTGAATGTCGTTTCCACATTTGTTCATCCTCTCCCCGAAATGAGAGAGAAAATGTAGTTTATATACTTGCCAATTAGGGTTAATAGACTGATTTTTCCGACCTTAGGCCGACCAGGAAATTAATTTCCAAATTGCAAACAAAACGACCCGAGACCCCTTAGGAGACCGGGCCCAAAATAGGCCCAAGGACCAGGGCGCTAGGCGCCATGGTCCTGGGGGACCAGGGCACTGGGTGCCCTAGTCCTGAAGGACCAGGGCGCTGGGCGCTCTGGTCCCACCTCCCGGGACAGCAGGGTGCAAGGAGGTTCAGGCCAGGGTGCTTGAAAAATGCAGTTTTTAGTGTTGTGAGCAAGTTTCAGGGTCTCCATTCAGGTTGCGTGTTGCATCACCATCGTGAAGACTGAAATGCAGTAAAAATTGCAAGTGTCACAATTTTAGGATGCTACATTTAGGCCCCACTTTAGCGGGAGTATGTATGCTCATACTTCGGGTAAAGTACAAGGAAACAACATTGAAAGACTTTCACCACGTCAAGGAGGCAAGACACACCAAGCCCCTAGTGGACTAAGGATCTTACGACTTTGATTGACAAAGTAAAAGGGAAGATCACGAGGGAGAACCATGACTGTCAGTAGTAAGGTTCCCTCACTATGAGTCATGCAAGAAAAATACCAAAAATTTTCAAGGCAAAGTTAAGTTCACCAAGAAATTTTCAAGTATCTTGAAAGGATAGACAGGGTGTATGCCCCCTATGTTAAAGCGATCGCACACGCCTCAACGGGGTTGATTGTTTTAACGTAGTGATACACATAAGAAATGAGAAAGGAAAGGAGCACATTATCACAAAGATTTAGCCCCCAAGTGTGAGATAAACCCAAGGATAATAGATACAAAACACAAAGCATGAGGTGACTTCGCTTTCCTCGGGGTCAGTATGCTATATGATAATTCATGTATATATATCATATGTATGTATGCATAATTGTTCTTCATTCCCCAATCAAGGAAGGTCACCTAGAAGAAGGGAACACATGTGTCTTTTGAGTCAACATGAGAGAGACCAAAAGAGATCTCAATGCTTTGCATCATCCTCAAGTAGACAACACTAAGGACAACAAATAGAAGAATGAGAATAACATATAGAAGAAGTAACAAAAGAGAGGAGGAGAGAATCTACTATGCTAATGTAACTAGTCTAGCACGTCATCTACCCCCCGATCTTGCTGATCAATGTTTTGGGAAGGCAGGGAACACACTAGAGGAGGAACATCCAACACAGCAAATGGAGCTATCACAAGATCCAAACAAGGGCTATGTTCATGTTCTGAGCCACATTGTTCTTGTCTAGGAGCTAGGATAAGTGCTTTAGAAAATTCATTAGATAAATGGTTATCAACATCAACAAGTTCATATTCACTATCAGAAGCAAGAGGAGTAACATTTTCATTATGAATAACATTTTCATCTATATCATCATCAAGATTTATAAAAATAGGATCTTTAACTCGTACAGGGTCAAGACCATCATGCATCTTATGTTTAGGAGATTTAGGCTCAATGTCTGGCTAAGGAGAAAATGGAATAATGCTTGTTGAAGGTGTTTTTGGAGATTGTAAAGTTTGAGAAGCAGCTACTTGAGCTCTGAGACGGCGCTTTAGTCGGCGTTCACGTGCAGAACAATTTCGTCTAGTCTTAGTAGGAAGTGAAGAAGATTGAGGAGGAGGAATGTTCTCATCCTTATCACTTGGGTGTTTAGGTTGTGGTCTCTTAGGTTGGATAATAGGAGAAGAAGAAGGTCTCTTCTCTCTATAAAAAGAAGGAGGAGGAACTGCTCCATATAAAGGAGGAATTTTTGGTTTAGGAAGGAGACCAAGTCCATCATGACGAGGAGGTATAGGTCTACTTTTAGAAGGCTTATTAGGCATAGACATAGTCACATCCATAGGGATGGGTTGGGAATCTTCTTGAGGAAAGACATTAGTTTTATCTTTCAAAGGGAGAACTTCCTTCTCTAGAACGATAGGAATGTCAAGTTTGGGTGTTCTAGGTTCACTTAGAGATAGGATCATATCCGTTTTCCACTTTTGATAAGATTTGAAAAGATGATCACTTCGCGGTGGAAGAGATTGGAATTGTTTAGGCCAAAAATAATCAATAGGAACGCTAGAAGTTCTTTCAGCTGGTTTAAAGAGACTATGATTGACAGTAACAACTTCACCATTATGGGGAAATTTTAAAGACTTATGAATAGGAGAAGCAATAGCTTTCATGGAAGATAGCCAAGGATAGCCAAGCTTCACACGAAATTCTTCGGATGAAGGAATAATAGCAAAGTTCATATCAAGAGATTTGTTATGGACCTCAATAGGTAATGTAATAGAACCAATTGCAGGAGAAGAAAATGCATCAAATAATTTCACAATCACATCTGTTTTGTCATAGATCACTTGATTCAATTGCAAAGTAAAAAGAAATTCTTCAGTAATAACATTAACCATGCATGAAGGATCAATAAGTACTCCACGGCAACGTGTATTCAATGAACAATAATATTGAAAGACTAAAATGGATTCAACCACAAAACCCTAGCCTAACAATGAACAAAGATCCACCATAACATATGAAGATAACCTAAGACAATGCAAATAACTCAAAATCACAAAGATTATACCATCACATGTCCAATAGGGTTTTGATCTCCATTCTTCCTATCTCCATTGATCTTGCTTGATATATTTGCTCTCAGATTTTTGTATGCACAAGAGCTCAACAAAGAACGGAATGTGGTTGCAAGTGGAATTGTAGTGTAGTAAGTTGCATGAAAGATCATTAGCATGAGTGATTAGGCATTAGGGTTTGACAATGAAGAAAGCATCTCCTTAAATAGAAGACACAATAAGAAATGGAGGGTTAAGATTGAGAGGTGTAAAAAGAGAGGTCGACTAGGATTAGAGGGTAGGTATAAGAAATACCAAAATAATGAAAGAGGTAGGTAGTGTAGGAATTAAGAGATGAATGACATGTGTCATGTGTAGAAAAAGATAATGAATTAATTAAATAAATAAAGATTTATTTAATTAATAGAAGAAGTAGGACAATTAAATAAATAAAATATTTATTTAATTTAGGAAAGGGATAATTTAAATAAATAAATGTATTTATTTAAATGAGAAATAAGGCTAGAAGAGGATAAATGAATTAATTAAATAAATAAAAATTTATTTAATTAATAGAAGAATTAGGCTTAGATAATTAAATAAATAAAATATTTATTTAATTAGACATGACAATTTTGGGTGTCTACATTTTGCCCCTCTTTGAGACAATGTGGCTTGTCGCGTTGTTTCAAAGAAGATAAGATGAACTGATACAGAGTTGCCCCAGTATGGGAATGATATGCCCCCTCGAGAGATTGGATGAAAAAGTCTGGAAAGAATGTAGACAATCTCTCGATAAGAAAGAAAGGCTAGAATGGAATGGCAGGATAAAGTGACAAAGTCACGGGATGAGAAAGACTGACTCGGGAAATGAAGGCCAGGGCTAGGATAGGCTATAAGATAGACCACGGGGGAAAATACATCCTCATTGTCATCCACACCCTTAGAAGATCACAGTGCAGAGCGAGAAAAGAGTAGCAGCAGTCAGCAGCGATGGCATTCATTCATAGATTCGACCGTGTCTGCCGATTCCAGCGACCAGCCGATGCAGGAGAGCCGGTAAGTACCCGAAAACCTCCTCGTACTTTCACGCATTTTGAGTTTTGTCATAAATGCATGTTTAGGAGCAATAAATGCGCTAGGAATAGGATAGTTGAAAAATGCAAAAACGCGCAACCGCGTCTGTGTCAGTGCCAGGCGCGTCTGTGTCGGGTCCAGGCGTGTCTGTGCCTGGAACCGTGTTTGTGCTGAATGCGGACGCGTTTGTGAAATGTAGAAGCGTTTGTGCTTTGTAGGAGCGTTTATGTCATGTAGGGACGTCTGTGTTCCCTGGTCGCGTTTGTGTCTGACATAGGCACGTTTGTGTTCATAAAACGCGTCTGTGTTGCAGAAGCGCATTTGTGCAGTAGAGAAGTGCGTTTATGTTTTAAAAGTGCGTTTGTGTGTCTAAATGCATGGTTTTAGTCTTTTAGGTCAAATCGGCAGTTCTGTGATGAACATACGCTGTCGATTGGATAAGCTGCTGAGAGGATACACTCAAGCAGGTCCTCTAGAAAGATTAAGATAGATCCAGGCACTTTGTGATGAACAGGGAGCACCAAGATAGGCAGCACTTTGTGATGAACAGGGAGTGCGAATGTGAGTGACACTTTGTGATGAACAGGGAATGTCACACACGTAGTACTTTGTGATAAACAGGGAGCACTACTAGAATAGATAGCAACACTTTGTGATGAACAGTGAGTGTCACTAGGATAGATAGCAACACTTTGTGATGAACAGTGAGTGTCACTAGGATAGATAACCAGATGCATTTAGGTAGCAAGTAGCATTTTGTGATAAACAGTGAATGCCACGGGAACTGACATGATTGAGTTGCTTGACTGCAGGAGTATTTGCCGATGTTAGAGTCACGGGAGAGATTCCCATCGACTCAGAGACTGCGACCAGAGTTGTCGATTCAGGACATGATTTCCATTGAGGAGATGGGTCTCACACAGATGCTCTATGTGCCTGAGTGTCGGGCAAACATGGGGTTGCTGATTGCGTTGGCCGAGAGATGGCACTCAGAGACATGCACGTTTCACCTGCCGATGGGTGAGATGACAGTGACATTGGAGGATGTGTACAGGATACTACATGTCCCTATTGATGGAGAGTTGATTCCCTACGATCGTGATGGTGACAGGGAGGCATTGAGATGGGTTTTTCAGGATCCGGAGTTGGAGATGCGAGCAGGTCATGTAGCCTGGGACACCATGGCTGCCACAGGATTAGCATTGCCAGCAGTTGTTGGGGGAGTCATCAGTGGATATTTGTGTCCAGACAGGGCCACACGAGGATTGGCAGTGGGCTGGGGAGGGGCATTGGAGACGCTGATGGCAGAGCACACTAGGTATGCATGGGGGCCATGTGTCCTGGCACATTTGTATTATGAGCTGCATCAGTTTGTGTACCACGGATCAGTGGGTTTGGGCTGCGACGTGACTCTCTTGCAGGTGTGGGCCTATGAGCACCTTCCCATCACACGGCCGATTCACTTCAGAGGCAGAGGACAGGGACAAAGTTTCGTGCACCTGTATGCCATGATTACATCCCAGCCTCGGATTGGGAGATTGGAGCACTGGAGGAGAGTTATTGATGATATTGACATGGTGATCTGGAGGCCGTACCTGGGGTGCGAGGAGTGGGAGGACGATGCCTTGGAGCTACCATATGTGTTTAGGAGCAGGTATCTGATTGGGCGGACGCCCTATATTCTGGAGAGGCAGCTGGTAGACAGGGTGTGCAGGCAGTTCGGGCGGATTCAGCGGATGCCATGAGGCTCGGGTATGTATGCCCGGACGGTCAGAGATCAGGTGCAGTTTGGCCCACTGTTATCATATGATCAGGCAGTGACACAGTTAGCTGAGATGATGCCGATGCCATGGGATATGCGGTCAGAGGTGGATGATGCAGGGATGGACGTAGAGTACTCTGCGTACTGGGCAGAGCATCCATTTCCCAGATTGACAGATCCGGTAGAGCCACTGGATGGAGAGGGTGGAGGAGATGATGATGATGGAGGAGGGGATGGAGGTAGGGGCCGACGGAGGTGGAGGGGAGTGGTGGGAGAGAGGCGGGTAGCACCTCGAAGGGAGGGAGGACAGGAGAGAGCAGCTCCAGTGGTGAGAGGACGGGGTGGACTGCCCCTACAGGTGCCAGCAGTACAGGGTCCTAGATAGGGACAGAGACAGGTGCAGCCGCAGGGACAGAGACAGGTGCAGCCACAGGTACCTATACAGGCACAGGGACAGGTGCAAGCAGAGGTTGAGGGACAGGCACCTATAGAGGAGGAGCCACAGGCAGAGGCGGAGAGCAGAGACTCTGAGGAGGATGAGGTGGTGAGGCTGCGGGAGATCTGCCAGGGCCAGGCAGATGAGATTGAGGACTTGGTTCGAGAGAGGAACCACCTCAGGATCAGGGTCTGAGACACAGAGCGAGAGAGGGATCAGGCCATCCAGAGATACACAGAGGCCGAGACAGCTCTGAGGGCAGGTAGGCGAGCAGCAGAGGATGCAGGGGCAGGCTACGCCTATGTTTTGCGAGCCGAAGAGGAGATCGCCTACTGGAGGGATCTATACTATGCAGTCGTGCCAGCAGATCAGCGGGCTAGGAGCTTCCATAGATCGTCGCGCACAGCGACGGCTATGGGAGGGAGTCGCAGGAGACAGGCATCCAGCGGTGGGGTCATGGGGCCTCCACCACCACCAGAGAGACAGGGGGATCCTGGGGCGGGTCCATCTATAGCTCAGACTCCGTCGAGGCCAGGCAGCTCCGAGGGAGGGAGTTCCTCATAGCTATAGTGGGCTCCCTATGTATCAGTATATGTATCATTGTTGTATTGTAGACACCTGCGGGTGATTCTTTTGTAGCCATATGATTCTTTTGACATCATTGTATCATGACACTTTTGATTATATATGAGAGATGATCCATTTTTTGTGGCAGCTATATGCATGTGTACCTTATGTGATGAGATGTTCTTATGTGATACATGTTTTATGATATGGATGCTTATATGATGCAATGCAATATATTTTTATTCTTTTATGTTTTATATGTGATGCATGATGCAAATGTGAATGTATGTAATGCAAATGAATATGATAATGCAAATGATTATTTACATAATGAAAATGTGAGATGTGCTAACATGTGTTGTATGCAGGATGTGATGCAATTGTGATATCTATATGTATGTATGAAATGCTTATATGTGGTGATGTAGGTGTAACTATATGAAATGCAAATGTTTTTGGTGTGTCATTATACTCAGTCATGTGATAGCGGACTCGAGAAGGACAATGGAAGTCAATCAAGACAAGGGGATGAAAGACAGAAGATATGAATGTGAAAGAGCTTCTTGTGCGTTATCATCATTGAGCTTTATTATGGCAAAATAGGTTATGACAATCGAGGCATTTGTTCGGCCCAGAAAGTCATTGTACCTATTTGCATGGAGATAAGACAGTCACAAACAAGGAATGCCCCAGTTCATACTAGACTCACAGTGTCCTCATATCCTTGGACAAGTCATAGCATTACTAAAAGACAATCCACAGACAGCAAATGCAAATAGGTGACGATACCCCATCCTCGCCTTTCTAGTCAAAGACATCCTGGAGATAGAATCTCTAGTCAAAGACATCCTGGAAAAGCTAAAAGACATGTCACCAAAAAGATAAAATCAAACGAAAACCAAGACTCGACACCAACATCCACTGTAGTCCTCAAGTTTAGTGTCTCTTGTCACTTGTATAAGTCTAATTCGATTGTGGTCACAATGTTTACTTTCACAAAAAGGGATAGATAGCACTGAACCATATGTTGTCTGAGTCTATTGAAAGATTTTGATTTTGTTGAAGCCCATTGTTGCTGCTGTGTCTCATTTGAAACTGACTGAATCCATGAAACTGATACTTTATTGTGGAGAAGATGGAACTTTATTGTGGATCCTTGATGCAAAGGCTGCTTTATTGCGGATTGTGCGCGGATAGACTGAAGGAAGCTGGAAGAAACTGTACTCCTTGAAACATGTGATGTTCTCAGTTCCACACCCATTACTAGATGTAGGAATTGGCCGTAGTCACAGATAGGATCTGATTTATTATGGATGAAAAGGGAGTGAAAAGGGAGGGTTATGGATGGCCAACCAATCTTAGGTAGATCAATAACAAGCCATGATGGGAATGGGTAAGTTTATTGTGAACGAATAGGTTGTGAGTGTGTGCAAAGTGAAAGGATGAAAGAGAATCCTGAAGGAGAGAGGAGCAATGTCTCTACACATGGCGCTGGTGACCCAGTTTTCACCATGGTACTTGCCCAGGGCGCCATCGAAGTGGTTTTCACCGTTGGACGAAATTATTTCTTTTTACTTTTTTTTTTCAATTTTTCAATTTTTTTTGTTGTCACAAGGCGCCTGTTTGCCAGGTTTTCACCAAGTAACGATTTTTTTGTTTTATAATTTTTTTTGTATTTTTGAAAATTTTTGATTTTTTTTTTTTTGTATTTTTGCATTAGGATGTTCCGAAGAGCTTATGTGTAGAACCTGCGAAGGTGCATGCTGTTGATAGGATCCTCCAAGGATTCACCTTCTGAAGTTGAGAGTTGATATGCCCCAGATCCATATACCGCTGTGATGATGTAAAGACCAAGCCAGTTTGGTTCGAACTTGCCCTTCTTATCTCTGTTTTGCTGATTTTTGGGGTTCTCTCTGAGTACCAAGTCACCTACCTCAAATGTGCAAGGCTTGACTTTATGATTGTAACTGCATTGTTCCTTGACTGAATGATGTGTAGCTTGAGTGACTGTCTTCCTTGATAAAGGAACTGAGATAGAATTACTAGTGTGTGGACTACGTAGGCCCGTATGCATGTCACCTGAAGAAGTTTGGGCATCACTGATAGCAAAGTCCTTTGAGGAAGCTCCATTAAAGGTCCATGATGTATCACCAGAAGGAAAAGGATGTGTGGAACAAGTGGATGAGTTATGAAGGCTTATGATTGTGAAAAGAAGTGAAAGTAGGATAGCATGATGGAGACTTAAGATCAACAAGTATGCTTTTTGACTTAAAATTGTAGAACTTTTGCCCCCAGTTATTTTGATATTAGGGGAGATCAACTCTTGCTCTTTTTCTTTTATAGGAGTTTTATCCTTGAATTTGATTTTTGCAGAGTCCAATAGCTTTTGATTTTGATTTGGACTAAAGGACTTTTCTTTAGTTTTTACTTTTAGATTTTTCTTTTCAAAGCTTGATTTGTGATCCCCAATGAGTAAGAGCTTTTGTAATTCTTGTTGATCCAAGTTTGGGAGCGAAGTGGAAATGGAATGAGTGGATGAAATGGTAAGGCTATGTGAGTTCTCAAGAGGGTTGGCGATATGCTCAATAGATTCTTCACTGGAACCACTCTTAGGACTATTGATATCAAGAGCTGCTTGCACCGCTGGAGGAGACTTGCATTCGGACTTAGTAGCCACAACACTAGGTGGTTCACACACAATTCCTTGGTCTTGCATATTGCTTGTAGATTGTTCTTGTCGATTGAATGTCTTAGGAGACTGTGGGAGTTGATCAACATGAAAGATATACTCACCACATCCCATGTCTTTAATCTTGAACTTGTCTTCTTTTAGCTCTGCCTGTTTTGATGTAGAAGCTTTTAAGGATTCAGGATCCACATATGCCGATGAAGGAATAGCTTCGTGATTGACTACCATTGTTATTTCTGATCTAGGTTGTAGATTGTTGCAATAGATGAATGGATTTGGATCCGCTTTGACAGTCACTTCAGCTCCATTGTGTGGGAACTTGATACATCGATGATATGTAGATGGTATTGCTCTCATTTCATGAATCCAAGGACGTCCTAGTAATATGTTGTATGTGAGATCAAGATCAAGGACTTGAAAAACCACATCCTTTGTAACTGGCCCAACTTTGAGAGGTAAGATGACTGTGCCCTTGGATGAACGCTCTTCATCATCATATGCCTTGATGGTAATTTGGTTTGTAGAATTCACAGCCTTGTCAGAATATCCCAATTGTTTAATGGTACTCAAGGTACAAATGTTAAGACCTGCTCCTCCATCTATCAGGACTCGCTTTATTCGGTGTTTATGTATGAAGGCTTCAATATGTAGAGGTGCATTATGAGGCTGACTTATGGAGGCGTCATCAGCTTCTGTGAATGTGAGGGAGTGTGGAACGGATAAATATCCCACCATGGCTTGAAACTGGTCCACGTTTAGATCCATAGGGACAGAAGTATCTCTCAAGGTTTTGTCAAGGACAGCTTTATGTGCAGGAGATATAAGTAAGAGCTCAAGAATAGAGATGAGTGCGGGTGTTTTCCCTAATTGCTCTACAAGGTCATACTCAGACTTAGTTGACGGAAGATTGGTATTCTTAGTAGAGGTACCTGGCAATGTGATCTTACCTCGATGGGTTGTAACATGACATTCAAAGGTAGACGCGGACGAAGATCCCACACCTTTTAGGACAATTTTGGGTCTTTTAGAAGGATTCTCAGGATTTTTATTTTTGATAGTAATGGTAGAAATATGATTGTCCATTGAGATGTGATTAATGGTAGAATCATAATTGTAAGGTGCTCTGGTGTAATTAGCTTGATCATCTGTGACTTTGCCTTTTCCCTTGTCATGTTTTGGGAATGGTTCCTTAAACACCTCATGCTCTTGGTTAGATGAATGTCCCTCAATCTCTATATCTCCTCTATCAATGAGATCTTGCACAATGTTTTTCAATCGATGGCAATTACTTGTCTTGTGACCCTTGCTCTTATGAAACTCACAAAATTCATCATCATTCCACCAATTCGGTTTTACCTTTGGTTCATATGGAGGAAAATCTGGGACTGTGATCACTTTGTTTGCTACAAGCTTTTTGAATACTGATTCAAGTGGTTCTCCCAATGGAGTATACTTCCTTCGTGGTTTAGCAGCCGTTTGATTGTTCACTTGATTATTGGTAGAATTTGAACCAGAAAAGACGAACTTTGGTCTCACTGTGTTGGCATCAACAACACCATCATTAACTGTGTTCTTGTTCTTGTTCCAAAATTTTGGTTTGTCCTTTCCTTTGAAGTCCTCTTTGTTTTCTTTGAATAGTTTGATAACTCCTTGTTCAATTAAGACTCTTTCTGTTGCTAGGCCCTTTTCAATGACATCCTTGAATGTAGACAAACAAGCTTTTCTGAGATCATAGCCAATAGCCTTGTTAACATTTTGTGTGAACATCTCCACCATTTGTTTTTGCGGGATCTCACAAGAGCATCTGCTAGCTAAGTTTCTCCATCTCTATAAAAATGTTGCGAAAGATTCTCCTTCTTTTTGTTTAGTATTGCACAAGGTAGTAACTGAGACATCTGTTTCAATGTTATAAGAAAAATGCTGAATGAATGCTTCTGCCAAGTCGCCCCATGACTTAATACCGGGAGGTAATTGAGAAAACCATTCCATAGCTTGATCTCCTAAGCTCTGTGGGAACAACCTCATTAAGTATGTTTCTTCTACCGCTACCTCAATGCAAGCTGTGAAGAATTGTCTTATATGTGCCTTGGGGTCTCCTCTCCCTCTATATTTGTCAAATTTTGGTGTTACAAAGTGCGGAGGAAACGGAGGCATTGGAATGCTCTTATCAAATGGATAAGGGCATATATCTCTCATAGTATATGTGGGTTTTGATGTGCCCATATCTTCCACTTTCTTTTGTAGATCTCTAATTTGTTGCTCCAAATTATTTTTGGGAGGAGATTGATTTCTTGTAGCATACCCCATGTTTGAAACACCCATTTGAGGAGGAGCGTGCTGCATGTATGGATGATACTGATCGTAGACATGTCCATATGGAGGTCTATATTGTTGCGACATGTATGGAGCACTTGGCATAACTTCTTGTTGAGGAACCCCATATCTGTTTGGTGTATATAAACCATATTCAATAGGCCTTTCATTTTCCATTGTGTTGCCCCCAATTTTGGCATGAGGTCTTCTTGTGTCAAGATTTTGAGGAAGTCCTTGAGTATCCATTTGTCTTGGTTGACCCATATCTTGAGCATGTGTTTGAGCATAGGGCCTCCATGATGGTCTTTGAGTGTAAGTATCATACATTTGAGCTTGTGTATGTGGGATTGCTGGTTTCTGAAGCAAAACTGATGGTGACTCCGGCATCATATTATTTGGTCCTCCATTATGAGGTTGAGTTTGTTGTGAAGGTCTACTTTCCATAAGTTGAGATAAGTCAAAATCATGTGGTATCTTGGTGCCACTTTGTGCCATCATGTTTAGGAAATATTGACGATCTCTCTTCATTATCTCTTCAACCAATCTATTGAATTGAGGATCCATTATAGATTCTTGTATGTCTGCTGAAAGTATTGAAGAATTGTCCACGGTGTCATTGTGTGTAGCGTTGTGTATAGTGTTTGTGCTTTCCACATTTGGATTGTGTCTATAAACATTCATGTCTGGTAATGTATTGTGCTCAGGATTGTAGAAGACGTCATTGTCATACTCATAAGAACTCATGTTTGCGGATTCTTGAGCTTCTTTTGTTATTCTCCTAGATTTTTGAAGGCGGGTTTCAACCATGAACTAGGTGTTTAGCAATATGTGAGAGACTAGACGAAAATGACAAGAGTATGGAAGACCAAGAGTTGTATGGAGTGTAAATGAATCTTGAGGTGTACTTGCAATGCCCAAAGTGTAAGACCAAGTATGTAAGTAGTAGAGTAGGTGTGACTTCCAAAGAGAGGATAGTTTCTCTTTATGAGGTAAGCTGACCTTGACTCTAAGTAAGACCAAATGAGACCCAAAGGTAAGAAACCTTGATGAGGGACCACTTAGCAAAATGTAGTAGTATGTAGTGTGTTGACAAAGTATGATGAGGACAAGCAAGTGACCTTTTGACTCAAGTTTAGACAATTGTGAATGTAAAATGTGATGTGAAGCAATGATGGACTGTGTGAGACCTTAGAACAGGCTGAATGCTAGATGAAATCTGAAGAGACAACCTAGGAAGCTCAAGTATGCCGAAATTGATTTCTTTTGTTTGTTTGACTGTTAAAATTTTTCAAATCCTAACACAGACGCCTCTGTATACTTCACAGACGCGGTTTTAAGACACAGACGCTACTCTGTTTAATGCAGACGTGATTCTGAGATTTTCCTGTTGCTGTTTGCCGGGACTGTAACAGTTTTTGCAATTGTGGACACAGACGCGCCTTTATACTTCACAGGCGCGATTCCCAGACACAGACGTGTCTCTGCTCGACACAGACGCTGATAAAATCACAAACGCTATTATGTACTTCACAGACGCGTCTATCCGACACAGACGCGGTTTAAACAGACACAGACGCGTTTCTGTAACCTTAGTGCAATCTTTCCTATCTGTGAATTTGTTTTGCTGTGACCAAATCTGATTTTTCGACTGTTTTTCGTGACAAGAGGACACAGTGTTGATGACTCAATGTTTGCAGACTGCTTAGACTCCAAAAAGTGTGTTGTTTGATGTAAAAAGTTTTTTTGCATACACTTGAAGACACAAAAGACACAATGTTTTGTTGTTTTGTCCTTGAGTGTTTGAATGTTTATCATAAGTCAAGCACAATTCTTATGGCTGGCCAAGACAATAGTTGTTGATCCCACATGGGGTTTTACCCCCGAGGCTACGCTATTCAAAGCGGATACTTAGATGCTTGACCTCACTGGCTCCACCCTCGGCACTCACTTCTCGGGTCAGCCAAGCATCAGTCCCCATGAAAACTCTCCATGGCGAACTTTGTATCTCTACTAAGAACCGTATGTGTGTGGGCCGCTACCAGAGGTCCGACCTCCTGCCCCAACAACTAGAAGGATTTGGGCTTCTAAAACAAAGAGGTGCTAGTAAGGGCATCCGCTCGTGTGGCCATACATGCGGCACTTTCAGCTCTGTAAATACAGAAGGCTCCCAGCCGGTAGGGGTTACGCCCTACAAATGATCAAATAAATTTGATCAAACGGGTTTATGGGGAGACATAGTGTCGGTATGAACTAATCAGCACACGTTATTCATAGTTTTCACCATGAATACATTTGATTATAGTGGCTTGGAAGAAGATGGCTTTTCTTTTGCTACCACTTGGGTCGTTCTCTTCTCACTAGTAGTCCTAATGACCACACGGGAAGACAGGCCCTCTAAAGAGTAAACAAGAAGAGCCTATTGCTCAAGACACAAAAGACAATGATTCAATTTTAGTGCACCAATTGAAGTGTTTGCTAAGCTATGAAACAAGGCACACAATAAAAACTACAAAACCCTAGCTAAGGCCCTGCAACAAAATTGTTAGTAGTTTGGGTTGTTTCAAATGATAACCCCTTCCTGCAAGCACACAAGTTAGGTAAATTTTTAGAAAACCCAAAAAGACTTTGTGAAAAAGGGGCCTTCAACAAAAACGTATTTGCCTCCAAAGCAAGCTGCACAAATCAGGTTAGCTAGATCTGCAAAGGTTAGCCGAAAATAAACCAGATCTAAAACCCTAAATACAAAATCCAAAAACCCGAATTGAAAAACTTGAAAAATTTGCAAAACGGAATGCACAGACGCTGTTATACCAGACACAGACGCGTCTTCCAGACACAGACGCGGTTCTGTGAGACGCAGACGCGATCAAAGAACACAGACGCGATAAGATGATGCACAGACGCGATTCGGAATCACAGACGCGACTTTTGGAAACCTGCAAAAATAAAAAATGACAGAAACACAGACGCGATTCCAGAAACCTGCAAAAAATAAAATCTGGCAAAACACAGACGCAATTTTCGATATCACAGACACCTCTAAAATACAAAAACGCGATCCGAACACTCGCAGACGCAGAAAAAAACCTAAAATATCGTCGAAATCGTCTGATCTGCAACTTCAAAAATGCAAAATCTGCAACAAAATTGTTAAATGCAAAGGGACAAGAGTCTCACCGGGCGTGCCAAAATGTTTATGGTGAAAATGGATAACAATGAACAATAATATTGAAAGACTAAAATGGATTCAACCACAAAACCCTAGCCTAACAATGAACAAAGATCCACCATAACATATGAAGATAACCTAAGACAATGCAAATAACTCAAAATCACAAAGATTATACCATCACATGTCCAATAGGGTTTTGATCTCCATTCTTCCTATCTCCATTGATCTTGCTTGATATATTTGCTCTCAGATTTTTGTATGCACAAGAGCTCAACAAAGAACGGAATGTGGTTGCAAGTGGAATTGTAGTGTAGTAAGTTGCATGAAAGATCATTAGCATGAGTGATTAGGCATTAGGGTTTGACAATGAAGAAAGCATCTCCTTAAATAGAAGACACAATAAGAAATGGAGGGTTAAGATTGAGAGGTGTAAAAAGAGAGCTCGGCTAGGATTAGAGGGTAGGTATAAGAAATTTACCAAAATAATGAAAGAGGTAGGTAGTGTAGGAATTAAGAGATGAATGACATGTGTCATGTGTAGAAAAAGATAATGAATTAATTAAATAAATAAAGATTTATTTAATTAATAGAAGAAGTAGGACAATTAAATAAATAAAATATTTATTTAATTTAGGAAAGGGATAATTTAAATAAATAAATGTATTTATTTAAATGAGAAATAAGGCTAGAAGAGGATAAATGAATTAATTAAATAAATAAAAATTTATTTAATTAATAGAAGAATTAGGCTTAGATAATTAAATAAATAAAATATTTATTTAATTAGACATGACAATTTTGGGTGTCTACAGTCAAGTTTGGGTGTTCTAGGTTCACTTAGAGATAGGATCATATCCGTTTTCCACTTTTGATAAGATTTGAAAAGATGATCACTTCGCGGTGGAAGAGATTGGAATTGTTTAGGCCAAAAATAATCAATAGGAACGCTAGAAGTTCTTTCAGCTGGTTTAAAGAGACTATGATTAACAGTAACAACTTCACCATTATGGGGAAATTTTAAAGACTTATGAATAGGAGAAGCAATAGCTTTCATGGAAGATAGCCAAGGATAGCCAAGCTTCACACGAAATTCTTCGGATGAAGGAATAATAGCAAAGTTCATATCAAGAGATTTGTTATGGACCTCAATAGGTAATGTAATAGAACCAATTGCAGGAGAAGAAAATGCATCAAATAATTTCACAATCACATCTATTTTGTCATAGATCACTTGATTCAATTGCAAAGTAAAAAGAAATTCTTCAGTAATAACATTAACCATGCATGAAGGATCAATAAGTACTCCACGGCAACGTGTATTCTTGACTTTTGCAACTATGTATAAAGGACCATCAGGTGCTCTAATGGTTTCACTAGAATCAAATGTGATGGAAGGTTCTTTAGGGATTTCTTGCTGCTCTACAAAGTTAATCACATTCGGAGTCATAGACACAAGACCATCAGATGAGAGAGAGGAATCATTAGCCTCAATCGCATTAGAGGTATGAGAAGGTAATGGATCAGTAAAAATCTGAAGATTTTGGTTAGGAGGAGCTACAGATGTATTGCCTTTATCATTCACTCCAGAAACAGAGATAGTATTATTATCAATCAAATCTTGAATTTTACCCTTTAAAGAAAAATATTTTTCAGTATCATGCCCAGGCTGACGATGAAAGTGACAAAAAGATTTGTTATCAAAATAAGGTGAAGTAATCTTTGCAGGATCAATTTGCCTTATAGGAGGAAGAGTAAGCACATTTTGTTCCAATAACTTATTCATAATACTATGTAATGATTCATTCAAAGGAGTATACTTTCTTTCTTTCTTGAAAAACTTAGAAATAGGAGGCACACCTGATGCTGCATTCACATTGTTGTTGATGATGTTTTCATTGAATTTGATGGAATCTCTGTTCGGTTTAAACTTCCCAAATGGTTGTTGACTGCTATCACCCTTATCACTCAGAGCCATAGGATTTGATTGTTCCATTTGACTCACAGTCAGTTGATAATTGTGAAGAGTGGCACACAACTATTGGAAAGAAGTAAACTCAGAAAACAGAAGTTTGTCTCGAATATCTTTTTGCTAATTAGAAATAAAGATTCTTTGAATATCATTGTCAGGCACTGGAAAAGAAATTTGAGCATACAGATGCTTATATCTACCAATGAAATCAGTCACTTTTTCTTTAACACCTTGTTTACAATGCATTAAATCAATCAAAGTAACTTTAGGACTTATATTGTTTTGAAATTGTTGAATGAAAGCATTTGCAAGTTGTTCGAAAGAAGTAATAGAATAAGAAGGCAATGAGCAATACCATTGTAGGGCTTTGTCTCTTAATGTTCTAGTAAACAGTTTTGCAAGCAACCTTTGGTCATAAGCAAAATCAGTACAAATTGTTTGAAAAGTCTTAACATGTGTTAGAGGATCACCTTTACCATTATAAAGCTCCAAATGTGGGATTTCAACATGTTTAGGAGGGATAGCTCGAACAATATCAAGAGAAAGTGGGCTCGCAACATCAAATGTGGGCACACTAAACCTAGATTGATTCATAGAGGCAATTTGTTGTTGTAAAGAAGAGACAGTTTGTGCAAGATTGTTAATGGTCGCTTTAGTCGAAGAATTCATATTAGATGTGTTAGATTGAGATGGAGGTGTTATGTTATTGAAAGAAGGTAAAGAGTAAGGTGGTGGGACCCTATGATATATAGGCATAGGAGATGATTGGACAGGGGGAACACTACAAGGAGGAATGGAATGGTTAAATCAATTGCCCCCTTGCGTCATGTTCATTTGTGGAGATGTAATAGGGACACTCATTGAAGGAATGAATGAAGAAGTCGGATTGAATGAAGGAATAGGGTTAATTGAAGAGGAAGGATTGCCCCCATGACTAGTGATCATAGGGGGAATGTCTTGTATAGAAGTAGTCATTATGTTTGATGTAAAGGTAGGTATGCTAGCAATAGAAGTTGTCAAAGGAATAGAATGATTGACTTGTGTAGGAGGTTGTGTATAACCTAAAGATTTGGCACAACTCTTCATAGGCATCACGTTTGAATTCACAATGTGTGAAATACCATGCAAAATATCAATTCCATTCTTATCACTTTGAAGCATACGTTTTAGACCCTCAATTAAAGGAAGAGCTTGACTATCGGGATACTCATGAGACATCCATTGGTGAAAATCATCAAATTGATTATCCAATTTCGAGAGTTGTTCTACAGAAACCTCATGGAGAGCTTCTTCATCATTAGGAGGATTAGAGGAATTACCCATGTCCTCGTTAAAAAGGCTATTCAAATTAGGTTCCATCTCCTCGGTAGTTAAACCTCGGAAAGACTTAATTCTACGGCTTCGTCTAACGAGAATAGTGGAAGTAGGGCTTATTGTTGTAAAACTCATGCACTAGAGAGAGAGAGAAGATTTTGAATTTTAGAGGTAGCAATTTTCAGTAAAATCAGCCAATCTTCTGGATTTAAGCTGTTAAATGCAATCACGACAGTCTCCCGAAATTTCGGAAAAAATGTCCGGGACCGTGGCGCTCGGAGTGCAACATGGTCCTTGCAACTTTTTTCGAAATTTGCAGGGATGAAAGGTATGATGATTTTAAAGCTAATCTGAAAAAATTGAGTGATTTTACGATCTGTAGATAGGCCAAATTAAAGTTGCAAATTCAAAATTGAACCCTATCAAGATTGTCGAAAAATGCAAAATCTGAATTTTGAAAAAGAGAGGGAAACTGAAATTTTGAATTTTATGATTTTAGAGGGAATGCCAAAAGCAATGCAAGTTTTGAAATTCAAAAGTTGACTCAATTTCACGCAAAATTCAATTTTGAAAGTGGAAATCAAAGTTGTTGTAATTAAGCACTTAATTTCAAAAGTCACAAATTGCAAGAATTTAATAAAGCACTGAAATTTCGAATGAATGCAAACACACTTTTCAGATTTAGGACAGTAAGAAAACAATTTTGACACAAAATTTCAATTTCAATAATTTTTGAATGATTAGGAGCCCTAAACCAAGCAATCACAAGACCAACTTTGACTGTAATTTTGAAAATGTTATAATTGACAAAATCAGCCAAAATTCTGGATTTTAGAAGGAAAATACAGTAAGATCTCACTCCCGAAATTTCAGAAAAAATGTCGGGGATGATGGCGCTCGGAGTGCACACGGTCCTCACAACTTTTTTCCAAATTTTCAGGGATGAAAGATATTGTGATTTTATTGTGGAATCCAAAGTTACAGCTGATTTGGAGATGTTTTGATCGGTCAAATTGTCGGACAAAGGTTGAATCAAGAGGGTTTCAAAAATTAGGGTTTTGACACTTAACCACTTAATTTTCAAAATTAAAGCACAAATATGAACTGATAATTTGTAATAGAAGGGTAGATCTGAAGCAAGCATTAACAATTAAACATTTCACAAGTTCAATTACTAAAAAGAAATTTTAGGGTTTTTATGCAATCACCTCTAAAATTTTGCAAAAGATCAAACTGTAGCGTCCTAAAATTGTGACACTTGCAATTTCGACTACATTTCGGTCTTCACGATGGTGGCGCAACACGCAACCTGAATGGAGACCCTGAAACTTGCTCACGACACTAAAAACTGCATTTTTCAAGCACCCTGTCCTGAACCTCCTTGCACCCTGCTGTCCCGGGAGGTGGGACTAGAGCACCCAGCGCCCTGGTCTTTTAGGACCAGGGCACCCAGTGCCCTGGTCCCCCAGGACCATGGCGCCTAGCACCCTGGTCCCTAGGCCTATTTTGGGCCCGGTCTCCTAAGGGGTCTCGAGTCTTTTTGTTTGC
Organism: Cryptomeria japonica; assembly: GCF_030272615.1. Taxonomy (NCBI): domain Eukaryota; kingdom Viridiplantae; phylum Streptophyta; class Pinopsida; order Cupressales; family Cupressaceae; genus Cryptomeria; species Cryptomeria japonica. Next base: position 734,517,731 of record NC_081409.1, read on the forward strand.
AAATTGGAAAATTAACTTTCCTGGTCAGCCTAAGGTCGAGAAAATCAATCTATTAACCCTAATTGACAAGTATATAAACTACATTTTTCTCTCTCATTTGGCATGAGGAGGATATGGGTACAAGTGTGGAAACTATACTCAAACATTCAAGCATTCAAGCATTCAAGCATTCAAGCATTCCTTCTAAGTCTCCATTCAAGGCTAAGTGTTGCATTCAAGTCAAGGATTCAACCATTGAAGAGGAGATCACTTACTACATACTACATACAACATACTACAACAACATACAACATCTATACCTTCACACATAAGGATACAAACATCCTTAGAACAAGGTTGCAAGTATGCGGCTGAAATTGAAGATCTGGAATCCTTGTGCAGAGACGAACAGATCCCCCTTCGTTTCGCGGATTTTTCGGAGGACCATGGCGCCGGGTGCCATCGTCCCGACAACTTTTGCTCAAATTTGCAGGACAGCGTCGTATCAACATTTTACTACTAATTCCAGGTCCACAGCTTCATACTATATCCCTATCTTAGTTTATAAGCAAATCTTTGTCACTTTCTATGCATTCCTAGCTTAATTCTTCTATCAACATTCTTTACAAAAGAGGGTAGCCTTGCTTTCTTAACCCTTGAAACACATTTAGCATCCAATCTTGCATTGTGTGAGATTGAATCTTGTGGGTTTCAACCCCTCTTTTGAATGTAAAGTCTCTCCCCTAAGTGAAAACCATCAACCCTAGCGATCTCCCTTCTCTCTCCTCAGAGCTGGAAGAAGGGAGAGCAACTAGGGTTCGATTGTGATTTTCCGCTTTACATTTTGGTGAACCCGACATGAACATCCTTTCTGATTATTCATGATTAGATCTGAAAATTGATTCCTTGATTACATTTCCATGTTTGATCTTTTGCAAAGTTTAGAGGTTGATTGCATAAAAACCCTAAATTTTCTTTTTGGAAATTGAACTTGTGAAATATTTAATTGTTAATGCTTGCTTCAGATCTGCCCTTCTATTGCAAATTATCAGTTCATATTTGTGCTTTAATTTTGAAAATTAAGTGGTTAAGTGTCAAAACCCTAATTTTTGGAACACTCTTGATTCAACCTTTGTCCGACAATTTCACTGATCAAAACATCTCCAAATCAGCTGTAACTTTGGATTCCGCAATAAAATCACAATATCTTTCATCCCTGAAAATTTGGAAAAAAGTTATGAGGACCGTGTGCACTCCGAGCGCCATCGTCCCCAACATTTTTTCCGAAATTTCGAGAGCAAGATCTTACTGTATTTTTCTGCTAAAATCCAGAATTTTGGCTGATTTTATCAATTATAATACTTTCAAAATTACAGTCAAAGTTGGTCTAGTGATTGCTTGGTTTAGGGCTTCTAATCATTCAAAAATCATTGAAATTGAAATTTTGTGTCAAAATTGTATTCTTACTGTCCTAAATCTGAAAAGTGTATTTGCATTCATTTGAAATTTCAGTGCTTTCTTCAAATTCTTGCAATTTGTGACTTTTGAAATTAAGTGCTTAATTACAACAACTTTGATTTCCGCTTTCAAAATTGAATTTTGCATAAAAATTGAGTCAATTTTTGAATTTTAAAATTTGCATTGCTTTTGGTATTCCCTCTAAAATCATAAAATTCAAAATTTTAGTTTCCCTCTCTTTTTCAAAATTCAAATTTTGCATTTTTCGACAATCTTGGTAGGGTTCAATTTTGAGATTGCAACTTTAATTTGGCCTATCTACAGATCGTAAAATCACTCAATTTTTTCAGATTAGCTTTAAAATCATCATACCTTTCATCCCTACAAATTTCAAAAAAAGTTGCAAGGACCGTGTTGCACTCCGAGCGCCACGGTCCCTGACATTTTTTCCGAAATTTCAGGAGACTGTCGTGATTGCATTTAACAGCTTAAATCCAGAAGATTGGCTGATTTTACTGAAAATTGCTACCTCTAAATTCAAAATCTTCTCTCTCTTTCTAGTGCATGAGTTTTACAACAATAAGCCCTACTTCCACTATTCCCATTAGACGAAGCCGTAGAATTAAGTCTTTCTGAGGTTTAATTACCGAGGAGATGGAACCTAATTTGAATAGCCTTTTTAACGAGGACATGGGTAATTCCTCTAATCCTCCTAATGATGAAGAAGCTCTCCATAAGGTTTCTGTAGAACAACTTTCGAAATTGGATAACCAATTTGATTATTTTCACCAATGGATGTCTCATGAGTATCCCGATAGTCAAGCTCTTCCTTTAATTGAGGGTCTAAAACGTATGCTTCAAAGTGATAAGAATGGAATTGATATTTTGCGTGGTATTTCAAACATTGTGAATTCGAATGTGATTCCTATGAAGAGTTGTGCCGAATCTTTAGGTTATACACAACCTCCTACATAAGTCAATCATTCTATTCCTCTGACAACTTCTATTGCTAGCATACCTACCTTTACATCAAACATAATGACCACTTCTATACAAGACATTCCCCCTATGATTACCAGTCATGGGGGCAATCCTCCTTCTTCAATTAACCCTATTCCTTCATTCAATCCGACTTCTTCATTCATTCCTTTAATGAGTGTTCCTATTACATCTCCACAAATGAACATGATGCAAGGGGGCAATTCATTCAACCATTCTATTCCTCCTTGTAGTGTTCCTCCTGTCCAATCATCCCCTATGATTGACTATCATAGAGTCCCACCACCTTATTCTCTACCTTCTTTCAATAACATAACACCTCCATCTCAATCTAACACACCTAATATGAATCCTTCAACTGAAGCGACCATTAACAATCTTGCACAAACTGTCTCTTCTTTACAGCAACAAATTGCCTCTATGAATCAATCTAAGTTTAGTGTGCCCACATTTGATGTTGCGAGTCCACTTTCTCTTGACATTGTTCGAGCTATCCCTCCTAAACATGTTGAAATCCCACATTTGGAGCTTTATAATGGTAAAGGTGATCCTCTAACACATGTTAAGACTTTTCAAACAATTTGTACTGATTTTGCTTATGACCAAAGGTTGCTTGCAAAACTGTTTACTAGAACATTAAGAGACAAAGCCCTACAATGGTATTGCTCGTTGCCTTTTTATTCTATTACTTCTTTCAAACAACTTGCAAATTCTTTCATTCAACAATTTCAAAACAATATAAGTCCTAAAGTTACTTTGATTGATTTAATGCATTGTAAACAAGGTGTTAAAGAAAAAGTGACTGATTTCATTGGTAGATATAAGCATTTGTATGCTCAAATTTCTTTTCCAGTGCCTGATAATGATATTCAAAGAATCTTTATTTCTAATTTACAAAAAGATATTCGAGACAAACTTTTGTTTTCTGAGTTTACTTCTTTCCAACAGTTGTGTGTGACTCTTCACAATTATCAACTGACTGTGAGTCAAATGGAACAATCACATCCTATGGCTCCGGGTGATAAGGGTGATAGCAGTCAACAACCATTTGGAAAGTTTAAACTGAACAGAGATTCCATCAAATTCAATTAAAACATCATCAACAACAATATGAATGCAGCATCAGGTGTGCCTCCTATTTCTAAGTTTTTCAAGAAAGAAAGAAAGTATACTCCTTTGAATGAATCATTGCATAGTATTATGAATAAGTTATTGGAACAAAATGTGCTTACTCTTCCTCCTATACGACAAATTGATCCTGCAAAGATTACTTCACCCTATTTTGATAACAAATCTTTTTGTCAATTTCATCGTCAGCCTGGGCATGATACTGAAAAATGTTTTTCTTTAAAAGGTAAAATTCAAGATTTGATTGATAATAATACTATTTCTGTTTCTGGAGTGAATGATAAAGGCAATACATCTATAGCTCCTCCTAACCAAAATCTTTAGATTTTTACTGATCCATTACCTTCTCACACCTCTAATGCGATTGAGACTAATGATTCCTCTCTCTCATCTGATGGTCTTGTGTCTATGACTCCGAATGTGATTAACTTTGTAGAGCAGCAAGAAAACCCTAAAGAACCTTCCATCACGTTTGATTCTAGTGAAACCATTAGGGCACCTGATGGTCCTTTATACATAGTTGCAAAAGTCAAGAATACACCTTGCCGTCGAGTACTTATTGATCCTTCGTGCATGGTTAATGTTATTATTGAATAATTTCCTTTTACTTTGCAATTGAATCAAGTGATCTATGACAAAACAGATGTGGTTGTGAAATTATTTGATGCATTTTCTTCTCCTGTAATTGGTTCTATTACATTACCTATTGAGGTCCATAACAAATCCCTTGATGTGAACTTTGCTATTATTCCTTCATTTGAACAATTTCGTGTGAAGCTTGGCTATCCTTGGCTATCTTCCATGAAAGCTATAGCTTCTCCTATACATAAATGCTTGAAATTTCCCCATAATGGTGAAGTTGTTACTGTCAATCATAGTCTCTTTAAACCAGCTAAAAGAACTTCTAGCGTTCCTATTGATTACTTTTGGCCTAGACAATTCCAATCCCTTCCTCCGTGAAGTGATCATCTTTTCAAATCTTATCAAAAGTGGAAAACAGATATGATCCTATCTTTAAGTGAACCTAGAACACCTAAACTTGACATTCCTATTGTTCTTGAGAAGGAAGTTCTTCCATTGAAAAATAAAACTAATATCTTTCCTCAAGAATATTCTCAACCCATCCCTATGGATGTGACTATGTCTATACCTAATAAACCTTCTAAAAGTAGACCTATACCTCCTCGTCATGATGGACTTGGTCTCCTTCCTAAACCAAAAATTCCTCCTTTATATGGAGCAGTTCCTCCTCCTTCCTTCTATAGAGAGAAGAGACCTTCTTCTTCTCCTATTATCCAGCCTAAGAGACCACAACCTAAACACCCAAGTGATAAGGATGAGAACATTCCTCCTCCTCAATCTTCTCCACTTCCTCATAAGACTAGACATAATCATTTTGCACGTGAACGCCGACGAAAGCGTCATCTTAGGGCTCAAGCAGCTGCTTCTCAAACTTTACAATCTCCAAAAACACCTTCAACAAGCATTATTCCATTTTCTCCTCAGCCGGACATTGAGCCTAAATCTCCTAAACATAAGATACATGATGGTCTTGATCCTGTGCGAGTTAAAGATCCTATTTTTATAAATCTTGATGATGCTATAGATGAAAATGTTATTCATGATGAAATGTTACTCCTGTTGCTTCTGATAGTGAATATGAACTTGTTGATATTGATAACCATTTATCTAATGAATTTTCTAAAGCACTTATCCTAGCTCCTAGACAAGAACAACATGGCTTGGAACATGAACATAGCCCTTGTTTGGATCTTGTGATAGCTCCATCTGCTGTGTTGGATGTTCCTCCTCTAGCGTGTTCCCTGCCTTCCCGAAACATTGATCAACAAGATCCGGGGGTAGATGACGTGCTAGACTAGTTACATTAGCATAGCAGATTCTCTCCCCCTCTCTTTTGTTACTTCTTCTATATGTTATTCTCATTCTTCTATTTGTCGTCCTTAGTGTTGTCTACTTGAGGATGATGCAAAGCATTGAGATCTCTTTTGGTCTCTCTCATGTTGACTCAAAAGACACATGTGTTCCCTTCTTCTAGGTGACCTTCCTTGATTGGGGAATGAAGAACAATTATGCATACATACATATGATATATATACATGACTTATCATACAGCATACTAACCCCAAGGAAAGCGAAGTCACCTCGTCCTTTGTGTTTTGTATCTATTATCCTTGGGTTTATCTCACACTTGGGGGCTAAATCTTTGTGATAACGTGCTCCTTTCCTTTCTCATTTCTTATGTGTATCACTACGTTAAAACAATCACCCCCGTTGAGGCGTGTGCGATCACTTTAATGTAGGGGGGAATAAACCCTGTCTATCCCTTCACGATACTTGAAAATTTCTTGGCGAACTTAGCTTTGCCTTGAAAATTTTCGGTATTTCTCTTGCATGACTCATAGTGAGGGAACCTTACTACTGACAGTCATGGTTCTCCCTCGTGATCTTCCCTTTTACTTTGTCAATCAAAGTCGTAAGATCCTTGGTCCACTGGGGCCCTTGTGTGTCTTGCCTCCTTGACGTGGTGAAAGTCTTTCAATGATTGTTCCTTGTACTTTACCGGAAGTATGAGCATACATACTCCCGCTAAAGTGGGGGCTAAATGTAGCGTCCTAAAATTGTGACACTTGCAATTTCGACTACATTTCGGTCTTCATGATGGCGACGCAACATGCAACCTGAATGGAGACCCTAAAACTTGCTCACGACACTAAAAACTGCATTTTTCAAGCACCCTGGCCTGAACCTCCTTGCACCCTGCTGTCCCAGGAGGTGGGACCAGAGCGCCCAGCACCCTGGTCCTTCAAGACTAGGGCGCCCAGTGCCCTGGTCCCCCAGGACCATGGCGCCTAGCGCCCTGGTCCCTAGGCCTATTTTGGGCCCGGTCTCCTAAGGGGTCTCGGGTCTTTTTGTTTGCAAATTGGAAAATTAACTTTCCTGGTCGGCCTAAGGTTGGGAAAATCAGTCTATTAACCCTAATTGACAAGTATATAAACTACATTTTTCTCTCTCATTTGGCATGAGGAGGATATGGGTACAAGCGTGGAAACTATACTCAAACATTCAAGCATTCAAGCATCAAGCATTCAAGCATTCCTTCTAAGTCTCCATTCAAGGCTAAGTGTTGCATTCAAGTCAAGGATTCAACCTTTGAAGAGGAGATCACTTACTACATACTACATACAACATACTACAACAACATACAACATCTATACCTTCGCACATAAGGATACAAACATCCTTAGAACAAGGTTGCAAGTACGCGGCTGAAATTGAAGATCTGGAATCCTTGTGCAGAGACGAACAGATCCCCCTTCGTTTCGCGGATTTTTCGGAGGACCGTGGCGCCGAGCGCCATCGTCCTGACAACTTTTGCTCAAATTTGCAGGACAGTGCCGTATCGACATTTTACTGCTAATTCCAGGTCCGCAGCTTCATACTATATCCCTATCTCAGTTTATAAGCGAATCTTTGTCACTTTCTATGCATTCCTAGCTTAATTCTTCTTTCAACATTCTTTACAAAAGAGGGTAGCCTTGCTTTCTTAACCCTTGAAACACATTTAGCATCCAATCTTGCATTGTGTGAGATTGGATCTTGTGGGTTTCAACCCCTCTTTTGAATGTAAAGTCTCTCCCCTAAGTGAAAACCATCAACCCTAGCGATCTCCCTTCTCTCTCCTCGGAGCTGGAAGAAGGGAGAGCAACTAGGGTTCGATTGAGATTTTCCGCTTTACAAAAACATGGAAATGTAATCAAGGAATCAATTTTCAGATCTAATCATGAATAATCAGAAAGGATGCTCACGTCAGGTTCACCAAAATGTAAAGTGGAAAATCGCAATTGAACCCTAATTGCTCTCCCCTCTTCCAACTCCGAGGAGAGAGAAGGGAGGTTTGCTAGGGTTGATGGTTTTCACTTAGGGGAGAGACTTTACATTCAAAAGAGGGGTTGAAACCCACAAGATCCAATCCCACACAATGCAAGATTGGATGCTAAATGAGTTTCAAGGGTTAAGAAAGCAAGGCTACCCTCTTTTGTAAAGAATGTTGATAGGAGAATTAAGCTAGGAATGCATAGAAAGTGATAAAAATTCGCTTATAAACTGAGATAGGGATATAGTATGAAGCTGCAGACCTGGAATTAGTAGTAAAATGTCGATACGGCACTGTCCTACAAATTTGAGCAAAAGTTGTCAGGACGATGGCGCTCGGCGCCACGGTCCTCCGAAAAATCCGCGAAACGAAGGGGGATCTGTTCGTCTCTGCACAAGGATTCCAGATCTTCAATTTCAGCCGCGTACCTGCAACCTACACACAGAAAAGCGAAGATGATTGGGGGGTTAGGGATTAGGGGTTTGCCTTTAGGTCAAACCCCAGTTTTGGAATTAACCAGGAAATGAGAAATTGTTGTAACTGTAAATGTCTGTAATGTAAAACAAGTACTAATACCTTGTTCTAAGGATGTTTGTATCCTTATGTACGAAGGTATAGATGTTGTATGTTGTTGCAGTATGTTGTATGTAGTTTGTAGTAAGTGATCTCCTCTTCAATGGTTGAATCCTTGTCTTGAATGCAACACTTAGCCTTGAATGGAGACTTAGAAGGAATGCTTGAATGCTTGAATGCTTGAGTGCTTGAATGTTGTTTCCACATATGTTCATCCTCTCCCTAAAATGAGAGAGAAAATGTAGTTTATATACTTGCCAATTAGGGTTAATAGACTGATTTTTCCGACCTTAGGCTGACCAGGAAAGTTAATTTCCAAATTGCAAACAAAAAGACCCGAGACCCCTTAGGAGACCGGGCCCAAAATAGGCCCAGGGACCAGGGCGCTGGGCGCCATGGTCCTGGGGGACCAGGGCGCTGGGCGCCCTGGTCCTGAAGGACCAGGGTGCTGGGCGCTCTGGTCCCACCTCCCGGGACAGCAGGGTGCAAGGAGGTTCAGGCCAGGGTGCTTGAAAAATGCAGTTTTTAGTGTCGTGAGCAAGTTTCGGGGTCTCCATTTAGGTTGTGTGTTGCGTCGCCATCATGAAGACCGAAATGCAGTCGAAATTGCAAGTGTCACAATTTTAGGACGCTACAGCATCAGATCTGTCTTCAACATATCATTTTCATAGCTAAGTCTTGTGTTCTCATTTGCTGCATCACTTACTCTTCTGGTCAATTCTTCTTCATTCTTCTTTTTGTCCTCAATCTCTTTGCAGAATCTCATAGTCATATCCTGCATTTCATTTTTTGTTGTCATGATCTCTTGTTTCAATTTGCCTATCATATCATTTGGTGATTCCTTTTCATCATTTTCATTTTGCAATTTTTCACAAAGTTCTCTTCTCTTGTTTCTTGCAACAGTAAGATTTTCTTGAAGTGCTTGAATAATGTCCCGAGCTACTTTTAAATCATCTTCTAATTTGATATTTTTCAACTTCTCTGCATCATAGTCAATGAGAGCTCCTTCAAGTTGCTTCATCAGATTTTCAATCTTTACCGGTGTCAAGATCTTCCTCAAGCTGTTAGGCTTCTGAAAATAGAGGACCAGGCTCTGATACCAATTGTTAGGGTTCCCAAAGATACTAAGAGGGGGGGGTGAATCAGTATCTGACTGGTAATGTAATCTTCTCGAAACTAAATATGCAAAATATAAAGTAACAGTATACCGGTAAGCAAGAAATAATGCAAATAACAGAATAAAAACCATCCACATGAAAAGAACACCATAACAGAAGATGTTTAATGAGGAAACTCGATGTGGGAAAAACCTCAGTGGGATTTGTGACCCACAATATTCACTTACTGACCAATAAGAGAATATTACTTACAATAGGGGCTTGCACATGCAAGAAGGCCAACTGCCTAGAGCTCACTGCTCAACAAGAAGTCACACTGACTTACAATGAGGATTTACATAAATCCAATGTTCTGTACTACTTTACAATAGCATCTTCAATCCCAGATTCAATACCGGTTCTTGCTCTGTTCTTTACATATACCCTTGACCTATAATTTGCACATTAGGTCTACCTTATAATTTTTTAAAAATGCCTCTATCCATATATTACAAATGCCTACAATGATCTCTTTTATATACAAGAGTCATTTTATAATTTGCCAAGTCGGCTTACAATGATAAACAAAATATTGCATATCAAAAATCCTGTTGGCCTCTGTGCCAGTATACATATTTTCTTCTATGCCGGTGAACATCTTCTGTGCCGATGCCGGTGTAGATTGATCTTTTGATGCCGGAGCACTATCTTGCTTGTTGTATACTTTTGCTGGTATAATGTCTTGCCGGAGCCATGGGATTGCAAGGTTGCCTGTATGATTCTTTGCTGGTATAATGTCTTGTCGGTGCCATGGGATTGCAAGGTTGCCTCTATGATGCTTTGCCGGTATAATGTCTTGCCAGTGCCATGGGATTGCAAGGTTGGCATCAATGACAAAACCTTCAATCACACACAATGTCTCATTGGAGTGTCCATATGCCAACAATGTTGTCCTATGACCCCTTAGGACACCATATGACCCCCTAGGACACAATAGGGTGTTGTTATGGGTTGTATGGTGTCCTATGGGGTCATATGGTGTCTTATGACCCCTTAGGACACCTTATGAACCCTTAGGACACAATATGGTGTTGTTATAGGTCGTATGGTGTCCTATCAGGTCATATGGTGTCCTATGACCCCTACGGACAAAATATGACCTCTTCAAACACAATATGGTGTCGTAAGGGGTCATATGGTGTCCTATGACCACTTATGACACCATATGACCCCCTAGGACACAATAGGTTATCATTATGGGTTGTATGATGTCCTAAGGGGTCATATGGTATCTTACGACACCTTAGGACACCATATAACCCCTTAGGACACAATATGGTGTCGTTATGGGTTTTATGGTGTGCTAATGGACCCATTGGGACACCATATGACCCCTTAGGACACAGTATGACCCAATACACCACCATACGACCCATAACTACACCTAAGGGAATATATGGTGTCCTATGGCCCCATAGGACACCATATGACCCCTTAGGTGTCGTTATTGGTGGTATGGTGTCGTAAGGGGTTATATGGTTTCCTATGACACCTTAGGACACCATATGACCCCCTAGGGCACAATAGTGTGTCATTATGGGTCGTATGGTGTCCTATGGGGTCATATGGTGTCTTACGACCCCTTAGGACACCGTATGAATGCTTAGGACACAATATGTTGTCATTATACGTCATACGGTGTCCTAAGGGGTCATATGGTGTCTTATGACCCCTTAGGACACATATCGTATGGACACCCAAGGGGTCATATGGTGGCCTATGGGTCTATAGGACACCATATGACCCCTTAGGACACCATATGACCCCTTAGCTATTGTTATGGGTTGTATGGTGTCGTAAGGGGTCATATGGTGTCCTATGACCCCTTAGGACACCATATGACACCCTAGGACACAATAGGGTGTCATTATGGGTCATATGGTGTCCTATGACCCCTTAAGACACCATATAACCCCGTAGGACACAAGAGGTTATCGTTATGGGTCGTATGGTATCCTAAGGGGTCATATGGTATCTTATGACCCCTTGGGACACAATATGGTGTCATTATGGGTTGTATGGTGAACTAAGGGACCCCTTAGGACACCATATGACCCCTTAGGACACAATACGACCCAATACAACACCATACAACCTATAACGACACCTAAGGAGTCATATGGTATCCTATGGCCCGCTTAGGTGTTGTTATGGGTCCTATGGTGTAGTAAGGGATCATATGGTATCCTACGAAACCTTAGGACACCATATGAGCCCCTCTGACATAATGGGGTGTCATTATGGGCCATATGGTGTTCTAAGGGAGCATATGGTGTCTTATGACCCCTTAGGACATCATATGACCCCTTAGGACACAATATGGTGTCGTTATGGGTCGTATGGACACCGAAGGGGTCATATGGTGCCCTATGACCCCTTAGGACACCATATGACCCCTTAGGTGTCGTTATGGGTTGTATGGTGTCGTAAGGGGTCATATGGTGTCCTATGACCCCTTAGGACACCATATGACCACCAAGGACACAATAGGGTGTCGTTATGGGTTGTCTGGTGTCGTAAGGGTTCATATGGTGTCTTATGACTCCTTAGGACACCATATTACCCCCTAGGACAGAATAGGGTGTCGCTATGGGTCATATGGTGTCCTAAGTGATCATATGGTGTCTTATGACCCTTTGGGACACCATATGACCCCTCAGGACACAATATGGTGTCGTTATGGGTCGTATGGAGACCTAAGGGGTCATATGTTGGCCTATGACCCCACAAAAAACCATATGACCCCTTAGCTGTTGGTATGGGTCGTACGGTGTCGTAAGGGGTAATATGGTGTCCTATGAGCCCTTAGGACACCATATGATCCCCTAGGATGCAATAGGTTGTCATTGTGGGTCGTATGGTTTCCTATGGGGTCATAAGGTGTCTTATGACCCCTTAGGACAGCATATGAACCCTTAGGACACAATATGGTGTCGTTATAGGTCGTATGGTGTCCTCTGACCCCTTAGGACAACATATGACCTCTTAGAACACAATATGGTGTCATTATGTGTCGTATGGACACCTAAGGGGTCGTATGGTGGCCAATGGGTCCATAGGACACCATATGACCACTTAGGTGTCGTTATGGGTTGTATGGACTCCTAAGGTGTCATATGGTGTCCTATGACCCCTTAGGACACCATATGACCCCTTAGGTGTCATAATGGGTCGTATGGTGTTGTAAATGGTCATATGGTGTCCTATGATCCCTTAGGACACGATATGACCCCCTAGGATTCAATAGGGTGTCTTTATCGGTCGTATGGTTTCGTATGTGGTCATATGGTGTCCTATGAACTTTTAAGACACCATATGACCCCCTAGGACACAATAGGTTATCGTTATGGGTCGTATGGTGTCCTAAGGGGTCATATGGTATCTTATGACCCCTTAGGACACAATATGGTGTCGTTATGGGTTGTATGGTGTCCTAAGGGACCCCTTAGGACACCATATGACCCAATACGACAACATATGACCCATAACAACACCTAAGGGGTCATATGGTGTCCTATGGACCCATAGGACACCATATGACCCCTTAGGTGTCGTTATGGGTCATATAGTGTTGTAAGGGGTCATATCATGTCCTATGACACCATAGGACATCATATGACCCTCTAGGACACAATAGGGTGTCGTTATGGGTCGTATGGTGTCCTAAAGTATCATATGGTGTCTTATGACCCCTTAGGACACCATATGACCCCTTAGGGAATAATATGGTGTTGTTATGGGTCATATGGACACCAAAGGGGTCATATGGTGTCCTATGATCCCTTAGGACGCCATATGACCCCTTAGGAGTCATTATGGGTCATATGGTGTCCTAAGGGGTGATATGGTGTCCTATGACCCCTTAGGACACCATATGACCGCCAAGGACACAATAGGGTGTAGTTATGGGTCGTCTAGTGTTGTAAGGGTTCATATGGTGTCTTATGACTCCTTAGGACACCATATTACCCCCTAGGATAGAATAGGGTGTCGCTATGGGTCATATGGTGTCCTAAGGGATCATATGGTGTCTTATGACCCTTTGGGACACCATATGACCCCTCAGGACACAATATGGTGTCGTTATGGGTCGTATGGAGACCTAAGGGGTCATATGTTGGCCTATGACCCCACAGAAAACCATATGACCCCTTAGCTGTTGGTATGGGTCGTACGGTGTCGTAAGGGGTAATATGGTGTCTTATGAGCCCTTAGGACACCATATGATCCCCTAGGATGCAATAGGTTGTCGTTGTGGGTCGTATGGTGTCCTATGGGGTCATATGGTGTCTTATGACCGCTTAGGACAGCATATGAACCCTTAGGACACAATATGGTGTCGTTATAGGTCGTATGGTGTCCTATGACCCCTTAGGACAACATATGACCTCTTAGGACACAATATGGTGTCATTATGTGTCGTATGGACACCTAAGGGGTCATATGGTGGCCTATGGGTCCATAGGACACCATATGACCGCTTAGGTGTCGTTATGGGTTGTATGGACTCCTAAGGTGTCATATGGTGTCCTATGACCCCTTAGGAGAGCATAGGACACCTTAGGAGTCCATACAACCCATAATGACACCTAAGAAGTCATATGGTGTTCTATGGACCCATAGGCCACCATATCACACCTTAGGAGTCCATACAACCCATAATGACACCTAAGCGGTCATATGGTGTCCTATGGACCCATAGGCCACCATATGACCCCTTAGGTGTCATTATGGGTCGTATGGTGTTGTAAATGGTCATATGGTGTCCTATGATCCCTTAGGACATGATATGACCCCCTAAGATTCAATAGGGTGTCTTTATCAGTCTTATGGTTTCGTATGCGGTCATATGGTGTCCTATGAACTTTTAAGACACCATATGACCCCCTAGGACACAATAGGTTATCGTTATGGGTCGTATGGTGTCCTAAGGGGTCATATGGTGTCTTATGACCCCTTAGTACACAATATGGTGTCGTTATGGGTTGTATGGTGTCCTAAGGGACCCCTTAGGACACCATATGACCCAATACGACAACATATGACCCATAACAACACCTAAGGGGTCATATGGTGTCCTATGGCCCCATAGGACACCATATGAACCCTTAGGTGTCGTTATGGGTCATATAGTGTTGTAATGGGTCATATCGTGTCCTATGACACCATAAGACACCATATGACCCTCTAGGACACAATAGGGTGTCGTTATGGGTCGTATGGTGTCCTAACGTATCATATGGTGTCTTATGACCCCTTAGGACACAATATGGTGTTGTTATGGGTCATATGGACACCAAAGGGGTCATATGGTGTCCTTTGATCCCTTAGGACACCATATGATCCCTTAGGAGTCGTTATGGGTCATATGGTGTCCTAAGGGGTGATATGGTGTCCTATGACCCCTTAGGACACCATATGACTCCCTAAGACACAATAGGGTGTCGTTATGGGTCATATGGTGTCGTAAGGGGTCATATGGTGTTCCATGACCCCTTGGCACACCATATGTTGCCCTAGGACACAATAGGGTGTTGTTATGGGTCGTATGGTGTCCTAAGGGGTCATATGGTGTCATATTATGTCCTATGACACCTTAGGACACCATATGACCCTCTAGGACACAATAGGGTGTTGGTATGGGTCGTATGGTGTCCTAAGTTATCATATGGTGTCTTATGAACCCTTAGGACACCATATGACCAATTAGGACACAATATGGTGTCGTTATGGGTCATATGGACAACTAAGGGGTCATATGGTGTCCTATGACCCCTCAGGACACCATATGAACCCTTAGGTGTCATTATGGGTTGTATGGTTTCGTAAATGGTCATATGGTGTCCTATGATCCCCTAGGACATGATATGATCCCCTAGGATTCAATAGGGTGTCTTTATGGGTCGTATGGTTTCGTAAGGGGTCATATGGTGTCCTATGACCCCTTATAACACCATATGACCCCCTAGGACACAATAGGTTATCGTTATGGGTCGTATGGTGTCCTAAGGGGTCATATGGTATCTTATGACCCCTTACGACACCATATAACCCCTTAGGACACAATATGGTGTCGTTATTGGTTGTATGGTGTCCTAAGGGACCCCTTAGGACACTATATGACCCCTTAGGACACAATACGACCCAATACGACACCATATGACACGTAACAACACCTAAGGGGTCATATGGTGTCGTATGGCCCCGTAGGACACCATATGACCCCTTAGGTTTTGTTATGGGTCATATAGTGTTGTAAGGGGTCATATCGTGTCCTATGACACCTTAGGACACCATATGACCCTCTAGGACACAATAGGGTGTCGTTATGGGTCGTATGGTGTCCTAAAGTATCATATGGTGTCTTATGACCCCTTAGGACACCATATGACCCCTTAGGACACAATATGGTGTTGTTATGGGTCATATCCACACCTAAGGGGTTATATGGTGTCCTATGATCCCTTAGGACACCATAGACCCCTTAGGAGTCGTTATGGGTCGTTTGGTGTCCTAAGGGGTGATATGGAGTCCTATGACCCCTTAGGACACCATATGACCTACTAGGACACAATAGGGTGTCGTTATGGGTCATATGGTGTCGTTATGGGTCATATGGTGTCGTAAGGGGTCATATGGTGTTCTATGACACCTTAGGACACCATATGATGCCCTAGGACACAATAGGGTGTCGTTATGGGTCGTATGGTGTCCTAAGGGGTCATATGGTGTCCTATGACCCCTTAGGACACCATATGACCCCCTAGGACATAATAGGTGTCGTTATGGGTCATATGGTGTCCTAAGGGGTCATATGGTGTCTTATCACCCCTTAGGACACCATATGACCCCTTAGGAGACAATATGGTGTCGTTATGGGTCGTATGGTGTCCTATGAACCCTTGGGACACCATCTGACCCAATACGACACCATACGACCCATAACGACAAATAAGAGGTCATACGGTGTCCTATGGCCCCATAGGACACCATATGACCCCTTACGTGTCGTTATGGCTCGTATGGTGTCCTAAGGGGTCATATGGTGTCTTATGACCCATCAGGACACAATATGACCCCCTAGGACACAATAAGGTGTCGTTAGAGGTCGTATGGTGACCTAAGGGATCATATGGTGTCTTATGACCCCTTAAGACACCATATGACCCGTTAGGACACAATATGGTGTCGTTATGGGTTGTATGGACACCTAAGGGGTCATATGGTGTCCTATGGCCCCATAGGACACCATATGACCCGTTAGGTGTCGTTATGGGGCATATGGTGTCATTAGGGGTCATATGGTGTCCTATGACCCCTTAGGACACCATGTGACCCCTTAGGACACAATAGGGTGTCGTTATGGATTGTATGGTGTCCTAAGGGGTCATATGGTGTCTTATGACCCCTTAGGACACCATATGACAGCTTAGGACACAATAAGGTGTCATTATGGTTTATATGGTGTCGTAAAGGGTCATGTGGTGTCTTATGACCCCTTAGGACACCTGACCCCCTAGGACACAATAGTGTGTCGTTATGGGTCATATGGTGTCGTAAGGGATCATATGGTGTCCTATGACCCCTTAGAACACCATATGACCCCCTAGGACACAATAGGGTGTCATTATGGGTCGTATGGTGTCCTAGCAGGTCATATGGTGTCTTATGACCCCTTAGGATGCAATATGTTGTCGTTATGGGTCGTATGGTGTCCTAAGGGGTTATATGATAGTCTACGACCCCTTGGGACACCATATGACCCCGTAGGACATAATACAACCCAATACAACACCATATGACCCATAATGACACCTAAGGGGTCATATGCTGTCCTATGGCCCCATAGGACACCATATGACCCCTTAGGTGCCGTTATGGGTCATATAGTGTTGTAAGGGGTCATATTGTGTCCTATGACACCTTAGGACACCATATGACCCTCTAGGACACAATAGGGTGTCATTATGGGTCGTATGGTGTCCTAAAGTATCATATGGTGTCTTATGACCCCTTAGGACACCATATGACCCCTTAGGACATAATATGGTGTTGTTATGGGTCATATGGACACCTAAGGGGTCATATGGTGTCCTATGATCCCTTAGGACACCATATGACCCCTTAGGAGTCGTTATGGGTCGTATGGTGTCCTAAGGGGTGATATGGTGTCCTATGACCCCTTAGGACACCATATCACCCCCTCGGACACAATAGGGTGTCGTTATGGGTCATATGGTGTCGTAAGGGGTCATATGGTGTTCTATGACCCCTTGGGACACCATATGATGCCCTAGAATACAAGAGGGTGTCGTTATGGGTCGTATGGTGTCCTAAGGGGTCATATGGTGTCATATCGTGTCCTATGACACCTTAGGACACCATATGACCCTGTACAACACAATAGTGTGTTGCTATGGGTCATATGGTGTCCTAAGGTATCATATGGTGTCTTATGACCCCTTAGGACACCATATGACCCCTTAGAACACAATATGGTGTCGTTATGGGTCATATGCACACCTAAGGGGTCATATTGTGTCCTATGACCCCTTAGGACACCATATGACCCCTTAGGTTTCATTATAGATCGTATGGTGTCGTAAGGGGTGATATGGTGTCCTATGACCCCTTAGGACACCATATGATCCCCTAGGACACAATAGTGTGTCATTATGGGTCGCATGGTGTTGTAAGGGGTGATATTGTGTCTTATGAACCCTTACAACACCATATGACCCCCTAGGACACAATAGGATGCCGTTATGGGTCGTATGGTGCCTAAGGGGTCATATGGTGTCTTATGACCCCTTAGGACACCATATGATCGCTTAGGACACAACATAGTGTCGTTATGGTTCGTATGGGGTCCTAAGGGGTCATATGGTGTCCTATGACCCCTTCGGACACCATATGACACCTTAGGACACAATACGACCCAATACGGCACCACACAACCCATAACGACACTTAAGGGGTCATATGGTGTCCTATGGCCTCATAGTAGACCATATGACCTGTTGCGTGTTGTTATGGGTCATATGGTGTCGTAAGGGGTTATAAAGTGTCCTATGACACATTAGGACACCATATGACCCCCTAGGACACAATAGAGTGTCGTTATGGGTCGTACGCTATCCTAATGGATCATATGGTGTCTTATGATCCCTTAGGACACCATATGACTCCTTAGGACACAATATGGTGTTGTTATGGGTCGTATGGACACCTAAGGGGTCATATGGTGTCCTATGATCCGTTAGGACACCATATGACCCCTTAGGTGTTGTTATGGGTCGTATGGTGTCGTAAGGGGTCATATAGTGTCCTATGACCCCTTAAGACACCATATGACCCCCTATGACATAATAGGGTGTCATTATGGGTCGTATGGTGTCGTAAGGGGACATATGAAGTCTTATGAACCCTTAGGACACCATATGACCCGATAGGACACAATAGGGTGCTGTTATGGGTCGTATAGTGCATAAGGGGTCATATGGTCTCTTATGACCCCTTAGGACACCATACGACCCGTAATGACAACTAAGGGGTTATATGGTGTCTTATGGCCCCATAGGACACCATATGACCCCTTAGGTGCTGTTACGGGTCGTATGGTGTTGCAAGGGGTTATATAGTGTCCTATGACACCTTAGGACACCATATGACACCCTAGGACACAATAGGGTGTCGTTATGGGTTGTTTTGTGTCCTAAGGGATCATATGGTGCCTTATGATCCCTTATGACACCATATGACCCCTTACGACACAATATGGTGTCATTATGGGTCATATGGACACCTAAGGGGTCGTATGGACACCTAAGGGGTCATATGGACACCTAAGGGGTCATATGGTGTTCTATAACCCCTTAGGACACCATATGACCCCTTAGGTGTCGTTATGGGTCGTGTGGTGTCGTAAGGTGTTATATGGTTTCCTATGACCCCTTAGGACACCATATGACACCCTAGGACACAATAGGGTGTTGTTATGGTTCGTATGGTGTCGTAAGGGGTCATACGGTGTCCTATGACTCCTTAGGACACCATATCAACCCCTAGGACATAATAAGTTGTCACTATCGGTCATATGGTGTCCTAAGGGGTCATATGGTGTATTATGATCCCTTAGGACACCATATGACACCTTACGACACAATATGGTGTCGTTATGGGTCATATGGACACCTAAGGGGTCATATGGTGTCTCATGACCCCTGAGGACACCATACAACCCCTTAGTTGTCATTATGGGTCATATTGTGTTGTAAGGGCTCACATAATGTCCTATGACCCCTTAGGACACCATATGACCCCCTAGGACACAATAGTGTGTCGTTATGGGTCATATGGTGTCGTAAGGGGTCATATGGTGTCCTATGATGCCTTAGAACACCATATGATGCCCTAGGACACAATAGGGTGTCGTTATGGGTCGTATGTTGTCCTAAGGGGTCATATGGTGTCTTATGACTCCTTAGGACACCATATGACCCATTAGGACACAATAAGACCCAATACGATACAATACGACCCATAACGACACCTAAGGCGTCATATGGTGTCCTATGGCCCCATAGGACACCATATGACCCGTTAGGTGTCGTTATGGGTCATATGGTGTCGTAAGGGGTCATATGGTGTCCTATGACCCCTTAGGACACCATATGACCTCCTAGTATACAATAGGGTGTCGCTATGGGTCGTATGGTGTCCTAAGGGGTGATATGGTGTCTTATGACCCCTTAGGACACCATATGACCCATTAGGACATAATATGGTGTCGTTATAGGTCGTATGGTGTCCTAATGGGTCATATGGTGTCCTATGACCCCTTAGGACACCATATGACCTGTTAGGTGTCGTTATGGGTCGTATGGTGTCAGAAAGGGTCATATGGTGTCCTATGACCCCTTAGGACACCATATGACCCCCTAGTACACAATAGGGTGTCGTTATGAGTTGTATGGTGTCCTAAGGGGTGATATGGTGTCTTATGACCCCTTAGGACACCATATGACCCTCTAGGACACAATAGGGTGTCGTTATGGGTCGTATGGTGTCCTAAAGTATCATATTGTGTCTTATGACCCCTTAGGACACAATGTGGTGTCATTATGGATCATATGGACAACTAAGGGGTCACATGGTATCCTATGATGCCATAGGACACCATATGACCCCTTAGGTGTCGTTATGGGACGTATGGTGTTGTAAGGGGTCATATGGTTTCCTATGACCCCTTAGGACACCGTATGACCTCCTAGGACACAATAGGGTGTCGTTATGGTTCGTATGGTGTCGTAAGGGGTCATATGGCGTCCTATGACTCCTTAGGACACCATATGATCCCCTAGGACACAATAGGGTGTTGCTATGGCTCATATGGTGTCCTAAGGGAGCATATTGTGTCTTATGATCCCCTAGGACACAAAATGAACCCTTAGGACACAATATGGTGTCGTTATGGGTCGTATGGACACCTAAGGGGTCATATGGTGTCCTATGACCCCTTAGGACACCATACAACCCCTTAGGTGTCATTATGGGTCGTATGGTGTTGTAAGGGGTAATATTGTGTCCTATGACCCTTTAGGACACCATATGAGCCCCTAGGACACAACAGGGTGTCGTTATGAGTCGTATGGTGTCGTAAGGGGTCATATGGTGTCCTATGATTCCATAGGTCACCATATGACCCCTGAGGACACAATAGGGTGTCGCTATGGGTTGTATAGTGTCCTAAGGGATCATATGGTGTCTTATGACCCCTTTGGACACCATGTGACCCCTTAGGACACAACATGGTGTCATTATGGGTCGTATGGACACCTAAGGGTCATATGGTGTCCTATGGCCCCATAGGACACCGTATCAGCCCTTACGTGTCGTTATGCATCGTACGGTGTCATAAGGGGTGATATGGTGTCCTATGACCCCTTAGGACACAATATGAGCCCCTAACATAGAATAGGGTGTCATTATGTGTCGTATAGCGTCCTAAGGGGTGATATGGTGTCTTATGAGCCCTAAGGACGCCATATGACACCTTAGGACATAATATGGTGTCGTTATGGGTCGTATGGTGTCCTAGGGGGTCATATGGTGTCCTATGACACCTTACGACACCATATGACCCATTAGGACACAATATGGTGTCGTTATGGATCGTATAGACAACTAAGGGGTCATATGGTATCCTATGGGGCCATAGGACACCATATGACCCCTTAGGTGTCATTATGGGTTGTATGGACACCTAAGGGGTCATATGGTGTCCTATGACCCCTTAGGTGTCGTTATGGGTTGTATGGTGTTGCAAGGGATCATATGGTGTCCTAAGGGGTCATAGGAAACCATATGCCCCTTAGGTGTCCATACGACCTATAACAACAGCTAAGGGGTCATATGGTGTCCTATGGCCCCATAGGATACCATATGACCCCTTAGGACACAATAGGGTGTTGTAATGGGTTGTATGGTGTCGTAAGGGGTCATGTGGTGTCCTATGATGCCTTAAGACATGATATGATCCCCTAGGACACAATATGTTATCGTTATGGGTCGTATGGTTTCCTAAGGGGTCATATGGTATCTTATGACCCCTTAGGACACCATATAACCCCTTAGGACACAATACGATGTTGTTATGGGTTGTAAGGTCTCCTAAGGGACCCCTTAGGACACCATATGACCCCTTAGGACACAATATGACCCAATACGACACCATACGATCGATAACAACACCTAAGGGATCATATGATTACCTATGGCCCCATAGGACACCATAAGACCCCTTAGGTGTCGTTATGGGTCATATGGTGTCGTAAGGGGTTATATAGTGTCCTATGACACCTTAGGACTCCATATAACCGCCTAGGACACAATAGGGTGTCGTTATGAGTCGTATGGTGTCCTAAGGGATCATATGGTGTCCTATGATCCCTTAGGACACCATATGACCCCTTAGGACACAATATGGTGTCATTATGGGTCGTATGGACACCTAAGGGGTCATATGGTGTTCTACAACTCCTTAGGTGTCGTAATGAGTTGTATGGTGTCGTAAGGGGTCATATGGTTTCCTATGACCCCTTAGGACACCATATGGACCCCTAGGACATAATAGGGTGTCGTTATGGGTTGTATGGTGTCGTAAGGGGTCATATGGTTTCCTATGACCACTTAGGACACCATATGACCCCCTAGGACACAATAGGGTGTCGTTATGTGTTGTATGGTGTCCCTAGGGATCATATGGTGTCCTATGACCACTTAGGACACCATATGACCCCTTAGGACACAATATTCTATCGTTATGGGTTGTATGGACACCTGAGGGGTCATATGGTGTCCTATAAACCCATAGGACACCATATGACCCCTTAGGTTTCGTTATGGGTTGTATGGTATCGTAAGGGGTGATATGGTGTCCTATGACCCCTTAGGACACCATATGATACCCTAGGACACAATAGGGTGTTGTTATGGTTCGTATGGTGTCCTAAGGTTTGATATGGTGTCTTATGACCCCTTACAACACCATATGACCCCTTAGAATAGAATATGGTGTCGTAAGGGGTTATATGGTGTCTTATTTACCCTTAGGAAACCATATGACCCCCTAGGACACAATAGGGTGCTGTTATGGGTTGTATGATGCCTAAGGGGTCATATGGTGTCTTATGACCCCTTAGGACACCATATGATCACTTAGGAAACAATATGGTGTTGTTATGGGTCTGATGGTGTCCTAAGGGTTCATATGGTGTCCTATGATCCCTTAGGACAACATATCACCTCTTAGGACACAATACAACCCAATAGGACACCATACAACCCATAACAACACCTAAGGGGTCATATTGTGTCCTATGGCCCCATAGGAGACCATATGGCCCCTAAGGTGTCGTTATGGGTCGTATGGTGTCGTAAGTGGTCATATAGTTTCCTATGACACCTTAGGACACCATATGACACCCTAGGACATAATAGGGTGTCATTATGTGTCGTATGGTGTCGTAAGGGATCATATGGTGTCTTATGACCCCTTAGGACACCATATGACCCCTTAGGACACAATATGGTGTCTTTATGGGTTGTATGGACACCGAAGAGGTCATATGGTGTCCTATGACCCCTTAGGACACCATATGACCCCTTACATGTCATTATGGGTTGTATGGTCCCGTAAGGCGTCATATGGTGTGCTATGACCCCTTAGGACACCATATGACCCTCTAGGACACAATAGGGTGTCGTTATGCGTCGTATGGTGTCGTAAGGGGTCATATGGTGTCCTATGACTCCTTAGGACACCATATGACCCCCTAGGACACAATAGGGTGTCGTTGTGGGTTGTATGGTGTCCTAAGGGATCATATGGTGTCTTATGACCCCTTAGGACACCATATGACCCCTTAGGATACAATATGGTGTCGTTATGGGTTGTATGGACACCTAAGGGTTCATATGGTGGCCAATGGGGTCATAGGACACCATATGACCCCGTAGGTGTTGTTATGGGTCGTATGGACACCAAAGGGGTCATATGGTGTCTTATGACCCCTTAGGACACCATATAACCCCTTAGGTGTCGTTATGTGTCGTATGGTGTCGTAATGGATCATATGGTGTCCTATGACCCCTTAGGACACCATGTGACTACCTAGTACACAATAGGGTGTCATTATGGGTTGTATGGTGTCCTAAGCAGTCATATTGTGTCTTATGACCCCTTAGGACATAATATGGTGTCGTTATGGGTCGTATGGTGTCCTAAGGGGTCATATGGTGTCCAATGACCCCTTAGGACACCATATGACCCCTTAGGACACAATATGACCTAATACGACACCATACGACCCATAATGACACCTAAGGGGTCATATGGTGTCCTATGGCCCCATAAGACACCATATGACCCCTTAGGTGTTGTTATGGATCGTATGGTGTCGTAAGGGGTCATATGGTTTCCTATGATCCGTTAGGACACCATATGACCCCCTAGAACATAATAGGGTGTCATGATGGGTTGTATGGTGTCCTAAGGGATAATATGGTGTCTTATGACCCCTTAGGACACCATACCTCTTAGGACACAATATGGGGTCATTATGCATCGTATGGACACCTAAGTGGTCATATGGTTTCCTATGGCCCCATAGGACACCATATGACCCCTTAGGTGTTGTTATGGGTCGTATGGTGTCGTAAGGGGTCAGATGTTTGTTAGGATTCCCACAGATACTGAGAGGGGGGGTGAATCAGTATCTGACCGGTAATGAAATTTTCTCTAAACTGAATATGCAGAATACAAAGTAACAGTATACGGGTAAGCAAGAAATAATGCAAATAACAGAATCAAAACCATCCACATGAAAAGAACACCATAACACAAGATGTTTAATGAGGAAACTCGGTGTGGGAAAAATCTCGGTGGGATTTGTGACCCACAATA
Source organism: Cryptomeria japonica (assembly GCF_030272615.1). Lineage (NCBI taxonomy): Eukaryota > Viridiplantae > Streptophyta > Pinopsida > Cupressales > Cupressaceae > Cryptomeria > Cryptomeria japonica. Next base: position 734,542,386 of record NC_081409.1, read on the forward strand.
TTCACTTACTGACCAATAAGAGAATATTACTTACAATAGGGGCCTGCACATGCAAGAAGGCCAACTACCTAGAGCTCACTGCTCAACAAGAAGTCACACTGACTTACAATGAGGATTTACATTAATCCAATGTTCTGTACTGCTTTACAATAGCATCTTCAATGCCAAATTCAGTACTAGTTCTTGCTCTGTTCTTTACATATACCCTTGACTTATAATTCGCACATTAGGTCTACCTTATAATTTTTTTAAATGCCTCTATCCATATATTACAAATGCCTACAATGATCTCTTTTATATACAACAGTCATTTTATAATTTGCCAAATTGGCTTACAATGATAAACAAAATATTAAATATCAAAAATCCTGTCGGCCTTTGTGCCGATATACATATTTTCTTTTGTGCCGGTGAACATCTTCTATGATGGTGCCGGTGTAGATTGATCTTCTGATGTCGGTGCACTATCTTGCTTGTTGTATACTTTTGCTGGTATAATGTCTTGCCGGTGCCATGGGATTGCAAGGTTGCCTATATGATGCTTTGCCGGTATAATGTCTTGCTGGTGCCATGGGATTGCAAGGTTACCTGTATGATGCTTGGCCGGTATAATGTCTTGCCAGTGCCATGGGATTGCAAGGTTGCCATCAATGGTAAAACCTTCAATCACACACAATGTCTCATTGGAGTGTCCATATACCAACAATCTCCCCCTTTGGCATTGATGGCAACACACATGAGAAATTTCAAAAAGATATCCAAAAATTTGTATACCAAAAATGTTAACAAAAGTGTGAGGGCTCCCCCTGAGCATGTGATCCCTATGTTTTGAATTTTCTCATCTACTACTCCCCCTTTGGCATCAATGACAAAGGTTAGTAGATTTTGTAGTTGTACCAAAAACCTCAACCTTGTAGTTGGGTAGTTATTAACTAAAGAATATCTCCGAAAATTAAGTTTATACTATCCATAAACTTCTTGCCCTCCTTTATTGCTATCTCAGTTCTGTATACTGTACCGATGAGATGCTGCAAGTGCTCTATCAGTGTCTTGCTACCCTGTGTTAGTGCTTCTGAGATATCCTTATGTAGAGATGCTAAATACTCCAATCTTAGACTTAGTTTAGATCTCAACAATTTTTCCTTGTTTATTATTTTCTCTTTTTCTCTTTCTAATTTAAGCAGTTCTTCCTCAAAATTTGTTATCTTTTCCTCAAAAACTGATAATGTATTAGGTGAGTTGACAAAATTGTCAGCAATTTTATTGATCTCTTCCTGTACCTTGCTCATCTTTTTATCTACATCCGTGGTCAAAAAGTTTATCTTACAGGTGTCTTTGTACAGAGTTTTGTACTCTTTCAACAAATTGCATAGTTCCGGTAGAAGTGTGTCAAATTCCCTATTATACTTCTTTATTCTTTCCTCAAAGAATTTTTGTTTCTCTTTTTCTACACTTTCCTTTACAGTTTCTACCTTTGTTTACTCAAAATTTCTAGAAATATATTTACAAAGTGTATCCAACTGGCCTAAAGAATCTTTGTTGGCTATATTACAATTTGGAGCTATTAATTTCAAAACTGGAATTGAATCATCTATTGCTTTATATGCTTGTGAGCTATAATTTGTTATTTTCTTGATAGATTCGAGCAATACCTCTGTCACATTTGATGGTGACCCAATAAACTGAGTGTCGGTGGAGGTGGCCATGCTGGTATTGACCTCTGGTAGGTCTGTTTGTGTCTCCATCTCTTTAAGCTTAGTTTTTCCTGTATCATGCCTTACCGGTGGAGTCTGTTCTGGAGGTTGCTTTGTTTGAGTTCCAGAAACCATCTTTTTCTCTGAATCTATTGCCGGTTTCTCTTTGTTTCCTGTTACCGGTTGCTCTTTGTTATCAGATTTATCTGTGGTATCCTTATCTACCACTATGTTGATCTTTTGAGTATCAACATTCATAGTATATAGAACTTCAGGATTAGGATTATTATCCTCTGTGTCCATGCTCTCAGTTGCTGGTTGATCTTCTGCAGTTGTTTTTACCGGTGGAGTAGTTAAAGGAGGTGGGGGTAAGTTGTCTCTGATCTTGATACCTGGCGGTCCACCAACTTTACCTTTCCCTTTTTCCTTTTGATAAACCAGAATGGGTTTGGGATTCATATATTCTTCTTGTTTTTCTTTTTCAACCAAGAATTTATCCCAACCATCTTCTGTTTCAGTTGAGACTTCAACAACACTACCTGCCATTAATGATATCTGCTGGTGTGTAGTGGAAAAGACTGTTCGGTTGGCTTGAGCTATCAAATCATCAATTTCCTTAGGTGTGTTGACCAGATATACTACAAGTAATTTTTCTATTTTAATTTTCTTATCTAACTCAATTGCTCCTTGCCTTCTGGCCTCAAGTCTTTTATATAATTCATTAAGGATTTCATTTAGGACTTGAATCAAAAACTTTTTATACATATCCATGTGTAGTATAACACTTTCCTCCACTTGTCCTTTCTCATCCTCTGATAGGGTGTCATAGATTTTCCCTATGTTTCTCAATTTACCTTTCTCAGTGATTTCATTCAGTAATATGTCAAAAGGGGCCAAGTCAGTGTCTGTCTATCTTCTTCTTCTTGGGGGTTAGCTTTTTCTTAGGTGGGGCTTTCTTGACCAGAGACCTTACAACTTGTTGCTTCTATCTTGTCCGTCTAGGTGAAGGAGTGGATACCGGTGAGGGGTCTCTTTTACTAACAACTCTTTTGAAAGTTTCTAGCATGTCTCCTTTTGAGGAGGTATCTACTGGTGATAGATGAGTTTCAGTTTGTTGGGCTGCCAACTCTTCTTCTGTTATGCTGGTTTTCTTTAATACATCATCTTTTAAGGCTTTTGCTGGCATAAATCCTTTCCTCACAGATGCCTCAACTTTCTTTACTCTCTTTTTAGATTGTATTTGACTTTCAATGTGCTCAGCACTACCAAATATTTCTTCCTTCGGTTCAGGGGGGGCTTCCAGAAGTGCTTTGGCATAAGTTTCCACTATGTGGTCATCCATTTCATACCCCATCTCTGTAACCCAGATTGTTCTTGGGATGACTGCTTCCATGTAGATCTCATCCTTTTTTCTTACAAAACATATATCATTATTATATTTGTTGAAAATTTCCTATGATAGTTTGATCCTCTTATTCATTCTGACCTTAAGTGCTTGAAAGTACTCATGGATATTCTTTTCTTTGTTTTCACCCATGCTATTGAATAAGTCAGACAATTGTTTTCCTACCAGTAGGTCAAATCCAAAATCCCTGTTGCCTATACCAGGAGCCTGTTTGGTTATATGTAGCATTAAGCATACAAGAAAATTTGCAAATTTAAAGGTTCCTTTCTTATCCTTCTTGATTTTTGCCAAATTGTCAATTAACTCATCTTTTAACCATTCACAAATATCAATTTTCACATTGTCCTTAACCATGTCATAAGCACTCTTTATGCATAAACTGGAAATAGAGTTAAGCCTATTTGCATGAGTTGCTTTGTAACCTAGAATCATGCTAACAAATCTAACATTTGTGTCGGTCACATCATTAACCCTCAATGATCTCTTGTTGGATGTTGCACCAGTTAAGTTTGTTACTAGGTCATTGGAGACCTTCTTGGTTTTGTCGGGTCTGGTACTGGTGGAAGGTAACCCTATTACTACTTTCACAACTTCCTTGCTAATCTTGTGAACTGAATCAAGCCAAAAGAATGAACCATGTACTCTGCTATGAACTATCCTAACCACTTCTGCGGGAAATTTAGGAATCCAGAGGATTTTAGTGAATTCTAGGGTTTCAACAATTTTATGTTCGGGCTTCACATTTCTGGCATTGTCACATATGACAGATTTATACATGTCTTTGATTTCTTCATCACCTAATTCCTCTATGTTGCAATGAATATACATTCTAGGGTCTTCTGCATAAACAACACCCTTTGGAATTTGGGAAAATGCACCTGTGTTGTCATCTTTCTTGGCTACCTCAAGAACTAGCTGAAACACGGGCCTAGGTCATTTTATAACCTCAACTACTATAGGGTTTGCTATGAATTAAGGTGCATAGGAGGATGCCATGATGATAAATAACTTTTTCTGCCTTTGGATGGATTGGTTGCTAAAGTACTTTGCCTCTTTGCTCGGAATGCCTTAGCTCAGAAATCTTCGCACTCTTCTGAAAGTTTGAATTCATGGTGAAATAAATGGAGCCAAAAACTTAATTTATAAAGTCTTTTCTGCCACCTACCACATTAATTGTCTGTCGGTAATGTATTAACTCAACTTTATTTGCCGATAATGAAGGATTTTTAACTTCTTTTCTCTAACTGAGGGAATAATAGCGCATGTGTCATTAAATTGCCAAACCCTCAAGATAATTTGCTTCAGTTTGATGAAGAACATCCTGCCGGTGGAGCATTACTTTGTCCTGCCGGTGGAGCATCATATTGTTTTGACAGTGAAGAATTTGTTGATTCTATGGGTGGAGAAGTAACCCCAATATTTAGATCTCCTTTTCTAATCCATTGCTTTGGAAATTCTTTCTTAACCTCTTCAACCTTTTCTTTACCTTTCAAGCTAGTACTTTTATTATCTACTGGTGTACCTTTACTTCTACAGAATTTAGCAATATGACCAATCTTGTTACATGCATAGCAAGTTACATTATTTTTCTGAATAGCTTTCCAATAACCTATGCCGGTTTGTGTTCTGCATTTATTTGATAAATGACCAAATCTTCCACAAACATAACATCTTACATTCATTTTACAATTTTTCAGAGTTATGACCAATCTTGTTGCATTTGGTGCATTGATCGGTGGGAGGATTGATGTTCTAATAATTCCTAGATCTGCATTCATTTTCCCTATGACCATATTTATTACAGTTAAAGCATTTTCCATTGAATTTGTAAGTATTAGAGGGTCTTACCGGTTTGCTTTGATCCTAGGTATTTGCAGTACCAGAGCCTTCTTCGATTTCAAATCCAACTCCAGAAGTGTCACCTTTGGGTTTTTGATTCTTTAATAAGGTACCAAGTTCTTTTGAGCTTTTCTTGAATTTTTCTTTGTGTTGATTTGCAATTTCCAATTCTCTTTCTAAGATCTCTTTTTGTCTCATTAGTTCATTTGAATCATTTTGAGTATGCATCAGATCTATCTTCAACATATCATTTTCATAGTTAAGTCTTGTGTTCTCATTTGCTGCATCACTTAGTCTTCTGGTCAATTCTTCTTCATTCTTCTTTTTGTCCTCAATCTCTTTGCAGAATCTCATAGTCATATCCTGCATTTCATTTTTTGTTGTCATGATCTCTTGTTTCAATTTGCCTATCATATCATTTAGTGATTCCTTTTCATCATTTTCATTTTGCAATTTTTCACAAAGTTCTCTTCTCTTGTTTCTTGCAATAGTAAGATTTTCTTGAAGTGCTTGAATAATGTCCCGAGCTACTTTTAAATCATCTTCTAATTTGATATTTTTCAACTTCTCGGCATCATAGTCAATGAGAGCTCCTTCAAGTTGCTTCATTAGATTTTCAATCTTTACCGGTGTCAAGATCTTCCTCAAGCTGTTAGGCTTCTAAAAATAGAGGACCAGTCTCTGATACCAATTGTTAGGGTTCCCACAGATACTGAAACGGGGGGGTGAATCAGTATCTGACTGGTAATGTAATCTTCTTGAAATTGAATATGCAAAATATAAAGTAATAGTATACCGGTAAGCAAGAAATAATGCAAATAACAGAATCAAAACCATCCACATGAAAAAAAAAACAATAACACAAGATGTTTAATGAGGAAACCCAGTGTGGGAAAAAACTCGGTGGGATTTGTGACCCACAATATTCACTTAATGACCAATAAGAGAATATTACTTACAATAGGGGCGTGCACATGCAGGAAGGCCAACTACCTAGAGCTCACTGCTCAACAAGAAGTCACACTGACTTACAATGAGGATTTACATAAATCCAATGTTCTGTACTACTTTACAATAGCATCTTCAATGCCAAATTCAATACCAGTTCTTGCTCTGTTCTTTACATATACCCTTGACCTATAATTCGCACATTAGGTCTGCCTTATAATTTTTTAAAAATGCCTCTATCCATATATTACAAATGCCTACAATGATCTCTTTTATATATAAGAGTCATTTTATAATTTGCCAAGTCGGCTTACAATGATAAACAAAATATTACATATCAAAAATCCTGTCGGCCTCTGTGCCAGTATACATATTTTCTTCTATGTCAGTGAACATCTTCTGTGCTGGTGCCGGTGTAGATTGATCTTTTGATGTCGGAGCACTATCTTGCTTGTTGTATACTTTTGCTGGTATAATGTCTTGTCGGAGCCATGGGATTGCAAGGTTTCCTGTATGATGCTTTGCCAGTATAATGTCTTGCCGGTGCCATGGGATTGCAAGGTTGCCTGTATGATGCTTTGCCAGTATAATCTCTTGCTAGTGCCATAGGATTGCAAGGTTGCCATCAATGAGAAAACCTTCAATCACACACAATGTCTCATTGGAGTGTCCATATAGCAAGAATGGTGTCCTATGACCCCTTAGGACACCATATGACCCCCTAGGACACAATAGGGTGTTGTTATGGATTGTATGGTGTCCTATGGGGTCATATGGTGTCTTATGACCCCTTAGGACACCTTATGAACCCTTAGGACACAATATGGTGTTGTTATAGGTCGTATGGTGTCCTATCGGGTGATATGGTGTCTTATGACCCCTAAGGACAAAATATGACCTCTTCGGACACAATATGGTGTCATTATGGGTCATTTGGACAAATAAGGGGTCATATGGTGGCCTATGGCTCCATAGGACACCATATGACCCCTTAGATGTTGTTATTAGTTGTATGGACACCTAAGGGGTCATATGGTGTCCTATGACCCCTCAGGACACCATATGACCCCTTAGGTGTTGTTATCAGTGGTATGGTGTCGCAAGGGGTCATATGGTGTCCTATGACCCCTTAGGACACCATATGACCCATTAGGACATAATAGGGTGTTGTTATGGGTCGTATGGTGTCGTAAGGGGTCATATGGTGTCCTATGACCACTTATGACACCATATGACCCCCTAGGACACAATAGGTTATCGTTATGGGTCGTATGGTGTCCTAAGGGGTCATATGGTATCTTTCGACACCTTAGAACACCATATAACCCGTTAGGACACAATATGGTGTTGTTATGGGTTTTATGGTGTCCTAAGGGACCCATTAGGACACCATGGGACCCCTTAGGACATAGTACGACCTAATACACCACCATACGACCCATAACTACACCTAAGGTCTCATATGGTGCCCTATGGCCCCATAGGACACCATATAACTCCTTAGGTGTCGCTATTGGTTGTATGGTGTTGTAAGGGGTCATATGGTGTCCTATGACCCCTTAGGACACCATATGACCCTCTAGGACATAATAGCATGTCACTATGGGTCGTATGGTGTCCTATGGGGTCATATGGTGTCTTACAACCCCTTAGGACACCATATGGGGTCGTATGGTGTCCTATGGGGTCATATGGTGTCCTATGGGGTCATATGGTGTCCTAAGGGGTCATATGGTGTCTTATGACCCCTTAGGACACAATATGGTGTCGTTAGGGGTCATATGGACACCCAAGGGGTCATATGGTGGCCTATGGGTCTATAGGGTACCATATGACCCCTTAGGTGTCGGTATTGGTCGTATGGACACCAAAGGGGTCATATGGTGTCCTATGACCCCTTAGGACACCATATGACCCCTTAGCTATCGTTATGGGTCGTATGGTGTTGTAAGGGGTCATATGGTGTCCTATGACCCCTTAGGACACCCTATGACCCCCTATGACACAATAGGGTGTCATTATGGGTCGTATGGTGTCGTAAGGGGTCATATGGTGTCCTATGACCCCTTAAGACACCATATAACCCTGTAGGATACAATAGATTATCGTTATGGGTCGTATGGTTTCCTAAGGGGTCATATGGTATCTTATGACCCCTTGGGACACAATATGGTGTCGTTATGGGTTGTATGGTGTACTAAGGGACCCCTTATGACACCATATGACCCCTTAGGACACAATACGACCCAATACAACACCATACAACCCATAAAGACACCTAAGGAGTCATATGGTGTCCTATGGCCCACTTAGGTGTCGTTATGGATTGTATGCTGTCGTAAGGGGTCATATGGTGTCCTATGACACCTTAGGACACCATATGAGCCCCTCTGACACAATGGGGTGTCATTATGGGCCATATGGTGTCCTAAGGGATCATATGGTGTCTTATGACCCCTTAGGACATCATATGACCCCTTAGGACACAATATGGTGTCGTTATGGGTCGTATGGACACCGAAGGGGTCATATGGTGCCCTATGACCCCTTAGGACACCAGATGACCCCTAAGGTGTCGTTATGGGTTGTATGGTGTCATAAGGGATCATATGGTGTCCTATGACCCCTTAGGACACCATATGACTACCAAGGACACAATAGCGTGTCGTTGTGGGTCGTATGGTGTCGTAAGGGGTCATATGGTCTCTTATGACTTCTTAGGACACCATATTACCCACTAGGACACAATAGGGTGTCACTATGGGTCATATGGTGTCCTAAAGGATCATATGGTGTTTTATGACCCTTTAGTACACCATATGACCCCTCAGGATACAATATGGTGTCGTTATGGGTCGTATGGAGACCTAAGGGGCCATATGGTGGCGTATGACCCCACAGAAAACCATATGACCCCTTAGGTGTCATTATGGGTCGTACGGTATTGTAAGGGGTAATATGGTGTCCTATGAGCCCTTAGGACACCATATGATCCCCTAGGATGCAATAGGGTGTCGTTATGGGTCGTATGGTGTCCTATGGGGTCATATGGTGTCTTATGACCCCTTAGGACACCATATGAACCCTTAGGACACAATATGGTGTCATTATAGCTCGTATGGTGTCTTATGACCCCTTAGGACAACATATGACCTCTTAGGACACAATATGGTGTCATTATGTGTCATATGGACAGCTAAGGGGTCATATGGTGGCCTATGGCTCCATAGGACACCATATGACCCCTTAGGTGTCCTTATGGGTTGTATGGACACCTAAGGTGTCATATGGTGTCCTATGACCCCTGAGGACACCATATGACCCCTTAGGTGTCATTATGGGTCATATGGTGTCGTAAATGGTCATATGGTGTCCTATGATCCCTTAGGACACGATACGACCCCCTAGGATTCAATAGGGTGTCTTTATGGGTCGTATCATTTCGTAAGGGGTCATATGGTATCGTATGACCCCTTAAGACAACATATGACCCCCTAGGACACAATAGGTTATCGTTATGGGTCGAATGGTGTCCTAAGAGGTCATATGGTATCTTATGACCCTTTAGGACACCATATAACCCCTTAGGACACCATATGACCCCTTAGGACACAATACGACCCAATACGACACCATATTACCCATAATGACACCTAAGGGGTTATATGGTGTCCTATGGCCCCATAGGACACCATATGAACCCTTAGGTGTCGTTATGGGTCATATAGTGTTGTAAGGGGTCATATCATGTCCTATGACACCTTAGGACACCATATGACCCTTTAGGACACAATAAGGTGTTGTTATGAGTCGTATGGTGTCCTAAAGTATCATATGGTGTCTTATGATCCCTTAGGACACCATATGACCCCTTAGGAGTCGCTATGGGTCGTATCATGTCCTAAGGGGTGATATGGTGTCCTATGACCCCTTAGGACACCATATGACCCCCTAGGACACAATAGGGTGTTGTTATGGATCATATGGTGTCGTAAGGGGTCATATGGTGTTCGGTGACCCCTTGGGACACCATATGATGCCCTGGGGCATAATAGGGTGTCGTTATGGGTCATATGGTGTCCTAAGGGGTCATATGGTGTCATATCATGTCTTATGACTCCTTAGGACACCATATGACCCTCTAGGACACAATAGGGTGTTGCTATGGGTCGTATGGTGTCTTAAGGTATCATATGGTGTCTGATGACCCCTTAGGACACCATATGACCCCTAAGGACATAATATATTGTCGTTATGGGTCATATTATGTCCTATGATCCCTTAGGACACCATATGACCTCTTAGGTTTCATTATAGGTCGTATGGTGTCATAAGGGGTGATATGGTGTCCTATGACCCCTTACGAGACCATATGACCCCCTAGGACACAATAGGGTGTCATTATGGGTCGCATGGTGTTGTAAGGGGTCATATTGTGTCTAATGAACCCTTACGACACCATATGACCCCCTAGGACACAATAGGGTGTTGTTATGGGTCGTATGGTGCCTAAGGGGTCATATGGTGTCTTATGACCCCTTAGGACACCATCTGACCGCTTAGGACACAATATAGTGTCATTATGGTATGTATGGTGTCCTAAGGGGTCATATGGTGTCCTATGACCCCTTCGGACACCATATGACCCCTTAGGACACAACACGACCCAATACAGCACCACCAGACCCATAAGGACACTTAAGGGGTCATATTTTGCCCTATGGCCTCATAGTAGACCATATGACCCATTAGGTGTCGTTATGGATCATATGGTGTTGTAAGGGATTATAAATTGTCCTATGACACATTAGGACACAATAGAGTGTCGTTATGGGTCGTATGGTGTCCTAATGGATCATATGGTGTCTTATGATCCCTTAGGACACCATATGGTGTTGTTATGGGTCGTATGGACACCTAAGGGTTCATATGGTGTCCTATGACCCCTTAGGACACCATATGACCCCTTAGGTGTTGTTATGGGTCGTATGGTGTCGTAAGGGGTCATATAGTGTCCTATGACCCCTTACGACACCATATGACCCCCTAGGACATAATAGGCTGTCATTATGGGTCATATGGTGTTGTAAGGGGTCATATGAAGTCTTATGAACTCTTAGGACACCATATGACCCCCTAGGACACAATAGGGTGTCGTTATGGGTCGTATAGTGCCTAAGGGGTCATATGGTGTCTTATGACCCCTTAGGACACCATATGACCACTTAGGACACAATATGGCAATGTTATGGGTCATATGGTGTCCTATGACCCCTTAGGACACCATATGACCCCTTAGGACACAATACGACCCAATACGAAACCATATGACCCGTAACGACACCTAAGGGGTCATATGGTGTGCTATGGCCCCATAGGAAACCATATGACCCCTTAGGTGTTGTTTTGGGTCGTATGGTGTCGCAAGGGGTTATATAGTGTCCTATGACACCTTAGGACACCATATGACCCCCTAGGACACAATAAGGTGTCGTTATGGGTTGTATGGTGTACTAAGGGATCATATGGTGTCTTATGATCCCTTATGACACCATATGATCCCTTAGGACATAATATGGTGTCATTATGGGTCGTATGGACACCTAAGGGGTCATATGGTGTTCTACAAACCCTTAGGACACCATATGACCCCTTAGGTGTCGTTATGCATCATCTGGTGTCATAAGGTGTCATATGGTTTCTTATGACCCCTTAAGACACCATATGACACCCTAGGACACAATAGGTTGTCATTATGGTTTGTATGGTGTCATAAGGGGTCATGCGGTGTCCTATTACTCCTTAGGACACCATATCACCCCCTAGGACATAATAAGGTGTCCCTATGGGTCGTATGGTGTCCTAAGGGGTCATATGGTTTATTATGATCCATTAGGACACCATATGACACCTTAGGACACAATATGGTGTTGTTATGGGTCGTATGGACACCTAAGGGGTCATATGGTGTCCTATGACCACTTAGGACACCATACGACCCCTTAGTTGTCGTTTCGAGTCATATTGTGTTGTAAGGGGTGACATAATGTCCTATGACGCCTTAGGACACCATATGACCCCCTAGGACACAATAGTGTGTCGTTATGGGTCGTATGGTGTCGTAAGGGGTCATATTGTGTCATATGAAGCCTTAGAACACCATATGATGCCCTAGGACACAATAGGGTGTCGTTATGGGTCATATGCTGTCCTAAAGGGTCATATGGTGTCTTATGACTCCTTAGGACACCATATGACCCCTTAGGACACAATAAGACCCAATACGATACCATACAACGCATAACGACACCTAAGGGGTCATATAGTGTCCTATGGCCCCATAGGACACCATATGACCCGTTAGGTGTCGTTATGGGTCGTATGGTGTCGTAAGTGGTCATATGGTGTCCTATGACCCCTTAGGACACCATATGACCCCCTAGTATACAATAGTGTGTCGCTATGGGTCGTATGGTGTCCTAAGGGGTGATATGGTGTCTTATGACCCCTTAGGACATAATATGGTGTCGTTATGGGTCGTATGGTGTCCTAATGTGTCATATGGTGTCCTATGAGCCCTTAGGACACCATATGACCTATTAGGTGTCATTATGGGTCGTATGGTGTCATAAGGGGTCATATGGTGTCCTATGACCCCTTAGGACACCATATGACCCCCTAGTACACAATAGGGTGTCGTTATGGGTCGTATGGTATCCTAAGGGGTGATATGGTGTCTTATGACCCTTTAGGACACCATATGACCCCTTAGGACATAATATGGTGTCGTTATGGGTTGTTTGGTGTCGTAAGGGGTCATATGGTGTCCTATGACACCTTAGGACACCATATGAGCCCCTCTAACACAATGGGGTGTCATTATGGGCCGTATGGTGTCCTAAGGGATCATATGGTGTCTTATGACCCCTTAGGACACCATATGACCCCTTAGGACACAATATGGTGTCGTTATGGGTCGTATGGACACCGAAGGGGTCATATGGTGCCTTATGACCCCTTAGGACACCATATGACCCCTTAGGTGTTGTTATGGGTTGTATGGTGTCATAAGGGGTCATATGGTGTCCTATGACCCTTTAGGACACCATATGACTGCCAAGGACACAATAGGGTGTCATTGTTAGATTTTGCCAAGATCAAGAGCTCAATGAAATGTTCAAAATAGAGACAAAATATAAGACAAGAATAAACTGTATTCTCATGAATAGAAAATGATCAATAATCAACAGGATTGAATAGTTCAATTAATTACAGACAATGTAGATGAGCTTGCTTATATAGGCAAGGCTATATGGATGTATGAGTACACAAATATGACATGTGGGTCAATGAGAAACAAGGGTAGGTAGGAAATAGGTGTGGGTAGGTAGGAGAAATAATATAATATTCCACATGAGGTGGATCACCCACCGAAGGTGGAATTATCACTCCACAATAAGTGGATATGATAGTGTAATAACAAGATCAACACCATAAAAGGTGGAATTTCTCCTACACACACTATCCCAATGTGGTACAAACACCCAAGTGTCTCATACCCAAACTACTATGAAATGCGTTATCCTAAGTAAACTTAAGTAAGTGTAATAATATCCATGATGAATAATTATTTACACCAACACCCCCCCTTAAGTGCAACTTAGGGGAATGCACTTAAGTCTACAATGCAACTAAGCAATGCAAGATGGGTTGCGACTACAAGGCCATGTTAGGTACCCATGTACAAATGCAAATGCATGAAAACCAATTCAATGAAATCTCTCACAAAGTGGGGAAAGAGAGAAAAACCCAATGGGAAAAAACCCTCCCCCAAAAGAGAGATGAAAGCTATACAAAAACTCTCAAAGAAGTATGTGAGGAACAAAACCCCATGTGAGGAAAAAGTCCCCCCCCATATGAGAGAAGAAGAGAAGTCAAACTGTGACCCCCCCTTAATGTGGAATCTACACCAATGATAGAAGCTCGATGTATGAAGAAACTTCTCCACAAACGTCGAACAACATTCCTCCCCTTAGGAAGAAACAAAACCAAAGGTGTATCCATGAAGTCTCCCCAATCATGAAGGGAAGACGTATGAAGAAAACTCATGGTCAAAGGAATCTCTGAAAACTGCTCAAGTGTCCCCATGTCAATGCTGAAAGATACCCCTTCCAAAGGTGGTAAACTGTGCCACACTGCTGAAAAAGGCACTCCAAGATCTAGTGGAGATGAATGTAGAACATGTCCCGAAGACTCACATGTCTCCTCAAAAAATAAAGAGACCTCCTCCAACTGCTGTACATAAATATCCACAATCATGTCAACCTCGAAAGAATGATCATGTAGAGAATGAACAAGAGGGTCATAGTGTGCCCTCGCAACAATCGAAGAAGGATCACCTTCATCAAAGAGAAGATGAATGTCATCAATGATGTCTCCCAAATCTGCAATGTAGGATTCCATAAACAAACCTGCAATGTCTGTCAAGTAATCATCCCATGAATCTGAAGCTGGAAGACAAGGAATATCCTGCTGCACTAAATCACATGAAGGCAAAACTGTCGCACTATCAACATCATCAGGTGCAATAGGTGATGTGATATCAATATGAGGAGATGAAATACAAGACTCAAGAACGGGGTTACATGTGAGAATCCCCATGTTCAAGTGTCCAAAGTTCTCCTCAAAAATAGAACCATCACAATAAGTGTGATCAACATGTGTAGAATCATCAAATGTGAAATCATCATCATCAACAAAATCTGAAAAGGAGTATAACCGAGATGCATGATCAACCACCCCAGTTGCAATGATAGCTCTAATCTGCAAGTCTCTAATGAAAATTGAGTCAGGTGTGAACTCCACAACTCTCTTAGTTGCGCCATGTGTGATTTGATAGATAGAAAGGAGATTGTTTGTTGTGGAGAAGATGGTGCTTTTTCTTTAGGCTTTGATTGCCATTTCTTCTTGTTTGAGTTGTCCTTTCCTTGATTTCCTTTGTTCCCTTGATTTGCCACTAATGCTTGAGACTTAGAAGCCTTAAGAATGCCCATGCTTATCAACTTAGGTTGTTCCATCATCAACATTTCATTGAAAGCATCAAATGTAGGCATTTTGTAGCTTGAACCCATTGTCATCCTATGGGTTTGGAAACTAGAAACAAATGCTGCATATTCTTGTGGAAGCTTGCCTATCAAGTTGAATATCAATTGAGTAACCTTTTTATCAATGCCACAATATTTGAGTTGTGCCCTCAACTCATTTACTTTAGTGACATAATCTTGTATAGTATCAAAGTTCTTGGGATCTAACATGGTGAGATCACTATCAATTTGATATCCCCTAATCTCATCAACTTGACCATACAAGTCTTGAAACTTTTGCCAAGCATCCTTGATTAGAGTACATTTCTCAATATGAAAAATGAGATCCTTTGATACATACTTTCTTAAGGTACCAATTGCCATGATATTTTTAGTGAGCCAATCCAAGTGACCAACTAGATCAACCTTAGGATTAGCGGGAGCAACAATAGTTCCATCAATGTTGTAGCGTCGTAAATTGTACGCACTTGCTAGGGTGGTACAATTTCACACCTAGTTTAGCACCCGCCTTGGCGCATTTTGCATTTTGCATTGCATTTCCCCTTTAGCACTTAATTAATCAAATTAATTAGGTCTAAGGTTCTATTTTATCATCTCCTATATCATAAAGTTGGGCCCTTTCATTAAAGTGTGCCCCTTTCATTTTATTCTTCCAATACATCATTTAATCAAAAACCCTGATTAGGTCCTATTTCGAACTTGGGGGCTTGATTTCGGGGGTCAAAACATCTCGAAATCACCTGTAACTTCGGGATTCTCTCTAAAATCATCATATCCGACGACCCTGAAAATTTGGTGAAAAGTTGTCAGGACCATGGCGCCCGTGCAACATGGTCCCGGACATTTTTCCCGAAATTTTGGGAGCACGATCCAATCATAAAATAAAGCTTAACCCCAAGAAATTGGTGGGATATTCAATCTCTAGGTCAGCCAAAATACGAATTTACGACCTAGGGTTTCATACATAAAAGCTCTCTTTCCTCATTGGAAAGGATCCGGATTTTTGATTTTGAGGAACTTCATATGCAGCGAAAGAGCAGATCTTTGAGGACTTCAACAACATTCAACATCATTTTATCAAACATCTATCAAATTCATTCATCCACTTAGGGCTTGGAAGACATTGAAGAACAATAGGAGATTACCGACTGAAGATTGGCTTGTACTCCTCCCTTGAGGGTTGGGTATGATTTCATGTTGTTTTCATGTCTTTGCATAAGCTTCAATATATCCTTTATTCATGCTTTAGATCACTTTGCATCTTGATTTAGAGCATTTACATTATCATTTACAAGCAATTAGGGTTTACTTTCTAGGTTGCTCTAGTTTGCTTTCTTGCATTTAAGGACCTTGCACACACACTAGGTCTGCACACACAATACATTTTACAATACAACTTGGCTATTCGTGGAGGTGGAAATCACCAAAGCGGGGGTTTGACTAAGGCAAAACCCTATATAGCTACCCAAACACCTTTTCAGATATAAGTGCAGGTTTCGGGACTCGGACGACGCCGCAGGTTGCAGATCCGGGAGAAGCAGACTGAGACCGACCTTCCCACCAAATTTCAGAGAAAAAGACCAGGACAGGGGCGTGGGGCGCCCTGGTCCTGCCAGGACAGGGGTGTTGGGCGCCCTGGTCCCTTTTGGGCACCCTGGTCCCTACTGGGCACCCTGGTCCCTGGGACAGGGGCACTGGGCGCCCTGGTCCGACAGCATTTTCAACATTTTTGATAGCTTTTTCCAAAGTGCAAAAACAACAGTTTCCGGAGCAGTTTTAGGGGCAGAATCAGGACAGTGGCGCCCGCGCCCCCGTCTTGAACATTTTCAGTTAGATTTTAACTCCAGGTATGCATTTGCATTCTTGTCTTATCCTTGTGTTTACAGCTTTCCATTATTTAAGTTCAATTCTGCAAATCTTGTTATTAGTTCATATTTGCACTTTGGGGTTTGGGATTGAACTTGCATCATTTTATCTTTCAATTACAACAAAGGAATAGAAATCCTAATAGATATCTCGTGGCTCTCTCTTTCACAAAAAGAAGTAGCCAATTGTGCGATATCTCTAGGCTCTTTCGTATTCCGTAATGTGTGTCAAAAGGTAGGATTAGGGCATGCTAACCTAGTCTCGCTTTTTCCCCTACACATTTTGGTGAACTCGACGTGAATCTATCATTGCTTCCTCTTGCATTGCATTTGTTAGATCTAGATCTAGATTTAGTGTGTTTTCATTTCATTTTCATTAAAAAAAAAAAAAAAAAAGTGTGTTTCTTTGCATTGTGTGTTTAAATTTTATGCAATTTCAAAATGTTAGATTTTTATTTGCAAGATGATCATATTTGTGATGATTATGAGTTAGATGAAGCTTTAGATGAATTTTTGAAACCTAAATATACCAAACCTTCATTTTACCAAAAACTCATAAACCTTGTTACTATGCCATTTAGATGTGATGAGAAAGATAAGTCAAATGGTTCCTCTCAAGGGTACATTCCTATCAACTCTTCCACTGAATCTAGTAACATGGTTGTGTTCAATAATCCCCTCTATGAGGAATTATCTCCTTTTGAATCAAAAGATAAACCTTTTAATAGATATGATCATGCATTATTGGATGATGACCTTGATGACTGTGTGGCTCTTAAAAAATGCTCCCTTCATGAGGATCCTTGTGTGCAAGAAGATGACATTATCCCTACATTTCCTAGTGATGGCCTTTCCTTTTACAACAAAATTCCCACTAGAGATGATGAATTAATGATAAATGCTTACCCTTCTCCTAAAGTTTGTCTTACCCATAAGCATCCCTTAGAGAAAGAAGATGAAATAATAAGCACTTTCCTTAATTCTCTCTCCCCTAAAGATCATATTGAACATATTTTGAGGAAAGAGGATGAGTTTAACACATCTATTGATGCTTTCCCTCCTAAGGATGAGGAATTAATAAACAATGTTATCTCCTCTCCCGAAATTGACAATATTTTAAACATTCCTTTCAATGACCTCACTATTTGGGATGAACCATTAGAAGAAGGTATAGATTATTCTCTACCCCTAGCCAAAGGGGATGAAATCAAGATTGGAAACTCCCTTGATAGTTTCTCCCCTTCCTTGAATCTCAATTATTCTCCCTCTAAAAATAAAGCATCTCCCTCTCCTCAACTTGGTTCTACTCATAAGGAAACCCTAGTTCAAAGCAAGATGGTTAACATTTCTTTCAAAGATCTCCCTCTCAAAAGTGAGACTTTAGAGAGTAGTGTTGATCCTTCTCCTAGAGAGTTTATTCCCCATGTAGATCCTGTGATGATAGAGGATGATATGACCTTTCCTCTTCCTACTAGAACATCAATGCTTACCCCTTGTCTCTCTCCTAAAATTGATTTAATCCGTGATAAGATTTCAGTGCAAGAGAAGAATATCAATAATTCTTCCAACACTTTTGTTCATTCCTCTAAACCATCCTCAATCAATTTGATACATGTGAATGAGACACCTAACAAACCTCTCTTCACTGTCCAAGGTGCTTGTCCTTCTCAAAATGCTCAACCATTAAATAAGCCTATCTTAGTGGTTCAAGGTGGTTATGCTAATGATTCTTTTTGCACTCCTAAGAAACCTATTATTACTGTGTAAGGAGGTTATTCTTCTAAGAGCCCTTATGAATATGCTAAGCAACTGACTAGAGAGAGTTATCATGTGGTTGCTCATACCTATAACACAAGAAACAATAGGCAACCTAGTCCTCCTCCAGTTATCCCCACTTCACTTCCTCCTTCCCAACCTATTCTTCCTCAAGCACCTCGTATTTCACAAATGCTTAGTAAGGACTATGATCTCATAGAACAACTTAAAACTACTCCCGCAAAGATATCTCTTTGGGATTTGATACAAACTTCTTCTGTTCATCATGGAATGTTACAAGATGCCTTGAAAGATTTGAATGTTCCTCCACCTAATACATCTAGTAATATAGTGTCTTTGGTTAACTCTGTGATGAATCCTAAAGCTCAAATTGTGTTTACTCAAGATGAGTTGCCTACTAGTGAAATTCAACATCAATATGATCCCTTGATGATTGTGGTTATCATAAATGACACTGCTATAAGACGAACACTGGTAGATAATGGCTCTGGCCTTAATGTGTGTAGCATTAATCTATTGCATAAGATGAATGTGGATACATCCCTTATTGAGCCTGACTCTCATCCCATTCGAGGCTTTGATAATGTGGCTAAGTCTTCATTAGGTATTATCACCTTACCCATCACAGTGGGACCTGTTACTTTGCCTACTCCTATCCATGTTATGTCGGGAAATTTAACATACAACTTGTTATTAGGGAGACCTTGGATTCACTGTATGCAAGCTGTCCCCTCTACATTGCATAGACAAGTTAAATTCATTTATAACAATAAGACATATACCTTGATAGGCGATACTAATCTTCAGGCTTGTTTGCAAACATCTACTTCCAAAGGGAGTTCTTCTAAGCCTTCCTCTTCTAGTGACGACTCGTTAAACAAGATACCTATGGATGAACCATCACCCTCTGATAATCAAAATTCTTTGGATGAGTCTAAAGCTCCTAAAGAAGATCCTTCTCGACTTGAGTCTACACATGAAAAGGCTTTTGATCCTGAGAAGGTTCTCGCAGAAGACGATTGGGGATCTCTTGATTTCAATCCCACCTTTGTAGGTGAGTATAGGGTTCCTCCTAGAGATTTTAAAGGTAAGAAGAAGGAAGAAACTAAAAATCAATTAGTCTTACTTGAACCTATGAGCAATAATTTTGTGGCTGCTTCTCAAACTTCTTCTCCTCACACCTCTAATTATGAAGAGTTTGATTCTTTGTCTTATGAAAAACCACCTTCTCTTCCTGAAATGGCTGATCGTTATGGTCGTGGTTTTCGCATTTTTGCTAAGCATGGGTATCATGGAAAAGGTTGTGGTGCTCATGAACAAGGGATAAAAGTTCCTCTAGAGACTAATTTTCACAATTATGCCTTTGGACTTGGGTACAATCCCTGCAAACACACTAAAGCATCTAAAAGACCATCTCTCAATGTGAATGCTATATTTAGTAGTGATGATGATCTCACTTCAACTAAATCATCTTCTACTTCTATCAACTCTCATTCCCCTCATAAGGAAATCTTGGCAATGAACAAATCTCTTTATGACTCCCCTCAAATTTCTATATCCACTTATGAATTTTTATCTCCTATTCATCATAAAGTCCTTTCCCCCAGGGATAAGGCTCTAATAAATTACACTCATCCCTCTTCTAAGATTTCTTGTGACTTTTCTTCTTCAATTTTTATCATTTTATGCGTGTTTTTGATCTCACTTATAGTTGAGCATTTAGCATGTCATATTCAAATACCTCATTCAGTTTATCATGTCTTTAAATAACATTAATGGCTATTATGTTGCTCATCATTATGTGACATTGGTAGCTCATTTACTGGGGGCTCATTGTCATTCATGATGGTACAATGTCAAGTGCAATCATATTTTTTTGAAGCAACATAATAGCCTAATTTTCTTGTTCCTATGGGGAAAAGAGTGATTTCATATATCTCTTCTTTTGCTTATGTCCAAATCTCTCCCTAGAAGATTGTGTAAGTCCTTCTCATTGAGGCAATGATCTTTCCTTATTTTTATCTAAGGATCCACTTTTTTTCCTATTTCGTGGATGGTGTGAACTTTATTACTTGATGTTATTCCTTGTAGGCATTTGTTGTTTGTTCAAGGATTCTCTCTTACAAGAGGTGTAAGTCCTTGACTACAACCTCTTTTGCACTTGGTAAAATACATCTATAATGAATTCACTCTCCTAATTGCGTTAAAAGGAGCGTCATCCTTCATTAAGAATCACTTTCACCTCGCAAAAGAAGGAAGTATTGCATTCTTATTCTCTTCTTTGTCTTATTCTAGAAGATGTTATATTTGTCTAACTCATGGATCACCAATGTGTGTATTCATGCCTTTTTTTCCTTTCTTTTTCTTCTCTTTGCATTTTGTTTCCATGTACATCCTTCATCTTGTGTTAGAGAACTCTCAAATCCTCACACTCTTTGTTGTGTTTGAGATTTAGTCCTCTTTCTTACCAAATGATTCTCCATCAGTTTTTGATCTCATATCAAATCTTCTGGTGAGCATTTGTCATCAATATTCTTTAACAATTCGAAGTGGTAAACATGATACCCTATTTCAACTCACTAAAATTAGCAAGCCAAAACAGGGGGGGGCATATAGCTACCCTTGAATTTTCATCACCTTCCTTAGTAAGCATTAGGTGATTTTGTGATCTAACGTGTGTTTTGTAGGGTGCGGTTCCTAACTGTGTACTGCAGATACCGCTGGGGGCTTCATCCGACAGACTTATGGATATATCCTTTTTCAAATAATGTTTACTTTTCTGTACTTTAGCTTGCATATGCACGTAGTGTTCATATGACCGCTAAAGTGGGGGCTAAATGTAGCGTCGTAAATTGTACGCACTTGCTAGGGTGGTACAATTTCACACCTAGTTTAGCACCCGCCTTGGTGCATTTTGCATTTTGCATTGCATTTCCCCTTTAGCACTTAATTAATCAAATTAATTAGGTCTAAGGTTCTATTTTATCATCTCCTATATCATAAAGTTGGGCCCTTTCATTAAAGTGTGCCCCTTTCATTTTATTCTTCCAATACATCATTTAATCAAAAACCCTGATTAGGTCCTATTTCGAACTTGGGGACTTGATTTCGGGGGTCAAAACATCTCGAAATCACCTGTAACTTCGGGATTCTCTCTAAAATCATCATATCCGACGGCCCTGAAAATTTGGTGAAAAGTTGTCGGGACCATGGCGCCCGTGCAACATGGTCCCGGACATTTTTCCCGAAATTTTGGGAGCACGATCCAATCATAAAATAAAGCTTAACCCCAAGAAATTGGCGGGATATTCAATCTCTAGGTCAGCCAAAATATGAATTTACGACCTAGGGTTTCATACATAAAAGCTCTCTTTCCTCATTGGAAAGGATCCGGATTTTTGATTTTGAGGAACTTCATATGCAGCGAAAGAGAAGATATTTGAGGACTTCAACAACATTCAACATCATTTTATCAAGCATCTATCAAATTCATTCATCCACTTAGGGCTTGGAAGACATTGAAGAACAATAGGAGATTACCGACTGAAGATTGGCTTGTACTCCTCCCTTGAGGGTTGGGTATGATTTCATGTTGTTTTCATGTCTTTGCATAAGCTTCAATATATCCTTTATTCATGCTTTAGATCACTTTGCATCTTGATTTAGAGCATTTACATTATCATTTACAAGCAATTAGGGTTTACTTTCTAGGTTGCTCTAGTTTGCTTTCTTGCATTTAAGGACCTTGCACACACACTAGGTCTGCACACACAATACATTTTACAATACAACTTGGCTATTCGTGGAGGTGGAAATCACCGAAGCGGGGGTTTGACTAAGGAAAAACCCTATATAGCCGCCCAAACACCTTTTCAGATATAAGTGCAGGTTTCGGGACTCAGACGACGCCGCAGGTTGCAGATCCGGGAGAAGCAGACTGAGACCGACCTTCCCACCAAATTTCAGAGAAAAAGACCAAGACAGGGGCGTGGGGCGCCCTGGTCCTGCTAGGACAGGGGCGCTGGGCGCCCTGGTCCCTTCTGGGCGCCCTAGTCCCTACTGGGCACCCTGGTCCCTAGGACAGGGGCGCTGGGCGCCCTGGTCCGACAGCATTTTCAGCATTTTTGACAGCTTTTTCCAAAGTGCAAAAACAACAGTTTCCGGAGCAGTTTTAGGGGCAGAATCAGGACAGTGGCGCTCGCGCCCCCGTCCCGAACATTTTCAGTCAGATTTTAACTCCGGGTACGCATTTGCATTCTTGTCTTATCCTTGTGTTTACAACTTTCCATTATTTAAGTTCAATTCTGCAAATCTTGTTATTAGTTCATATTTGCACTTTGGGGTTTGGGATTGAACTTGCATCATTTTATCTTTCAATTACAACAAAGGAATAGAAATCCTAATAGATATCCCGTGGCTCTCTCTTTCACAAAAAGAAGTAGCCAATTGTGCGATATCTCTAGGCTCTTTCGTATTCCGTAATGTGTGTCAAAAGGTAGGATTAGGGCATGCTAACCTAGTCTCGCTTTTTCCCCTACACAAATGTAATGAGTGAGTCCTTTTTCCATAAGTTTACTCCATGCATCAATTTTCCAAGTAGCATAATTATGTGGAGTTAAGAGAGGAAACTTAGAAGAACCCATAGCAGCAAAAAGGAAGGAACACAAGAGCACAAAAGCACAAGAGACACCCCCCCAAATTCACTCAATCAAAGTACCCCCCCCAAAAGTGATGATTTTGGCACTTTATACTTAGTGCGATTATAATGAGCCACTTGCAAAACAAGACAAAGTGGACTTATGATGCAAATTTTACAACTTCTCAAATGAGATACAAGAGACTTCAATCAATAGTGCAATGAATCTAACTGAGATTCAAGCAAATATACAAGTATCAAGAGAGCCAAAAATGGCCAAGATCTGAAAGTATAGTTTCTACTTACAATGACATCAATCTGATAGCATCATGTGAAAGTATATGAAAAAATACACACTTTCAAAAAAAATGGCACCTGAAAAGGAGGTCGGATGACCCCAAACGAAGCCTCTGAAGTTGCAAAAACTGGGATTACTCAGGTACAGTCACCAAAAACTACATTTTCTGAAACATCAGTGCATAAAAATCAAAAAATTTCTTCATCACTATGGAGAGCATGAAATTCTAGCCCATTTCAAAAAAAATTACACCCAAAAAGGAGCAAAAATGAGCAAGTTATGGCCATTTGAAGTTGAACTGCAAAATTAAAAATGCAAATGAGAAGGGGGTCCAAAAATTTTCAAACCCTACTGATGTGGTGCTGATGTCAGAAAGTCACTGGGTTAAATTTGACAGCCGTATGACCGTCACAAAAACTTCTTCCTCTGTTGACTGGGCGTCCGTATTGTACGAATGGATGACGTGGCCGATGACTATGCAGGTGACTGTGTAGTCGGTACTGTACGGATTTGTTGACTGGGCACTGCGCTATGCATACAGAAATCTGACATGGCTGCAGACTGTGTGTACGGAAGGTACCCGCAGGCTAGTGGCCACCTACCACATGGCGGGCGCGGGTCCGTCGGTCTGTGGTGGTCATCGGAAAAATTCTACCAGCGGCATCGTCCAGAATGGTCGCCGAAAGGCGAAGACCGGCAGGTGAGCAGTGGGAGGAGCCGAGCTTTGCGGGAGGGAGCTCAGGATGATGGAGACTGGCAGGTGCAGAAGCTGGGTGGAGACCGGTGGTGGCGGGACCAATGTCTGCAGCAGGCGAAACAAGGACGGGCGTGGCGCTTCGACAGAGACAGGCGAGCGGCGCCAAGGGCCGACGGGGGCCGACATAGGGTATGGGCGGCGACGCGGCTGACAGGTACGACGAGGACAGCAGGAACAGACCTATAGACCTGCAACGCATAGGTACGGGCATCACGGGGGGGGGGGTCTGCGGACCCCCCAAAAACTTGATTTTTTTTTTGACTTTTCAAATTTTACTTTTTTCAGATTTTTTCAATTTTTCTGAAAAAAAAATTTCCGAAAATAATTTTTTTTTTTTCGAAAAATATATTAAAAAATTGAAAATCCGTACGATACTAGCAAAATTGGAGAAAAAAATTTTCTCACCAAAATAGGCCGACTTTATAACCAAAATTCATGGAAACGGCCTTTTGGACACAATGGTGAGGTCGGATTTGGTCTAGGATGCCTCTAAAAGATGCTGCTCCTCAGATCTACCTCTTGATGTCACAATAATGCCTCTTCAAGATGAATCAATGAAGCCCCAATGGCTTTGATACCATCTTAGATTTTGCCAAGATCAAGAGCTCAATGAAATGTACAAAATAGAGACACAATATAGGACAAGAATAAACTGTATTCTCATCAATAGAAAATGATCAATAATCAACTGGATTCAATAGTTCAATTAATTACATACAATGTAGATGAGCTTGCTTATATAGGCAAGGCTATATGGATGTATGAGCACACAAATATGACATGTGGCTCAATGAGAAACAAGGGTAGGTAGGAAATAGGTGTGGGTAGGTAGAAGAAATAATATAATATTCCACATGAGGTGGATCACCCACCGAAGGTGGAATTATCACTCCACAATAAGTGGATATGATAGTGTAATAACAAGATCAACACCATGAAAATTTACCCTACACACACTATCCCAATGTGGCACAAACACCCAAGTGTCTCATACCCAAATTACTATGAAATGCATTATCCTAAGTAAACTTAAGTAAGTGTAATAATATCCATGATGAATAATTATTTACACCAATAGTCATTATGGGTCGTATGGTGTCGTAAGGGGTCTTATGACTCCTTAGGACACCATATGACCCCCTAGGACATAATAGGGTGTCACTATGGGTCATATGGTGTACTAAGGGATCATATGGTGTCTTATGACACTTTGGGACACCATATGACCCCTCAAGACACAATATGGTGTCGTTATGGGTCGTATGGAGACCTAAGGGGTCATATGGTGGCCTATGACCCCACAGAAAACCATATGACCCCTTAGGTGTCGTTATGGGTCGTAAGATGTTGTAAGGGGTAATATGGTGTCTTATGAGCCCTTAGGACACCATATGATCCCCTAGGATGCAATAGGGTGTCCTATGGGGTCATATGGTGTCTTATGACCCCTTAGGACAACATATGAACCCTTAGGACACAATATGGTGTCGTTATAGGTCATATGGTGTCCTATGACCCCTTAGGACAACATATGACCTCTTAAGACACAATATGGTGTCATTATGTGTCGTATGGACACCTAAGGGTCATATGGTGGCCTATGGGTCCATAGGACACCATATGACCCCTTAGGTGTCGTTATGGGTTGTACGGACACCTAAGGTGTCATATGGTGTCCTATGACCCCTTAGGACACCATATGACCTCCTAGGACATGATAGGGTGTCGTTATGCGTCATATGGTGTTGTAAGGGGTGATATGGTGTCCTATGACCTCTTAGGATACCATATGACCCCCTAGGACACAATAGGTTATCGTTATGGGTCGTATGGTGTCCTAAGGGGTCGTATGGTGTCCTAAGGGGTCATATGGTGGCCTATGACCCCACAGAAAACCATATGACCCCTTAGGTGTCGTTATGGGTCATACGGTGTCGTAAAGGGTAATATGGTGTCCTATGAGCCCTTAGGACACCATATGATCCCCTAGGATGCAATTGGGTGTTGTTATGGGTCGTATCATGTCCTATGGGGTCATATGGTGCCTTATTACCCCTTAGGACACCATATGAACCCTTAGGACACAATATGGTGTCGTCATAGGTCGTATGGTGTCCTATGACCCCTTAGGACAACATATGACCTCTTAGGACACAATATGGTGTCCTTATGTGTCGTATGGACACCTAGGGTATCATATGGTGGCCTATGGGTCCATAGGACACCATATGACCCCTTAGGTGTCGTTATGGGTTGTATGGACACCTAAGGTGTCATATGGTGTCCTCTTAGGTGTCGTTATGGGTCGTATGGTGTCGTAAATGGTCATAGGGTGTCCTATGATTCCTTAGGACAGGATATGACCCCCTAGCATTCAATAGGGTGTCTTTATGGGTCGTATGGTTTCGTAACGGGTCATATGGTGTCCTAGGACCCCTTAAGACACCATATGACCCCCTCATACACAATAGGTTATCATTATGGGTTGTATGGTATCCTAAGGGTTCATATGGTATCTTATGACCCCTTAGGACACCATAAAACCCCTTAGGACATAGTATGGTGTCGTTATGGGTTGTATGGTGTCCTAAGGGACCCCTTAAGATACCATATGACCACTTAGGACACAATACAACCCAATAGAACACCATATGAACCATAACGACACCTAAGGGGTCATATGGTGTCCTATGGCCCCATAGGACACCATATGACCCCTTAGGTGTCATTATAGGTTGTATCATGTTGTAAGCGGTCATATGGTGTCCTATGACACCTTAGGACACCATATGAGCCCCTAGGACAAAATAGGGTGTCGTTATTGGTCGTATGGTGTCCTAAGGGATCATATGGTGTCTTATGACCACTTAAGACACCATACGACACAATATGGTGTCGTTATGTGTCGTATGGACACCTAAGGGGTCATATGGTGTCCTATGACCCCTTAGGACACCATATGACCCCTTACTTGTCTTTATCAGTCATATGGTGTCGTAAGGGGTCATATGGTGTCCTATGACCCCTTAGAACACCATATGACATCCTAGGACATAATAGGGTGTCGTTATGGGTCGTATGGTATTGTAAGGGGTCATATGGTGTCCTATGACCTCTTAGGACACCATATGACCCCCTAGGACACAATAGGTTATCGTTATGGGTCGTATGGTGTCCTAAGGGGTCATATGGTATCTTATGACACCTTAGGACACCATATAACCCCTTAGGACACAATATGTTGTCATTATGGGTTTTATGGTGTCCTAAGGGACCCCTTAGGACACCATATGACCCCTTAGGACACAGTACGATGCAATACACCACCATATGACCTATAACTACACCTAAGGGGTCATATGGTGTCCTATGGCCCCATAGGACACCATATGACCCCTTAGGTGTTGTTATTAGTCATATGGTGTGGTAAGGGGTCATATGGTGTCCTATGACCCCTTAGGACACCATATGACCCCGTAGGACACAATAGCGTGTCATTATGGGTCATATGGTGTCCTACGGGGTCATATGGCATCTTACGACCCCTTAGGACACTGTATGAACCACTAGGACAAAAAATAGTGTCGTTATAGATCATATGGTGTCCTAAGGGGTCATATGGTGTCTTATGAGCAATTAGGACACAATATGGTGTCGTTATGGGTCTTATGGACACCCAAGGGGTCATATGGTGGCCTATGGGGCTATAGGAAACCATATGACCCCTTAGGTGTCGTTATGGGTCGTATGGACACCTAAGGGGTCATATGGTGTCCTATGACCCCATAGGACACCATATGACCCCTTAGCTATCATTATGGGTCGTATGGTGTCTTATGACCCCTTAGGACACCATATGACCCCCTAGGACACAATAGGGTGTCGTTATGGGTCGTATGGTGTCGTAAGTGGTCATATGATGTCCTATGACCCCTTAAGACACGATATAACCCTATAGGACACAATAGGTTATCGTTATGGGTTGTATGGTGTCGTAAGGGGTCATATGGTATCTTATGACCCCTTGGGACACAATATGGTGTCGTTATGGGTTGTGTGGTGTACTAAGGGACCCCTTAGGACACCATATGACCCCTTAGGACACAATACGACCCAATACAACACCATACGACCCATAACAACACCTAAGTGGTCATATGGTGTCCTATGGACCCATAGGACACCATATGACCCCTTAGGTGTCGTTATGGGTCGTATGGTGTCGTAAGGGGTCATATGGTGTCGTATGACACCTTAGGAATCATTTGGTGTCTTATGACCCCTTAGGACACAATATGGTGTCGTTATGGGTTGTATGGACACCAAAGGGGTCATATGGTGCCCTATGACCCCTTAGGACACCATATGACCCCTTAGGTGTCGTTATGGGTTGTATGGTGTCCCAAGGTGTCATATTGTTATCATAGGACACCATACAACCCATAACGACACCATATTGTGTTCTGAGGGGTCATATGGTGTCCTAAGGGGTCATAAGACACCATATGATCCCTTAGGACACCATAAGAGCCATAGCGACACCCTATTGTGTCCTAGGGGGTCATATGGTGTCCTAAGGAGTCATAGGACACCATATGACACCTTATGGAACCATACAACCTATAATGACATGTAAGGGGTCATATGGTGTCCTAAGGGATTAAAGGACACCATATGACCTCTTTGGTGTCCATACAACCCATAAAGACACCATATTGTGTCCTAAGGATTCATATGGTGTCCTGAGGGGTCATAGACACCATATGATCCCTTACAACATCGTACAACCCATAACGACACCCTATTATGTCCTAGGGGGTCATATGGTGTCCTAAGGTGTCATAGGACACTATATGACACCTTACAACACCATATGACCCATAACAACACCTAAGGGGTCATATGGTCTCCCATGGGGCCATAGGACACCATATGAACCCTTACATGTTGTTATGGGTTGTATGGTCTCGTATTGGGTCGTATTGTGCCCTAAGGGATCATACGACACCATATGACCCCTTAGGACACCATACGACCCATAACAACACCATATTGTGTCCAAAGCGATCATATGGTGTCCTAAGGGGTCATAAGACACCATATGACCCCTTAGGCACCATACGACCTATAACGGCACCCTATTGTGTCCTAGGGGGTCATATGTTGTCCTAAGGGTTCATAAGACACCATATGACCCCTTATGACACCATATTCTGTCCTAAGGGGTCATATGGTGTCGTAAGGCATCATAAGGCACCATATCACCCCTTAGGACACCATACGAACCATAACAACACCCTATTGTGTCCTAGGGGATCATATGGTGTCCTAAGGGGTCATAGGACACCATATGACCCCTTATGACACCATACAACCCATAATGACACCTAAGGGGTCATATGGTGTCCTATAGAGTCATAGGACACCATATGATCCCCTAGGTGTCCATACGACCCATAACGACACCATATTGTGTCCTAAGGGGGCATATGGTGTTCTAAGTGGTCATAAGACACCATATGATCCCTAGGGACACCATACGACCCATAACGACACCCTATTATGTCCTAGGAGGTCATATGGTGTCCTAAGGGGTCATAGGACACCATATCACCCCTTAGGACACCATACGACCAATAACGACTCCTAAGGGGTCATATCGTGTCCTAAGGGATCATAGGACACCTTATGACCCCTAAGGTGTCCATATGACCCATAACAACACCATATTGTGTCCTAAGGGGTCATATGGTGTCCTAAGGGGTCATAAGACACCATACGACCCATAACGACACCCTATTGTGTCCTAGAGGGTCATATGGTGTCCTATGGTGTCATAGGACACGATATGACCCCTTACAACACTATATGACCCATAACGACACCTAAGGGGTCATATGGTGTCCTATGGGGCCATAGGACACCATATGACCCCTTAGGTGTTGTTATGGGTCATATGTTGTCGTATTGGGTCATATTATGTCCTAAGGGCTCATATGGTGTCCTAAGGGGTCCCTTAAGACATGATACAACCCATAACGACACCATATTGTGTCCTAAGGGGTTATATGGTGTCCTAAGGGGTCATAAGATACCATATGACCCCTTAGGAGACCATACGACCCATAACAATAACCTATTGTGTCATAGGGGGTCATATGGTGTCTTAAGGGGTCAGAGGACACCATAGGACCTCTTACCAAACCATACGACCCATAAAGACACCCTATTGAATCCTAGGGGGCCGTATCATGTCCTAAGGGATCATAGGACACCATATGACCATTTACGACACCATACGACCCATAACGACACCTAAGGGGTCATATGGTGTCCTAAGGGGTCATAGGACACCATATGACCCCTTAGGTGTCCATACGACCCATAACGACACCTAAGGGGTCATATAGTGTCCTATAGCCCCATAGGTCACCATATGACCCCTCAGGTGTCCATATGACCCATAACGACACCATATTGTGTCCTAAGGGGTCATACGATACCACGTGACCCCTTAGGACACCATACAACGTATAACGACACTATATTGTGTCCTAAGGGTTCATACGGTGTCCTAAGGGGTCATAAGACACCATATGACCCCATAGGACACCATACGACCCATAACGACACCCTATTGTGTCCTAGGGGGTCATATGGCATCCTAAGGGGTCATAGGACACCATATGACCCCTTACAACACCATACGACCCATAACGACAACCTAAGGGGTCATATGGTGTCCTATGGGGCCAGAGGACACCATATGAACCCTTAGGTGTTGTTATGGGTCATGTGGTGTCGTATTAGGTTGTATTATGTCCTAAGGGGTCATATACTGTTCTAAGGGGTCCCTTAGGACACCATACAACCCAGAATGACACCATATTGTGTCCTAAGGAGTTATATGGTGTCCTAATGGGTGATAAGATACCATATGACCCCTTAGGACATCATACGACCCATAACGATAACCTATTGTGTTCTAGGGGGTCATATGGTGTCGTAGGGGGTCATAGGACACCATATGACCCCTTATGACACCATACGACCCATAACAACACCTAAGGGGTCATATGGTGTCCTAAGGGGCCATAGGAGACCATATGACCCCTTAGGTGTCCATACGACCCATAACGACACCTAAGGGGTGATCTGGTGTCCTATGGACCCATAGGCCACTATATGACCCCTTAGGTGTCCATACGACCCATAACGACACCATATTGTGTCCTAAGAGGTCATATGTTGTCCTAAGGGGTCATAGGATACCATATGACCCCTTAGGACACCATACGACCTATAACAACACCATATTGTGTCCTAAGGGTTCATATGGTGTCCTAAGGGGTCATAAGACACCATATGACCCCATAAGACACCATACAACCCATAACGACACCCTATTGCATCCTAGGGGATCATATGGTGTCCTAAGGGCTCATAGGAACCATATTACCCCTTACAATAGCATATGACCTATAACGACACCTAAGGGGTCGTATGGTTTTCTATGGGGTCATAGGCCACCATATGACCCCTTAGGTGTCCACATGACCCATAACGACACCATATTGTGTCCTGAGGGGTCATATGACCCCTTAGGACACAATATGACAAAATACGACACCATATGACCCATAACGACACCTAAGGGGTCATATGGTGTCATATGGCCCCATAGGACACCATATGACCCCTTAGTTGTCGTTATGGGTCGTATGGTGTCGTAAGGGGTCATATGGTGTACTATGATCCCTTAGGACACCATATGACCCCCTAAGACACAATAGGGTCTAATTATGGGTCGTATGGTGTCCCAAGCGATCATATGGTGTCTTATGACCCCTTAGGACACCATATGACCCCTTAGGGCACAATATGGGGTCGTTATGCATCGTATGGACACCTAAGTGGTCATATGGTTTCCTATGACCCCATAGGACACCATATGACCCCTTAGGTGTTGTTATGTGTCGTATGGTGTCGTAAGGTGTCAGATGGTGTCCTATGACCCCTTAGGACACCGTATGGCCCCCTAGGACATAATAGGGTGTCGTTATGTGTCATATGGTGTCCTATGGGGTCAAATGGTGTCTTACAACCCCTTAGGACACCATATGAACCCTTAGGACACAATATGGTGTCGTTATAGGTCGTATGGTGTCCTAAGGGGTCATATGGTGTCCTATGAGCCCTTAGGACAACATATGACCTCTTAGGACACAATATGGTGTCGTTATGGGTCATATGGACACCTAAGGGGTCATATGGTGGCCTATGGGTCCATAGGACACCATATGACCCCTTAGGTGTCATTATGGGTCGTATGGACACCTAAGGGGTCATATGGTGTCCTATGACCCCTTAGGACACCATATGACCCCTTAGGTGTTGTTATGGGTCGTATGGTGTCGTAAGGGGTCATATGGTGTCCTATGACCCCCTACGACACCATATGACCCCCTAGGACACAATAGGTTATACGGTATCTTATCACGCCTTAGGACACCATATGACTCCCTAGAACACAATAGGGTGCGGTTATGGGTCATATGGTGTCGTAAGGGGTCATATCGTTTCCTATGACCCCTTACGACACCATATGACCCCCTAGGACACAATAGGTTATCGTTATGGGTCGTATGGTGTCCTAAGTTTTCATATGGTATCTTATGACCCCTTAGGACACCATATAACCCCTTAGGACACAATATATTGTCGTTATGGGTTTTATGGTGTCCTAAGGGACCCCTTAGGACACCATATGACCCCTTAGGACACAATACGACCCAATACGCCACCATACGACCCATTATGACACCTAAGGGGTCATATGGTGTCCTATGGCCCCATAGGACACCATATGACCCCTTAGGTGTCATTATTGCTCGTATGGTGTTGTAAGCGGTCATATGGTGTCCTATGACCCCTTAGGACACTGTATGAACCCTTAGGACACAATATGGTGTCGTTATAGGTCATATGGTTACTTAAGGGGTCATATGGTATCTAATGACCCCTTAGGAAACAATATGGTGTTGTTACGGGTTGTAAGGACACCTAAGGGGTCATATGGTGGCCTATGGGGCTATAGGAAACCATATGACCCCTTAGGTGTCGTTATGGGTTGTATGAACACCTAAGGGGTCATATGGTGTCCTATGACCCCTTAGGACACCATATGACCCCTTAGGACACAATAGGGTGTCGTTATGGGTCATATAGTGTCGTAAGGGGTCTTATGGTGCCCTATGACCCTTTAAGACACCATATAACCCCTTAGGACACAATAGGTTATCGTTATGTGTCGTATGGTGTCCTAAGGCGTCATATGGTACCTGATGACCCCTTAGTACACCATATAACCACTCAGGACACAATATGGTGTCGTTATGGGTTGTATGGTGTCCTAAGTGACCCCTTAGGACACCATATGACCCCTTAGGAGATAATACGACCCAATACGACACCATACGACCCATAATGACACCTAAGGGGTCATATGGTGTCTTATGGCCCGATAGGACACCATATGACCCCTTAGGTGTCATTATGGGTCGTATGGTGTCGTAAGGGGTCATATGGTGTCCTATGACGCCTTAGGACACCATATGAGCCCGTAGGAAACAATAGGGTGTCGTTATGGGCCGTATGGTGTCCTCAGGGATCATATGGTGTCTGATGACCCCTTAGGACACCATATGACACCTTATGACACAATATGGTATCGTTATGGGTCGTATGGACACCAAAGGGGTCATATGGTGTCCTATGACCTCTTAGGACACCATATGACCCCTTAGGTGTCTTTATGGGTTGTATGATGTTGTAAGGGGTCATATGGTGTCCGATGAAGGCCTAGGACACAATAGGGTGTCGTATGGTGTCATAAGGGGTCATATGGTGTCCTATGACTCCTTAGGACACCATATGACCCCCTAAGACACAATAGGGTGTCACTGTGGGTCGTATGGTGTCCTAAGGGATCATATAGTGTCTTATGACCCCTTGGGACACCATATGACCCCTGAGGACACAATATGGTGTCATTATGGGTTGTATGGACACCTAAGGGGTCATATGGTGGCCTATGGGGCCATAGGACACCATATGACCCCTTAGGTGTCGTTATGGGTCGTATGGTGTCGTAAGGGGTCATATGGTGTCCTATGACCCCTTAGGACACCATATGACCCCCTAGGACATAATAGGGTGTCGTTATGGGTCATATGGTGTCCTAAGTTGTCATATGGTGTCTTATGACCCCTTAGGACACAATATCATGTCGTTTTGGATTGTATGGTGTCCTAAGGGGTCATATGGTGTCCTATGCCCCTTAGGAGACCAGACGACCCCTTAGGACACAATACGACCCAATACGACACCATACGACCCATAACGACACCTAAGGGGTCATATGGTGTCCTATAGCCCCATAGGACAAAATATGAACGCTTAGATGTTGTTATGGGTCGTATGGTGTCGTAAGGTGTCATATGGTGTCCTATGACACCTTAGGACACCATATGACCCCCTATGACATAATAGGGTGTTGTTATGGGTCATATGGTGTCCTTAGGGATCATATGGTGTCTTATGACCCCTTAGGACACCATATGACCCCTTAGGACACAATATGGTGTCGTTATGGGTCGTATGGACACATAAGGAGTCATATGGTTTCCTATGACCCCTTTGGACACCATATGACCCCTTAGGTGTCGTTATGGTTCGTATGGTGTCGTAGGGCTCATATGGTTTTGTATGACCTCTTAGGACACTATATGACCCCCTAGGACATAATAGGGTGTCGTTATGGGTCGTATGGTGTCGTAAGGGGTCATATGGTGTGCTATGACCCTTTAGGACACCATATGACCACCTAGCAAACAATAGAGTGTCGTTATGGGTCTTATGGTGTCCTAGGGGGTCATATGGTGTCATTATGGGTCGTATGGTGTCCTAAGGGGTCATATGGTGTGGTGTCCTATAACTGCTTAGGACACCATATGACCCCTTAGGACACAATTTGGTGTCGTTATGGGTCATATGGCCCCATAGGACACCATATGACCCATTATGTGTCGTTATGGGTCGTATGGTGTCATAACGGGTCATATGGTGTCCTATGACCCCTTAGGACACCATATGACCCCCTAGGACACAATAGGGTGTCGTTATGGGTCGTATGGTGTCCTATGGTGTCATATGGTGTCTTATGACCCCTTAGGACTCTGTATGAACCCTTGGGACACAATATGGTGTCGTTATAGGTCGTATGTTGTCATAATGGGTCATATGGTGTCCTATGACCCCTTAGGACACATTATGGTGTCGTTATGTGTCGTATGGACACCTAAGGGGTCATATGGTGGGCTATGAGGCTATAGGACACCATATGATCCCTTAGGTGTCGTTATGGGTCGTATGGACACCTAAGGGGTCATATGGTGTCCTATGACCCCTTAGGACACCATTTTACCCTTTAGGTGTCATTATGGTTCATGTGGTGTCGTAAGGGGTCATATGGTGTCCTATGACCCCTTAGGACACCATATGAGCCCCTAGGAAACAATAGGGTGTCGTTATGGATCGTATGGTGTCGTAAGGGGTCATATGGTGTCCTATGACCCCTTAGGACACCATATGACTCCCTAGGACACAATAGGTTATCGTTATGGGTCGTATGGTGTCCTAAGGGTTCATATTATATCTTATGACCCCTTAGGACAACATACGACCCGTTAGGACACAATACGACCCAATAAGACACCATACAACCCATAATGACACCTAAGGGGTGATATGGTGTCCTATGGCCCCATAGGACACCATATGACGCCTTAGGTGTTGTTATAGGTCGTATGGTGTCGTAAGGGGTCATATGGTGTCCTATGACACCTTAGGACACCATATGAGCCCCTAGGACACAATAGGGTGTCGTTATGGGCCGTTCAGTGTTCTAAGGGATCATATGGTGTCGTTATGTGTCGTATGGACACCTAAGGGGTCATATGGTGTCCTATGACTCCTTAAGACACCATATGACCCCTTAGGTGTCTTTATGGGTTGTATGGTGTCGTAAGGGGTCATATGGTGTCCTATGACCCCTTAGGAGACCATATGACTCTCTAGGACACAATAGGGTGTCCTTATGGGTTGTATGGTGTCATAAGGGGTCATATGGTGTCGTATGACCCCTTAGGACACCAAATGACTCCCTAGGACACAATAGGGTGTTGTTATGGGTGGTATGGTGTCGCTAGGGATCATATGGTGTCTTATGACCACTTAGGACACCATATGACCCCTTAGGTGTCCATACGACCCATAAGGACACCCATAGGGATCATATGGTGTCTTATTGTGTTGTTATGGGTCGTATGGACACCTACGGGGTCATATGGTGTCCTATGGCCCCATAGGATACCATATGACCCCTTAGGTGTTGTTATGGGTCGTATGGTGTCGTAAGGGGTCATATTTTGTCTTATGACCCCTTAGGAAACAATATGACCCCCTAGGACACCATAGGGTGTCGTTATGGGTTGTATGGTGTCCTAAGGGTTCATATGGTGTCTTATGACCCCTTAAGACACCATATGACCCCTTAGGACAAAATATTGTGTCGTTATGGGTCGTATGGTGTCCTTAGGGGTCATATGGTGCCGTATGACCCCTTAGGACACCATATGACCCCTTAGGACACTATATGGTGTCCTTATGGGTCGTATGGACACCTAAGGGGTCATATGGTGTCCTATGGGGCCATAGGACACCATATGACGCCTTAGGTGTCGTTATGGGTCGTATGGTGTCGTTAGGGGTCATATCTTGTCCTATGACCCCTTAGGACACCATATGACCCCCTAGGACATAATAGGGTGTCGTTATGGGTTGTATGGTGTCCTAAGGGGTCATATGGTGTCTTATCACCCCTTAGGACACCATATGACCCCCTAGGACACAATAGGGTGTTGTTATGGTTCGTATGGTGTCGTAAGTTGCCACATGGTGTCCTATGACCCCTTAGGAGACCATATGACCCCTTAGGACACAATAGGGTGTCATTATGGGTCGTATGGTGTCGTAAGGGATCATATGGTTTCCTATGACCCTTTAGGGCACTATATGACCCTTTAGGACACAATATGGTGTCATTATGGGTCGTATTGTGTCCTAAGGGGTCATATGGTGTCCTAAGGGGTCGTAGGACACCATATAACCCCTTAGGACACAATATGACCCCTAACAACACCTAAGGGGTCATATGGTGTCTTATGACCCATTAAGACACCATATGGTGCTGTTATGTGTCATATGGTGTCGTAAGGGGTCATATGGTGTCCTATGACCACTTAGGACAAAATATGGTGTTGTTATGGGTCCTATGGTAACCTAAGATGTCATATGATGTGCTATGACCCCTTAGGACACCATATAACCCCTTAGGACACAATATGACCCCTAACGACACCTAAGGGGTCATATGGTGTCCTATGACCCATTAAAACACCATATGGTGCTGTTATGTTTCCTATGGTGTCATAAGGGGTCATATGGTGTCCTATGACCACTTAGGACAAAATATGGTGTCGTTATTATATGGTAACCTAAGAGGTCATATGGTTTCCTATGACCCCTTAGGACACCATATGACCCCTTAGGTGTCGTTAGGGGTCATTTTGTGTCCTAAGGGGTCATATGGTGTCCTATGACCCCTTAGGACCTAGAGAGAGGAGGGAGTGAGGAAAAAATTGAGGGAAAAAGGTGAGAGAGGCAATTAGATGGGTGTAAGGATGAAGAGGGAGATAGCTTGAGGGATAGGAGAATAAGGGAATTGTGATAGCTAGAGAGGGGAGGGACAAAGAAGAGTTTGTATCTATTCCACATTTGGCGCGCACCAAATAGGGAGAGTGCCAAATGTGTACATAGAAACCCCCATCTCACCTCTGCCTTCTTTATCTCCCTTGCCTCGTAGTTCCATCTCTCTCTATGAACTAGATCTCATATTCTCTCTCTCCCCTTACCTCTTCTCAGGCTCTTCATTCTTATAGATACATACTCTTCTTTGTCCCTCCCCTTTTTAGCTCTCACAATTCCCTTATTCTGCTATCCCTCGAGCTATCTCCCTCTTCATCCACATTTGGCATGCACCAAATGTGGAATATGGACCACATTTGGTGCACGCCAAATGGAATATCCATTCATCACATTTTGTGCACGCCAAATAGGGCGCTCGCCATATTTGGCGAGTGCCAAATTTGCCACTCTGGGAAACACCGAACCTATGGTTTGGATTTTCCTTGGGCATCCAACCCAAAGGTTTGGATGACCATTTTAGGCTAGAGACATGTTTTTGTCAGAACATTGAAAATTTTGACATATTTTTGGTCAAGCTCTCCGTCAAGTTTGCACATGTTTCAATGAAGTTAAAAAAAAATACTGTGGTAAACTTGAGCTTCCTCTTAGCTATCCAAAAATGTAATTTATTTCAAATTCTGATTTCGTTAAGTCTTTCATCTATAATTTCTTTTGTTAGTGTGTCCATTTTTTGTCAAAAACCAACATGCACTATTTTGGGTCTAGATTTTTACACGTTCATTAGATTTTGAAAAAAATTACATTTTTAGAAACTAGACTCCATTCTACACAATTTAAAAAAAAAAAATTTGATTTTTGATTTGTTTTCAATGATTTTATGGGGGAGCATGCTCAAATTTCTGTTTTTCAGGATGTGTCCACTTCAAAAATTAGTAAAAAATCATATACTCATTAAAAAATTAGCTGAAAATTCTAGCATAAACTTCAAGGTGTTAGCTAATTTCTCACCAAAGTGATTTGAAAAATTCAAAAAAAATGTTAACATTTTAGGGAGGCCACAATAGATGCTATGTTATGTTTTTTGCATAAAAACAGGACCACTTTTTGTGGCCCCCCTTTTTGAAGCCCTTAATCTCCACCATTTTCAAAAAAATTTAGTATTTTAGAAAGTAGATTCGAAGCACTCTGACTCTTGTTCTTGTTACATCTTCAAATTTGGAGTGTAACTATCTTCAATTTGTCATTGAAGTTCAGACTTTGCTGATTTTGAGAAAAAAAAAGTGGCATCTTAAGACCCCCTTTTGGTACCACAACTTGGTGCTCATACCCATATACAAAAGAGAACATTGTAGACATTTTGTAGGGAATGAGAAAGTGAAAAGGAGAAATATAAGGTAGACCTAATATGTGAAGTATAGGCTAAAAGGTTTATGTAAGTGTAGACACCTAAAAATGGTCAACGCTTGCAAGGTCATACTTTAACATTTGCGCACTGCCTCATTTTAGGTTTTTGCATTGCATTAACATTTCTCCTATGATTTGCACTTGATCTTTATCATTTGCAAACATCGAGTCATTCTTCTACATTCTTCATTCATCTCACTTTCGAATTTGGTCTTGTCGACAACAATCTTTAATCATGATTTTGGTCGATCTTTGTCCTTTTGTCAATCTTGTCATATTGCGATCGATTCGTCATCGATCCTTGTCCTTTTTCAATCATGTCAATTTGGTCAATTTTTTCAT
The DNA here is from genome assembly GCF_030272615.1 of Cryptomeria japonica. Lineage (NCBI taxonomy): Eukaryota > Viridiplantae > Streptophyta > Pinopsida > Cupressales > Cupressaceae > Cryptomeria > Cryptomeria japonica. Next base: position 734,582,281 of record NC_081409.1, read on the forward strand.
TGATTTTTGTCAATCAATCTTAATCAAATCATTTATCAACACTGGTTATTTATCAATTCAAAATCATGATCAAATCGATATCAACTATCCTTTGTCAAGACCTAATTGTCATCCTCGCATTGCTAATTCACCTTCTAGGGTTTCATGATTTAGTCATTTAACCTTGCTTATCATTTTCTTCCTTTAGGATTAATAAATTACTTATTTATCCTAAGTCTTCTCATTACAATTAAATATTCATTTAATTGGCTAATTATTCCTCTTTGTGAATGAATTAATTAATAAATGAAAAATTATTGATTAATTCACTAATTTCTAATTTTCATTAATTTCCTAATTTCTAATTTCTAATTCCTAATTCTACCTATTTTCTAATTTCCTAATTGCAATTTCCACCTAATTAACTTGTCTTTAGTGCTCCCTATTTTTGTGCTTCATGCGTCATACTCTTGACATAGCAATTTGTCATAGAATTTGTCTTGACATAGCAATTTGTCATAGAATTTGTCTTGACATAGCAATTTGTCATAGAATTTGTCATAAATCTTTGCATAGCAACATGTCATAACTTTGCTATTCTTGATTTGAATTTCTATTCAAATCACTATCATGCTAATCTTGTCTTTTCTCCAATTTATCTATAAATTGGATGATTTTCTGCAATCAAATCCCTAATCCTTAATCCCTATCAGACTATCGAACTTATGCTTCTAGTACTCTTGAGCTTTTCATCAAAGTCAATCTTGCGTTCAATTGTATGTGCACTTGTAGCTAAGATCCACAAATCCAATTGAAGAGGAAAGAAGAACAATGGAGCCGCATGGAAGAAGCATCTGGTTTGCATGATATTTTCTTTTGAATGCTTTGTTTTTATGTCTCTATTGAGTGTGCTTAGGATTAGATCACTGCAATGTGTGTTTGTGATTGAGCTAATAATGATTAATATGTATTTATATATATTGCTTTGATGATTCCTAATTCTGATGCTACATTAATTGGTGAACCCGACGTGAATACTAACCTTCTAACCCCTTTACTGTGTTTCGGAGTGCTTTCAAGTTGATTTTGCAGGTCAAAAACCCAAAAACAGGGTCGTGCAGGGTATTCTGGACACTTCTGCGCTTGTGTCATGCATCTTGCGCTTGTGTAGGTGACATCTTGCACTTGTGTCAAACATCTTGCGCCTGTGTCATGAGTTCTGCGCTTGTGTAAAGTCCAGAACAGAGGTGAAAAATGCAGTTTTTACTTAAAATTTTTGGTGTTTTTGCATTCTATTTTCTGTGCTTTGGATTTTGGTACTAATTATTTGTGCAGAATCTTGGCATATGCATGGCAAAGACTACAAATCAAACCACTAACATGTGTTATGCAGAATCGATGGTCAAAGACAACAAATCAAACCCCTAACTTGGGTTTTGCAGGTTGCCTTGGAGAAACAACCAAACTGTGTGTTTGAGTTTTTTTAATTAGGCACTTAGTGATTTTTAAATAGGTTGGAATAAACATTTGTATGCTTTGATTGTTAAGTGTGACATTGGAGTAGGAGAGTATGCTCTCATCCTTCATAGGGTGATCAGAAATCCAGATCTTTGATACCATGCTTGTGTTGATTGAGTGTCTCCTTTAGAGGGCCTACCTTCCCGACCATTTTCTTTTGCAAGCAAGTGATAATCGTGAGAAGGGAATGACCCAAAGTGAGTACGGCTAGAATACCTTGGCATTCTAACTCACTATAAATAAATACCTGATGGGCGAAAGCTTTGAAGGAAGGGTTACGTGGGAATTGTAGTTACTTGGGAAGTGATGACCCTTGAACTCTTTCTCATATCAACATCTAAGTAGGGCCTCACGGTCTAAATCGTGCTTGCGCGACTACATTTGTTTGGTATCTTGGTGGGCTTAATGTCTCAATCATGCTTGCATGACATCAAGGAGTAACACTTAACAAAAATCCTTACTAAACACCTTGTTTTTAGAGGCCAAAAACCCTTCTAGTTGCTTGATAAGGACAAATTCGGATACTTGGAAGAGATACTAAGTTCGCCATGGGGAGATTTCCATGGGGACTGATGCTTGGCTGCCCTGAGAAGTGAGTGCCATGGAGGGGAGCCCGTGGGGTCAAGCATCTATGTATTCTCCTTGAATCCCATAATGAGTCTACCTCTCAAGTACCTAATGTCTTTGCCTACCATAAAAAATGTGGAAATGAGCATGATTGTCTTCAGTCTAAGTTGTAATATCTTGTATTCTTTGCTTGTCAAAAGTTGAATTGCATCCCACTTCAAAAAGAAAAACAAATTGATCTAACAAAGATTTAATACAAGAGACATTCATCCAACAAAGGTTCAAAAAGATTCAAAACTCATCTTCAAACATGGTTATCCAATATTGTTCAAAAACTTGTCTCAACATTTATGTCACTTACATTTAGGTTCATCCTAGGTTGCATTTTGCAAAGTCATTGTCAAGTACCAAGGTTAGGTTTCACCTAAGTCATACTCCTTTGCATATCAATAAGAGTCATCCATTTGCATGTGTCCTTTTGCATTAAAGTCATACCATTGTCATACATTTATATTTGCATACCCTAAATCTCTTCATTAAGCTTGAGTCATTATCATATCATATTAGGGTCACTTGCATAGTAATTGTCCCTTTTGCATATAGTGCCAAAACTAGGTTTTGTCATACTTGAGTAATCCAAATCTTTGGTAAACCCTAAGTCATTGTTAAGAAGTCTAGACCTTGTCAAACCTTTTCTTTTTATGTCATTATTGTCATTTGGTCAAACCTAGCTTAGTATCCAAGCATATAGGGGAGACTTTGTCATTTGTCATTTTGTCTCTTGGTCCTTTGAGGTCTAGACATCATTTCAATTTCCTAAGGGTCTCTTTTTAGATTTGCATTTCAAAAAGTTTGTCAAAATCTCGAAAAAAAAAAAAAAACATAGGTTGCACTCTTGCCATGGATTACATTTGCATCTATTTAGTTTGCATTTAGTTGCATATCATACATCATCCTTTTAAAATAAAAAATTCCAAAAATATTGCATTTGCATAGTGACATGTCTATTGAAACAAGGTTCCAAGCACCAATGATGCAACAAAGTTTGACATATCAACCAAAAATGCAATCACAATTATATCGAACCCAACAACAAGGCAATATCGATCAAACTCTTTATGATGAAACAAGTCTCCAAATACAAAAACTAGAGGAGAAACTAGCTCAAGAAAATGAGATATTGGAACAAAGACTGAAAAACATTGCAAAGAATAGATCACAAATGTCCAAAATGTTTCAAAAATTTCCAGGTCGAAATCCAAATATCGAGCCAATTGATTTAAGATCTCTTCTTGAACGATCAGACATACCAGCTCTCCTCTCACAGATAGAGATGATGAAACAATTACAAGAAAGGAGACAACATCAATTTCAACATTATGTGCCTCCACAACAAGAATAAGGTGTTTACTATCAATCAGATTTTCAACCAATACAACCAATGGTTCAACAATATGTCCAATCAATTATACAATGTCCAGTCCAACCAATGGTGGAATATCAACAAGTTCAAGTTCAACCAACATATCAATGTCAACAACTACCACCAAACATTCAAAAACAAAGCTTGCAACATGCACCAAGCTGAATTTTGAACATGTCAAACCAAAATGATCAACATCTAGTTCAATATCAAAACATGACATCAAACCAAAAACAAGTTCAAATTCCAGATACAACTATGTCAAAACCTAAAAAGAAAGGTGGCTTTATTGCAAGGCTCTTGAGGAACCTACCAAGTGAGTTCCTTGAGGAAGATCAAGATAATACAATTTTGTCTAGCAATGCCTCATCCCCTCACAAACAAATTGACTCTCCAGTGGCATCTATCCCTACACCTTTAGAAGTTTCCCAAGAACCTTCTATATTGTCCTCATCAAACAATACACCCAAGGATGAAATTATCCAAGGGCTATCCATAATTGATTGCCAAAATAATCCAATTCATGATGCACATCCTTGTCATGTTTTAGAAATACTAGACCCAATGCAACCATGCACTTTATTGCCATTACCTATTTTAGAGGAACCCATTCGAAGTCCCTCTTTCTCATATTCAAGCATTGATTCCTTGCCAAAATCCATCACAAATATTCAAAGTGCATTTCCTTCATTCCAAAACATTGATTCCTTGTCAGAATCCCCCATGCATATCCAAAGTCCAACCTCATGTCAAGAGGATAATTTAGAGCATGAAGAAATGAGTCCTAAAGAAAATCAAGATCAAGATCCTAAAACCTTATCATCCCATCCAATTGTTGACCAGGACCCCATGTTCCTAGACACTCATGATGATTCCCCTATTCTTGTCCATCCTATCCAAAGTCCTATTGACACTCCATTCCCCAAGCAAGATCAAGATATTCTAGTCCATCCAATCCCAAACGATCCCCTTCCATTTCATGAACAAAATGTCCTTTCAAATCCCATTGACATTCTAGATATCCCTTCCATCCTTTCTGATGATCCCATTGAAAGTCAAGAGCAAAGCACCTTTGAAGAGGATTCCAATGATCTTCCTCCTTGTCAAGATCAAATCATTCCTTCAGATCCTCCACAAGATCCACTTGTTCCTCCATCTCCACATCCTAATGCTCCATATAAACTCCAAGATCGCATTTCTTTTGATGATCCCATTATTTCTCCCATTCCATCTCTTGAAGAGCCTATTATTGAACCATGTCCACTACACAATCCTAGTCCCCCTCATGATCCTAATCCCCTTAATGATTCTAATGTGTCAGTGCAAGATGTTCATGAACCCTCAACATGCATAATGGGTTCTTCTACTTTGGTGCAATCCGCTCCACTTCAAGATCTCATTATTTCTCTCATATCATATCCACCTTGTAATGGACTAGCATCTTCTTCCCAAAGAAAAGAGTATCCTACAAGTCAAGATATTCATAAAGGCAAAGGAGTAGATCTCCATAAGTAAGTATCCCTTCATGTGAAAGAGTATACTAATGGTCATGGCTACAGAGCTCACACTCAAGGCGTTGGTATCCCTTCAAAGTCAAAATCCAAATGTCCACCTTCCCCATCATCGCTTCCATCCATTCTAGGTCCCTATATCCCTCCATCTCCTATGCAACATCAGCAAAGGCACACATCTTGGAGAACATTCCATCAATCCCATAGGCCTCCATATCATTCTCATCCACACCAACATTCATTCCCTCTTCCAAGCAATTTGGATGCCAAGTATAAGCATCATAAGTCTAGCAATCCACATGTATTCAAGGATCAACATGTCCAATATAATCGACATGTCAAAACAAAGAACAATATGATCCAAAAAGAAAAAAATATATCCAAAAGGCCACAAAGGCCCACTGAGAAAAATAAAGCAAAGTCAAAATATATATGGGTTCCTAAATCCCTTGTGCAAGTAATGCACTCCAAGGAACCACAAAAGCATGAAACATCAAAAACCATGTGGATTCCCAAGAAGCTCCTTGAAGCACAAAAGGAAACATCCAACTTGGCATCCAAAATTGCTATTCCTCCATCCAAACCTCTCAAATTTGTTCCTCCATCACCTTCTTCATCCATTTTGGGTCCTTATGTCCCAAAATCCCAAGCTATTCCTCCCTCCAAATCTCACAATCTGAGATCCATTTTTCCTCCATCAGTCCATCACCCATCAAGGTGTGTGCCAATGTCGATCTTGCCTTCATTTCCATCCACTGAAGCCCAATTATTCCAATACCCTATCCATTATCCAATGCATATTTTCCATCCTTCGATCCTTTGATCGAATCCTTTGCATAAATCCTCGCCTTAGTTTCATCTCATTTTCCATGTCCTTATCCTACCAACGTATTTGAGCATACTTTTAAAGGTCATGGTCCATTTTTTTTTCAAAGCTACTATCCAAACAAAAAGACGCTTGAGTCCTTCTTCCATCCCCTATCATGTGTCCATCTTCTTCTGAAAAAGTCCAAAAAAAAAAAAAAAAAAGTACAAAAAAGAAAAAGAAGAAAAAAGTCAAGAAAAAATAATTCGTCCACTGGTGAAAACCTAGCAAACAGGCACCTTGGGCAAGTACCGTGATAAAAACCTGGCAAACAGGCATCATGCATAATCCATGAACTTCTTGCACACCACACTTGGGGGCAGGTTTCCTCCTTCATATCCTATTGCCCTTCATTATCCTATCATACCCTGTCATTACCCTTCATATCCTATTGTCCCTCATGTCTAGTTTCCCTTTCCACCTTTGATCTTGATAAGGCTGAGGATCATTATGAGCATCATGCATCTTGTTTGCAGCTTTTAGTCTATCATAGCTTTTGGTCATTTATCCATTTGCTTATTACCACCTTTCATCCATATTCCCTACCTTATTGCAACTTTCTGCCACTATCCCTTAGCCAATCCCGACCTTCAGTCCCTGTCCCTTATCCATTCTTGGTCTTGCTTATCCTATCCATATCTTATCACTATCCATACACTCTTTTTGTCCCTTGATCTTGATCTGACATAAGGACATGAAATGCAAAACATATTTTTCAAAAACCTCTTGACATGTCCCTCATGCCGTGTCACTGCTATACATTGTCATATCCAATCTCTTGTCCCATCACACAATAGCTCTTGGAAATTGCATCTGCGTTGTCTCCATAATAAAAGGCCTTTGTCTTCCCTCTATCCACCATCATTGCAGCAAGCCTATTTATTCACCTATCATATTCCTTGCCTTGCTAGACACTGGGGGCAAAAATCATAAAAAGTCAAATAATGTCTTGAAAAAAAAAATCTTCCAAAAACATTTAAAAATGTCCTGAAATAATACAAAAAAATTGAAAAATGTCCTGAAGTAATCCAAAAAAATTGAATAATGTCCTGAAAAAAATTCATAAAAAAAAATCAAATAATGTCTTGAAAATAATTCAAAAAAATCGAAAAATGTCCTGAAAAAAATCCCTAAACATCAAATAAAGTCCTGAAAAAACACAATAAAAAATTGTAAAAACATTTCAAAAACATTAAAATCTGAAAACACGCATTTTGCAATAAAGTATTCCCTTTATGCATCGACAGATCACTGAGCATTCATCCAAAAACACTTGCAGTCAATCCAACATTGTGCTTTAATGAAATCATGCTTTAACCAGATGAACTTTTTCACTCAAACCAAACATTAAAACTGATCCAAATTGTCATCTCAATTGAATATCAGTATCGATATCATTTGTCCTTGTTCCTATTATCATGGGTCTTATACAGGGTGTGGTATACTCGAAACCAGACTGTGTCCTGTCTTAGACGGGGTACCGCATTTCCTAAAACCAGACAGCATGATCGTCCTATCAGCACTTTCAACTTTTGACAATGAAGATCAAGATGTTTGTTTGATTTATTGGAAATTGTGCATCTTATCTTTTTATTGATTTATCTTCGATCATGTTCCTATGTTGCTCGATGATGTCACTAAGTGATTTAGAGTGACCGGGATGGCTCATGGTCTCTTTCTTTTTTGATTGTGCTTGTCGTTTGTCTGTGATGTGTCTGTCTTTTGCAAAAAAGGGTTACATTTCAGCTCTGGCCTTCAATGTCATGATGCTACGCATCCATTTTGCTATATTAAAATAAAGGTCCTCACCTACAAAGTGCATTACTGAAAGCAAGTTTTTCTTCGTCACTAATTTCCCTCTGTCTCATTTCTTCTTACTAACATTTCTTCCGTCAGTTCGGATAGTCAGTTCAGTCTAGTGCTCTGATTTCTCCATACATATGTTGCATCCTGCATTCATTGGTTAGTACATTTGCATTACATCAAGCATTTTCTCCATTTCATACTATAAACGCATCAATAATACATAAAAATATATCCATACATGTTCCCAAATGGTACATAAATAGTGCATAAGTCATCCATACATGCAAATAACATAAGTCATAACATATTGCATCCATCATATCGATGCATTTCATATCACATATCACAATCATATCGGAGTACAAAACTGGACTGTCTGTCCTAAGTATGGCCCGCACGCTGACTACAACATGTCAAACTACATAATGTCCACTGTCTGTCATAAGGAGCACGTGCCTCTGTCACTGGGTTCTCCCTCTATCCTCCTCATCCCTACCATGTCTCAAGTCATGTAAAGTATCTCTCTCTATGATCCTAAGTCTGTGTCGTAGCATGAAGCAGTCTGGTCGATTCTCCCGCATGATCAACGGATACTGTCGACTCTGCATCACAATTAGGGCATATTTTTGTCAGTTTTAGGGTTTTCTCCTACGGGTTGCATTTCCTCATTTTCATGTCCAACTCAAGGTGTTTTTCATCTATTCTGACCTATCCTACCCTTGTCCCCCCTTTTCAGGTCCTTTGCATGCAGTTTTGAACCTAAATTGAGTCTTACATGCACAATTGCGCTTGTGTCTTGACTCTTGCACCTGTCTTAACTCTTGCGCTTGTGTCTTGACTCTTGCGCTTGTGTATCCTTACACAAGTGCAAAAGACATGAAACAAGTGCAAAAGACATGACACAAGCGCAAAAGACCTCACACAAGCGCAAAAGACATGACACAAGCGCAAAACTCAGTTTCTGCATCCTCTGTGGGCCCCGCAATGTCCTGCAAGCAAGTCAAATTCATGAAATTGAAAACATGGGTTTTTGAGATCCATATCATTTCTCCCACATCGTCTGGTCATTTGTACGTGCGTACACGTTCTCCGAGGTGATCTGCCATTAGAATGTTCACCCTCTCTCTGCAAGTGTCCTTTTCCAGAGCAACAAATCCTCTTCTTGGGCTAGTGCAAATGAGCAAATTTCATTCTCTTTGCTTCATTTATAGATCTTTATCAGTGCATAGATGAACGTGCACTCTCTCCATCTTATGTTGATCGTGGCCTTGTGCCCTTTAAATTGCTTTTCTTTCATGCATCTGATCTCCGATTGTCCGTCTGTTCGATCCTATCATTTTTATCGATCAATTGGCCTCTTTTTTGCATGTTTCCGGCCAATTCCTCGAGGGGGCATGCATATGTCATTATTATTGTCTGGGGCATTTTCATTAGTGTTCTTTAAAACAATGCTTAAAATCGCATTGTCTCAAAGAGGGGCAAAATGTAGACACCTAAAAATGGCCAATGCTTGCAGGGTCATACTTTAACATTTGCACATTGCCTCATTTTAGGTTTTTGCGTCGCATTAACATTTCTCCTATGATTCGCACTTGATCTTTATCATTTGCAAACATCGAGTCATTCTTCTACATTCTTCATTCATCTCACTTTTGAATTTGGTCTTGTCGACAACAATCTTTAATCATAATTTTGGTCGATCTTTGTCCTTTTGTCAATCTTGTCATATTGCGATCGATTCATCATCGATCCTTGTCCTTTTTCAATCATGTCAATTTGGTCAATTTGTCATTGATTTTTGTCAATCAATCTTAATCAAATCATTTATCAACACTGGTTATTTATCAATTCAAAATCATGATCAAATCGATATCAACTATCCTTTGTCAAGACCTAATTGTCATCCTCGCATTGCTAATTCACCTTCTAGGGTTTCATGATTTAGTCATTTAACCTTGCTTATCATTTTCTTCCTTTAGGATTAATAAATTACTTATTTATCCTAAGTCTTCTCATTACAATTAAATATTCATTTAATTGGCTAATTATTCCTCTTTGTGAATGAATTAATTAATAAATGAAAAATTATTGATTAATTCACTAATTTCTAATTTTCATTAATTTCCTAATTTCTAATTTCTAATTTATAATTCCACCTATTTTCTAATTTCCTAATTGCAGTTTCCACCTAATTAACTTGTCTTTAGTGCTCCCTATTTTTGTGCTTCATGCGTCATACTCTTGACATAGCAATTTGTCATAGAATTTGTCTTGACATAGCAATTTGTCATAGAATTTGTCTTGACATAGCAATTTGTCATAAATCTTTGCATAGCAACATGTCATAACTTTACTATTCTTGATTTGAATTTCTATTTGAATCACTATCATGCTAATCTTGTCTTTTCTCCAATTTATCTATAAATTGGATGATTTTCTTCAATCAAATCCCTAATCCTTAATCCCTATCAGACTATCGAACTTATGCTTCTAGTACTCTTGAGCTTTTCATCAAAGTCAATCTTGCTTTCAATTGTATGTGCACTTGTAGGTGAGATCCACAAATCCAATTGAAGAGGAAAGAAGAACAATGGAGCCGCATGGAAGAAGCATCTGGTTTGCATGATATTTTCTTTTGAATGCTTTGTTTTTATGTCTCTATTGAGTGTGCTTAGGATTAGATCACTGCAATGTGTGTTTGTGATTGAGCTAATAATGATTAATATGTCTTTATATATATTGCTTTGATGATTCCTAATTCCGATGCTACAGTAAGAAGCAGAGCAGCAATCGGTACTGGATCTAGCATTACAGATGCTATTGTAAAGCAGTACAAGATATTGGATTTGTATAATCCTTATTGTAAGTCAGTGAGACTTCCCATTAAGCAGTGAGCTCTAGGCAGTTGGCCTTCCTGCATGTGCAGGCCCCTATTGTAAGTAATATTCTCTTATTGGCTAGTGAGTGAATATTGTGGGTTACAAATCCCACCGAGGTTTTTGCCACACCGGGTTTCCTCGTTAAGTCCTTGTGTTATGGTGTGCTTTTCATGTGGATGTTTTTTATTATGTTTAGTGCATTATTTCTTGCATACCGGTACACTATTACAATATGTTCTGCATGTTTTAAGTTAAGAAATTCTAATTACCGGTTAGATACTGATTCACCCCCCCCTCTCAGTATCTGTGGGATTCCTAAAAAATTATATTCTAAATAATTGCATCTCATAAAGGCAATGTTCGTTTCTTACAAATTTTTTCTTTCCCTCTAATATATTAGCCAAATATATGTTTCTATCTACATAACCGTTGCAGCTCATTGGGGTACAAGTGTTAGTTTTAAAGTTTAATTTAGGAATCTACTAGCATTTATCAAATAAGATATGATGGATCATCTATTTTATTATCTCCCCTATCCTACTCTTCTATGATATCATCCTCAACTCTATGAAGGCTACCAAATATAAGTTTACCACAAAATTCAAGGGAATAGATGTGATGACATAATTTGAATGTGACTAGAATGAAAAGTGTGGTACTTGAGGATTTAGCAGATTGCAAATATTTGTCACTACATTAGTTTCATGATTAAAATGCTGGAAACTCAAATTGTCTTGAGCCTTTCCCCCAACATTCTACTTGTTAGGGGTAGCCATTAGAGCCTAGAATATTTATGTAGACATTGGGATCTCTTCATACTAATTTCCCTTGATGTTACAACAATAACTATTTTGCTAATGAATTTATTTTATTGGGTAATTCTTAATTTTAATTTCTTGTCTGTGAAAATAAATTGTATAGCTCAAAACAAAAAGGAAGAATGTTCTTCAAGTTAGAAAGGTGGAGTGAGTCCATTTTTGGTATGGAATAGCAAAAGGAATGTTTATGCTCTAAGTAATTTAGAGAATATTGTGAGCTTCAAGTAGTAGTAGTTGTGATTGGTTGTAGAAAGACTAGTGATTGCTCCAAATGCTTATCTAAGTTCTAGGTGAGTAGTAGTTCAAAGTGGTTTAGTGTAGCTCCAAGAAATATTGATTAGAGGCAGCTCTAGGTCGCTACAAGCATTGTATTCAATTTGTATTTTGTACTTTTATTTTTTTTAAATTATGTTTTTTGTAAAAGTTCATTTCAATTTTTTCTATAAAGAAGAAAACATTGCTTTTATAGTGCTATTTTTTTTTTTAAAAGTTTTATTTTATATTTCTATTTGATTGAGAAATCAAAATTATATCTTTTCTATATTTTTCCATTTCAGAATTCTAAGTTTCTAATTTGGAGGAGAAAGTTAAAGATGGATAAGTGAGTGAAGGCCAAAAGAAATATTTTCTTAGTATTGACTCTTTACAGATTGTTGAACTCCTTGCATGCTCAATTTTTATTGTTAGAAATCTAGTGTCTCAATTTAACTTTTCATATGCTCTACTCAATGATAAGGAAGGTGTAATGGTTTTAAGTTAGTCAATAAATATTTTGTCTTATATCTACCAAATGACATTCTTGTAGTGCCTAAAAGGTACAATGGAAAAAATTAATTAAAACTCTTAACTTTTATTTGTGAACCAAACATAATACTAAGTAAAAGAACAGTGTTATAGATCATAACATTATATTGATTAATGTTATAACATTATATGAACTTATTGTTGAACATACCACAGGACTGAGGGGGGGTGAATCAATTCGAACCTCATAATTAGTTGATTTCTTATCTTCATACTTTAAAGCACAACCATATAATCACATCAATAATAAATCATGAAAGTGCAAAGCACAACAAACACATGGACACCATATGTATGTGGAAAACCCAATAAATGAAAAACCATAGTTAGAATTAAACTCACATTATGAATATAATTATTACAATGTTTCATCTAGAACCAATTGGTCCTCAAAGAAATTTTAAAACTAAGGTGCAGAACCTTAGGCAAAGATACAAATGACTTTCAAAAATATTTAACATACTGTCTTAGGGAAAGATAAAGAAAGCTACAAATACAATCACTATCTTCTAGCATAGAAAAAAATAACTAAGTTGAAAGAAACAAGATTTACCAATCATGAAATTATCCTTGATCCACTATGTCAAGTGACCAAGATCACAAAAAACACATCAAACTTCAAATTCTATCTTTGATTACTATCATACAAAAGATATCATGCTTAAATCTCTTCACAACTAGTTTTCACACAACTCTAACATTAAATTTTCTTGCAAACCACTAATATTTGTTTCCTGTCGATTCATGTACCTCCCATATATTCACTCACACATATATGCTTCTATATATACAAGATTAGCAATTACAACCCTAAATAGGTTGTCCATAGATAAAATAAAAAATATAACATAAATTCAGCCATCGAAACCTAAAATATTACTTTTTATCTACTCCAATAGATAGCACATCTTCCAAGGTTAACATCAAATGAAACATGTAGATAAATATTAAAGCACATTAACTAGTTAGACCAAAACTACCCTCCAATGCAAATCACATAATACAAATCTATGCATGCCATGGTGAGACTCAAAATACTAACCAAAATCATTGTCCATTGAAGATGAAACAAAGGAATATGACTCAAGTAGGATACTTCACCACAATCAACCAAAAACTAGACTAGCTAACAAAACAAAACTCGGAACATCATAACTCCAATTAACAATCAAATCATCACCTGAAAAACTAAATTGGAACATTGCACAAACCACATAAAAATGTCATTTAAACTACAACAATTAAATCTACATATTTTAAATCCATGAGACATTCTTGAAACCTCTTTTGATAGACAACCTCACTGTCAAAAACAACACCAAACAATTCTACCATCTGAACAATAAATGACCTACAAATATGATAGTTTAATATGTACAAAACATAAGAATTGTATCTAGATCCACAACACATAATCTTCACTTACCAAACAAATGCAAGGCATTATCCTATTGGGACATTAAAAACTCTTTCCTAGATAAATACTTTTTTTTTAATATCAAAACTTCCATTACACCACCCTTTTAAAATAACTTCAACATCTCCATAAGACAACTCAACAATACTAGAACACATAAATACTCTTTCCTGCATATTGAAATTTCCACTATTCTATCATTTGAACACCTTCACTAGACAACTCAACAATAGTACAACACTCATATAGTGACATCAATGAAAATGTAAGATAGGTTGACATCAATGACAAAATATCACAACAAATCAAATTTCTAACATTGTCCCCCTTTGCCATTGATAGAAAAACTTGTGTACCACTAATATCTAATACAATTTAGCTCAACCTATATATCTCTCCCCTTTGACATCAAAGACATGTGACACTATACTAAATTATCTCCCCCTTTGACTTCAAGGAAAACAAGCCCAAATTTGAATACCTCATCCTTCTTTTGATTTGTCCTATTGAGTACACCACATCATATTGTAGCCTAGACCAAATTTTCTCTTACCACATCATCCTAAATGTGAATTAACCTTCAAATTTTATATGTAAAAAATAAACAAAAAACATCTATATTTATATAGAATTGTTCATAAACAAAAATAAAATAAAATTGGCCAATAGGGGTTTCTACCAAACTTTAGCAGTTACAAAAGGTCATATTCGATAGAAAGTTGCTATAACAAAATTTGTGCCAAGGGGTTTCAATAGAAAGGAGTTCTAACTAATCCCATGAGGTCCGATTGATCTCCTTTCTATCAAGAATATGTTCTATCAAAATTCCTTGGTTTTGGTCTCCCCCCAAACCTCTCATGATTTCTATAAAAGCAATTCCTTTGAAGCTCAAATTGGGTGCTCAAATGAGTAAATTTTCACAAACCCAAATGCATGATCGTAGTAATCAAAGAGAGATTTCTAATGATTATTATTTTAATATATATTAAATTTATTAAGATTTTTTTTAGGTTAATTGAACATAGATTTCACACCAAACATCAACTTCTGAGCTCAATGCTTATGGAAAAATAGTAAACAATTGAAAACAAAATGGACATAAGTCAAAATTACAGCTAACTCGACTTCAAAACTTAATAAAATTTAAAATATAAATGATAATGTTATGTAACTAATTGCAAACATTAGATATGGATGTTACAAAACTATAGTTGAAAGAATCACATTCATATCTATTTTATAAAAAAAAATTATGCCTGACCAAGTGAGTATCACTCTTTAAAAATATTGCTTTTTGTAAAAAGATATTTTTCAAGGGAGATAGAAAAATGGAAGCAAATTGATTCCAAAAAATTTCAAAAAAATATTTTTCGTATCTACACACAAAATGACACAAATCACTAATTCACATCATCTACAAATTCCTTACAGTTTAGCAGTATTAGGTATCTAAATGTGAAGGCTTTTTTTAACATAAATATTGTAGTGTGAAAGTTGGTATTTACAAGTGTAACCCACTATTGTGAGTTTACCAGGAGATATGTTCTCTTCTTAGTAATACAAGAAATCTCTAGCTTCTAAAGGATTCCCTAAAAGGCTTTATTTAATATATTTGATCTCTATTCCATATTTTTGTGTCTTAGGCTAAGAAATTAGACCAAATTCAAAGAAGATTCCTTTGGTCAAGAGTTGAGAAAAATAATAGAATGTCTCTCATTGACTAGGAGAAGGTGTGTCCTAATAAGAAGTTTGATGGCCTCAAAATTTGAGATTCTCTCTCCTTGAACATCGCTTTGATGGATAAAATTAGATGGAGGCTTATCTATAAAGTTGGTGATTGGTCTTCTATTATGAAAATTATAAGTACCTTTAGAGGAGGGATAATTATTCTTTTCTATCCTCTATGGACCTCTTGACAGGATCCCATATTTAAAACAACTTGGTAAAATTCAAAGATATCCTTTTGAAAGGAGTTTAGTAGAAAATTGTTAATTATCATAGGGTGAGATTCTAGAAGGACCCTTGGGTTTCCTCTATCCCTTAGAATTTCACCCCACCTATTTTTCTATTAAGGGTATTCTGATGGATAGACATGGACTCCAAGTCTGTAATTATTCGATTCCTATATCTTACCCTCCTTAATGGAATTTAGATCTAGCCAATTTTGACTATTTTCTAAGAACAATGACTTTAGAGCTCCTCAAGATAATCAATAATATTAAGTGTTTAAGACAAGATACTTGTGAGAGACAAATTTGGCCCCCCTTAAAGAATGGGAAGTATTCGGTTCACTCAAGTTATGAATTGTCTTATCCCTGAGGTGTATTTCTTTTGGTGGAATGTGTGCAATGACACAATCCTCATTATTGATAATTTAAGAAAATGTGTCTTCCAATTTAATATAAGAAAATGTGGCTTCCAATTTGTCAATAGATGTGAACTGTGTGAGAAAGAAAAAGAAAGCATCAATCACATCATCTTTCACTATGATTTCTCATGGACCATTAGATAAAAGATCTTCATTCTATTTTTTATTAACAAGATTTGAAGTACTATGTTTCCAATTGGCTTCCCCCTTCAAGCTACCCCCTTATTAAAGATCTATGGTGGAAATATTTCTTCCATTCAGGGAGGCATCTATGGAAAGAAAAAAACAATAGAATCTTCAAGGATATGTGGTACTACTTGGAGGCACTTGTCACTACCATTATTTCTAATGTCAAAGAGAATCCGAGTAGCTCTACAAAAATCACACACTTCTCTTCTTCTTCCAATAAGGATTGGAAAATTGTGAAGTCATGGGGCTTAATAGACTCTTTAGCCAGATTTTTATCCCCTCCCATTGGATTAAAAAATCCAATTAAGTGGGCCACTCCCAACTCTAGTTGATTGAAGCTAAATTTCAACATCTCATCAAAAGGGGACCCAAGTCAAGTCCGTGGAGGTGGGATCATTTGAGACCACAAAGGTAATGTCATGTTGGATCACATGGTAAACTTGGAAGTGTGATCCTCAATCTTTTTTGAAGCGGTTGTTTCTTATTATGGTCTGATCATCATTAATGAAAGAAAGTACAACCATATTATTATTGAAGGTGACTCAAGAAACACAATCCTTTTCTTCAAAAATTAAGCCTCTTTGGATTGGAAATGTGAAGGGTTGGTGGACAAATGTAAATCTATCATTTGTAGCTTTATCCACATTGACATGATTCACACAAGGAAGGAGGGTAACAAAGTTGCATACATGCAAGCTTCCTTATGTCAATTTTCTAAGAATTTAAAAATTTCTTGTGATCTTCCAAACTGGTATATGTAGTTATATATGAGAAAATAAAGTATAATGATGTCTTAAAATTCAAAATTGGCCAATTTTATCCTAGCTACCCCTTTGGCAAGTCATTTTTTGCTAGATTGATAGACATCCTTTTTAAGTGGTAGTGTCTTTTCTCTTCATAAGTGCTATGACAACCAAACTGCTATTTTTTGTTTCATCCACTTTGTTCCTATTAATAAGGGCCTAGTGGTAGAAATGGGGGCAAACTTAATTCAAGTATAACCAAAGAATTGTAAGGCACTCATGTCAAAACCAAAGCAATGGTAAAAAGTTATCAAGGAAAATTTAGATAGCTATGTGGAGGGCATGCAAAATTTTGACCTAGATCCCTAGAAAACCTTTGTGAAGGCCTAGCATAAGGGAGAGGTGTAGATTGGTAATGTCACCTTCAAAATGATGTAAGAGTTAATTGCAGCCATTATTGGACTCTCGTAGGATAGAATTATTTTCCCTAAGAAGTCAAAGGGTTCATTTAAGGAAGAATTCAAGCAATTCTTCAAGGAGGGTAGGGGAGTGTTGAAGCTCCAAATTAATTACAATAGAGAAAAGATGAATTGAAAATAGAAGCACACAACCCTTCACTAAGGAAATTATTCACACTCAGATCTTTCCTATGCTAAGTGATTTGAGATATGGAATATGCATAAATTTTTTTTGTGGGTCTACGCATCTTTATGCTAGTTTATTACTAAGACTAAGTGAAAGAACTACTTGCCCCTTCATCAGGGTTTAATCCTAAGGCTATAAAATTTTAATATCACTCTAAACCCTTCAAGTAGGTCCCCTTATAAGCCCTCTAATCCCCTGGTAGACACATGTCTATTAATTGAGATGTTTGGGGCCACTACGACTAAAAACAACTCATCTTTTGGTTCTACCTCTAAGCCAAAACTCATCCCCACCTATTTTAACCCTAGCATAGAGGCAAACAAAAATCCCTCTCCTACCCCATTCCCCCAAAAATTAGCGGTATTGGAGTCAAGTGAAGTGAATGATTCTTGAAGAGGAGTTGAAATTTTACTACATATAGATTCTATTACCAATTCATAGTTTGATGTCATGTATATCTTCTGAGACAATATGCATTTAATTCCTATCTATAGATTTGGATGTGATTAGATAAATATTCAAAGATTTCTCCTAACTCTATTATAATAAACTATTTGATCCTTTATCATTCATCTTTTAAAATAATGATGCATTATATATTTCAAAAATCCTCGATTTCAAAATTAAATGCATTTTTATGATCATATGTACCCTTCTATGCTCTTTCTCTCAAGTAGATTTTGTATGCTTATGTAGGTATTATTTAATATAGATGCCTTCTTAAATATAATGAAAATTCTTTTGAAGTTACTATGTTCTTCCTTTTCTTTGAGATGGGACTCAGATCTAGAAATGATTTTAGATAGTTAAACAAGAATTTTTTCTTCTCTCTTTTTATGTACGTTATATGAATTTTGTGTGCCTACAATATTGCTACTCTAGTAATAGGATGTGGATATATCATGCTGCAAAGATTTATTTACTCTTGTCAGTATCACATTGTTAGTCTTATACTAAGTTGGGCATCTTTCGTGTCTTAATATATTTTAGATAAGTATAACAACTTCATGGTAGAGTGGAAACATGCTTTAACAATGTTTGCACCTGTGATGAGCTCAAGGGAGACAAATGTTGAGAGTTCTATTAGTGGTGACCTTCATGTTTTGTACATTAAATGTATTCATTATGTTTGACCTTGTCATCTATTGTTAAGGTATATGTTTCCTTATGTTAGCCTTGTGGTTGGCTTAAGTATTAAATCCGTATGTCAAAATATAATTACACATATTTTGTTTTGAACATATGACATTAATATATGTTTGATTATGTGTGTTTTGTAAATTACATTAATTTGATATTGTGGTAGTCCTTATAGTTAGGGTCATAACACTTTGGCTCCATAATTAAGAGAATATCATGGGAAAGCATGCACATACAAGACTACTTAATCTCCCAATTACTTCTCATGGAAATCCATATTACTTTACAATACATTACACCCATAAATGCCCAAAAAAATTGTATTCCAACACATACAAGACTTTTCCATAAACTTATAGATTTCAATAATTTCTATCCAAAATTTGAAACACTAAAACTTACTCTTTTCCAATTGTACAATATACAAAAAAATATATATCTAAATGAAGAGTATTGAATGGATTTCATTAAATTTAACATTCCACCCATACAATATTTCCCTTCTAAAATTAAAGTATATGCTCAAGAATAAAGCTAAGTATGCATCTTCTAGGACGGTTGTGTTGGGGGTATTTGTGGTGTCAACACTTTAAATGTCATAATGCAACCTTGAGAATGATTCCTGAAGAAGAGTTAAAATATTACTACATATAGATTTTATCACCAATTCATAGTTTGATGTTGTGTATATCTTCTAAGACAATTTGCAATTGATTACTATCCATAGATTTGAATGTGATCAGATACATATGCAAAGATTGTTCCTAGTTATCTTATAAGAAACTATTTGACCCTTTATCATTCATATCTTGAACTAATGATGCATTACATGTTTCAAAAATCTTTCATTTCAAGATTAAATGTATTTGTATGCTCATATGTACCCTTATATCCTCATCCTCTCAAGTAGATATTGCATGATTATGTAGGTATTATTAAATATAGAAGCCTTCTTAAATATAATGAGAATTATTATGAAGTCACTATTTTCTTCCTTGGTTTTTAGATGGAACTAATATTTAGAAATGATTTTTGATAGTTAAGAAAGCATTTTTGCTTCTCTCTTCCTATGTACAATATATGCATTTTGTGTGCCTATAATATTGCTACATTAGTGTTAGAATGTGGATATATCACACTACACAAATTTCTTTACTCTTGTCAGTGTCACATTTTTAGTCTTGTACTGAGTTGGTTATTTTTGTGTCTTGAAAGATTCTAGATAAGTATAACAACTTCAAGGTAGGGTGGAAACATGCTTTGATAATGTTCTCACCTATGATGTGCTCAAGGGAGACAAATATTGAGAGTTCTATTCATTATGGCCTTCATGTTTTCTACATTAAATATTTTCATTATGTTTGACCTTGTCATCTATTGTTAAGGTATATGTTTCCTTATGTTAGCCTTGTTGTTGGCTTAATTATTTAATCCTTATGTCAAAATGTAGTTTCATATATTTTATTTTGAACATATGGCATAAATGTATGCTTGATTATGTGTATTTTATAAATTATGTTAAATTGATATTGTGCTAGTCCTTATAGTTAGGGTCATACCACATTGGCTCCATAATTAAGAGAATATCATGGAAAAGCATGCACATACAAGACTACTTAATACCCCAATTACTTCTCAAGGAAATCTATATTATTTTACAATTAATTACACCCATAAATGCCAAAAAAATTGTATTCCGACACATAGAAGACTTTTCCATAGACTTCTAGATTTCAAAAATTTCTATACAAAATTTTAAACACTAAAACTTACTCTTTTCTAATTGCATAATATACAATATCTATATATATATATATATATATATGTGAAGAGCATTGAATGGATTTCATTAAATTTAACAATCCACCCATACAATATTTCTCTACTAGAATAAAAGTACATGCTCAAGACTAAAGCTAAGTATGTATCTTCTAGGAAGGCTATGCTGGGGGTATTTGTGGTGCCAACAGGGTGGGGTGCATGGGGACATGGGTTTCCCTTTTTATTTTTTACTTTGTTTCCTACTGCAGTTGTGGGGTCTATTTGTTTGGTGGATTAGTTGTGGTTTAGTCATTTTTTCCTATTAGAATGGAGGAGCATAAAGTTTCTAATAGATTTTTGTTGGGGTTGTGTTGTCACCCCATGTTTCTTCTCCTGGTGTGAATGCAAAGCCACCAACTTATTTTTATGTGGGAATGATCTCTAAATTGAATAAAGTGAACAATTGCCTTCTGAGGAGTCATGATTAGCCAATCCTTATTATTCCCCCTAAATCAGTGTTGGAAGATGTTTCTTATTGGAGAAAGAATGCATTGATATGAACATTTCTTTGAATTCAAATTTCTTTGCCATTATTAGAATCCAGGATTCATCTCTCATGGCAGGTTGAGGAGGATATGGATATTATGCTCTCTACAAAAAGCTATTTCATGATTGTTTTTCCCGTATCTATAATCGTAATCAAGTTTTTGAGGGAGAACCATATTTTTACAATCATATGGGCTTGTCTGTATAACCTTGGCATGTAGGTTTTAATTCAATAGATGAATTTCCTTTGAGGGTTCTTGTTTTGAGTCATTTACCATGACTGCCTTTGGGTTTTTTGAGGGAAGATATTTTGCGAGAGATTGCAGCTTTGTTGGGGAAGCCGGTTTCAATAGCTCAACAACCCAAGATGAAAAGGTAATTTCCTTTGCTCATATTTGTGTTGAAATTGATTTGAATAATCCATTTTTGAATTCTTTGGAAATAATTTTAGGCTCTTCTACATGGCTACACCCATTAGATTATTAATCTCTTCCTTTATGTTACCGAATATGTCATGAGCATGACCATCTTTAGCATCAATGCCCTTGGGTTAATAAGGGGCCTAGTGGCTTCATTGGTAGATCTAGTCATTCACCATCTTCCTTATTTTGAAGGTGATATTGTGGTTAAAGGGAATTCCCACATGAAAGCACATGGCCTTGATAAGGATGAATTTATACGTATTAAGCCCCAAGCTAAGGGAAAGGGACAAAAGTGGTCTTGCATGGATAAGAAGTTTGATGAGGGTTTCAATCATTTTGAGGTGCTAGAATGGATCTCTGTTGACATTTATTTCGATGCCGTGAGTATGGATGTAGGGGTTACATATCATACTTGTATTGGTCTAGGTCAGCAAGGTGCTCAACAATAGGGTAGGCCTCCTCTTGGTCTTTAGCTAGGGGCCTTAGGAGACCATGTAGAATTATAGGATCATATTGTTTCAATAGATTTGGCTAAGGAGGTATGAGTATTTGGTAAAATTAAAGGGTCTTCTCTGGATTTGGGTTTATGACAAAGACCCCTCAAGAAAGTTTCTTTTGATACTACCTCGAAAGCTGGTTGCAAAAAGGATCTAGAGAAGATTAAATTAGCTAGGGAATTGCTGGTAGAATCTAGATTTATCAAGCTCATTGAGGCTCACTTTTCTCTCTCTACCCAATGATTATTCTCTCAAGGAATGTTAGGGGGTTAAATATAATTCGTTGACAAAAAATAGTTCATGAGTTGATGGTTGCTCATTTTTTTATTGTCTTTTGTATTTGAGAGACTAAAATTTCAGTGGATTCCATGTTTTGTTATGCTTCTAGTATTTGGAGTCATGGGAAATGCCAATGTACTGGTTCTTCAGGGAGCTCTGGAGGTTAGGCTCTCTATTGGGATCCTAGACAAATTGTTCCTCTTTGGTGGATATCTAGCCCTTAAGCTATCTCTATGGTTGCTTCTAGCTTGGGAATTAGAGAGATAATTCTAGTTACTAATATGTATGCTCCAGATGATATTCCTAGTAAAATATGGCTTTGATCTCATAGAAGGTATGTTACAACATATGCTCCTTTGCTTCCTTGATTTCTAGTAGGTGATTTCAATGTAATGTTAAGCTTGGAGGAGAAAAGGGGTGGATTGGATTGGTTGGGTCCTCCTTTTGAGATTTACAGAGAAAATGTGGACCTTTTGCATTTAATTGATACCAAGCCAGCTAAAGGTATTTTTACCTAGAACAATTGAAGGAGTGGAGAAGATGCTATTTCTAAATATTTGGATAGATTTCTGGTTTCTGATTTTTGGGTTTAGGGTAGGATGAGTCCTACTTATGAGATTTTGGATTGGAGGGGCTCAAATCATTCGCCTATCAAATTCTTAGCTACTTTTATTATTGTTCCTCAAAATCCCCCTTTTAAGTTCCAACTGATGTGGCTTTATGACTCTTCCCTCCATGACTTAATGGTCTTGTGGTGGTGAGATGGTGGCCCTTCCTATGGCATTTCTATGTACTCTTTTGTTAAGAAATGGAATAGGCTATTATGTAAGACCCAAACTCATTAAAGATTAATGTAACCTTAAATTACAAATACATCTAAACTAATTAGGTTTAAATATATGGTTATGTGATTATTTTCATTGGTTCAATTCTTAAGTGTGTTCTCTCTCCCTTGAGGTGCCTTGAACAAAATCCAATTTAACCTATGATGATAATTGAACAATTCATATGAATGAAATTATCATAACGAGATTGATAGTTCTTGCATTAATTTATTCGAAATATTATTTGATTATTATAAGATGTATGCACATTAGAATTGTTGATATGATCGGGATTATAAGATGGAATTGGGGTGTCACACTAATGGTTCACAAGATTCTGAGAATTCAGCTAACAATTAAAATGTATTAATTTTTTGGCCTAATTATGTCAATGGTTGTATTATGCAGGAAAAAAGAAGAATTCAAAGACATCAAGACCAAACTAAATACCTCTTGGGAAGTCCCAAGTGTAACTCTACTAAGAAAATGATAGTATTCTTGTTAGAGGGTTTTGTTTTGGCCTTAATAATGTTAGCCTACTTTAAATATGTTTTTGGAGATAGTTGTTTGGTGCGCCTTAAGTTAGGTTAGGGTATGGATAACCCTAGTCAATTTAAAAACCGTATGGATCTTTGTGTGGGTTTCAAAAAGGTGTTGTTTGGTCAATTTTATGGCTTCTTGTGTAAAAATAGGTCCCTAAGGTCAATATCTTGGAGTTGGGAACCTCTAGGACATGTGATATTGTCATTTGGGCTTGATGGGACCCTTCAAAAGTCCAGTTGTTTGAAAGTGACGAGTCAGGGTTTGAGAGAGTGTGTTAGGGTAAAGATCCCTACACATCTTATGATGGTCAGAGGTAAAGCCATTACCCACTTCTTCTCTTGGAGAAATTTTTCTTATGGAAGAAGGTGTAATATGTAGAGGAAAAAGGAAACAAAGATTTTGCAGAAGGAGTTGCAAGGTCAAGATGGAGATTTTATATTGATAAGTCTTCATATCCTTCTCATGATTAGTCCAGTGCAAATTTATTATTTATGTATGGTTACTCAAAGAAGTTTGTTTGGAGAAGTTGCTAGAAAGGTTTTTGTAACAAGAATGAATTTATTCTAGAAAGATAGTCCTTACCATAGATCAAAATGGTGGAAAATGGCTTTACTTGCTTGGGGGTATGGTTAGGACCCATGAGGTCTAATGATGCCATTATGGATGGGAGGTACGAAAGACCTCATTTTTTTGTTTTGATTAGTTATTTTAATAAAAAATAAATCATATTTTTGTCTCAAAAATGGTAGTTCCCGAGTGTTGGTGATGCTACGCATAATGTAAGGGAATTTTATTAATGGTAATATAATGAACCTTTCAGTTTGTGTTGTAGAAAATGTTATTATGTGATAAAAGAGAAAGACTTATTGATGTTCCTTTCTTGTAATTTTGCACTTTTTTGCATAGGTTATTGAAGGAGTAATGTATGTAAGATTTTTATGTTCCTGATAAAAGATTGTTATGTAAGAATTTTGTATTATGTGTTAAGAGAAATCCTAGTTTGAGCCTTGTAAGCTTGTTCTTGTAATATTAGATTAAAGATAAACTGTTTTGTTGATCGTGAACTTTACTCCTTCTATTGGTGCTCTATTTCCTTGGATCATCTTTAATGAGGATATCATAAGTGGTTGGAAAGTTAGAGATTATTCATGAAGCTAGATCATAGGACTCATTGGTAATTTGAAGTGGAGGACTTTCCTATCGACATACATTTCATATGTATTTGAGTTTAGATGACTTATGACATGTTCTTTCTCGATCTTACCCTATTGCCCATAGTATTAGGAATTTATAAGTCTGTTAATATACTATTGTTCTTGTAATTGTTGAACAAGTGAAACAGAACACCATAAATATACAAAGTGAAAAGAAATAATATGAATCAGACATATATAATAAGCTTCCTGGTTGATAGCTTGCATCAGGAAATGCTTATATAATGAAAATATGTATGTTTTATGAGCCATGCAATATGCTAGGAAAATGTAAGAGTAAATAACCCAGCTTAAGAAAGTATGATCTTAAGGCCAGATTGATAGTCTCTATTGTATATAGTTCAGAAATTAACTGTATGGTAGGTGTACTTGTTTGAATAGCTTCTTAATCATCTATTTTCTTCATTCTAGACACTTTGACAACATACCTGCGTTTAAAGGATTGACTATCACACTATTATCTTAGAAGTATCTAGGGTGTATACTGCATTTACATTTGCAAGAGATAGTCTATATAGGAATAGAATATAGAAACATTATTGTATTAAGATCTTCATTGGTCATACATCATCTATGGTAGAATGAATGAACAAAAATAAGAATAGATTAGCATGCCTAATCCCTAAATCATCAATAGAGTTCTTGGTACATTGATCCATCTGTCTAGATCAACCTACTAGGTAACCATATATTTGTTTTGGATATTCACATTTTTAGATGCAACTGCACCACTTTGCATGAAGAATTGAATGCACTGATCAACATGTCACATGAAGGAAAATAGATAATAATATTATTAAATCAAGAGTAACAGGTTATTCCAGCATCCAGTAATATATTGGGCAAGACTTAAGATGTATTCTTGAGTTATGATGTATTGATTACTCTGACTACTAAGGAAGCTTGACAAAGTTGGCGTGTCTTCTTGATATGAAATAACCATTCAATACTTGTAAGTACAAAACCATCATACTATTGTCAAATCCATAGAAGTTATTGAGAATGATCTGGAGTCTACTATATAGAAGACATCTCGTAATTAGATTGGCTCTGTACCATCTTAAGTGAGAAAGCATTAGTCTGACTCTTTGCTTGCTCCACACATTCATACTAAGTATTTAATCACATAGCATAGGTGTCAGTTACATAGTCTTACATCTATTGAAGAGATAGATGACTTCCTATGCATAGTCGACAATGGAGTTCAAGGTGTTTAAAGTATAAATACAATATATAGCTATTTAGGCAATTATTCTTATTGAGATTCACTAATGAATACTACAAGGGGGGCTCGAATTAGTATACAAAAAAATACTAAACTCAAATACTTAAACAGTTTAGCAATAAACCAACAATTTAGTAGTAAAGCAGTATAACAATTTTACTAACAAACTGGTTAACACAAATGCAAACCAAACAACAAATAATGAATTCACCCACAGAAGCACAATCACCATAACGTAAGAGATTTTGATGTTGAAACCCAAATGGGAAAAACCACGGTGAGATGAAACTCACAAGTAACTATCTACAAAATAGTAACCAGACCGATTAAGGTCATACAATATTCTTCACTAGAATAGATCGTGTTAGGAATCTCAATCTCTATTAGGAGATAAGTCCGATTAAAGACTACCATGTGAGAGGATTTCAGATCCATAGATGTGAAGCACCTTGTTAGAGGATTTACAAAGGCTTTTCTGGGCCTACCCAGTTAAGGGTTTCAAACTTGTCGAAGATGTGAGTAATCAACAAGTGAATGATCTAGCAAATAGTATAGTCTACTTGATTAGATTCATGATAGCTCATTGCTAATGCATTTTAGCATTACTTCAATATTCAGTAAATCCACACTCTTTTACAGCACACAGACTCAATCTTCTCTTCTAAGATCGCACATACAAAAACTCATCAACCACCAAAAACCCTAATAGCTACACTTCTAAAACCCTAGACATGATGTCCTTAAAAAGGAATCTGATTTCATGTCGGTCAAATAGGATTACATTGAAAGTTCCTAGGTTCATTGCATCTAGACACTTTTGGTAACACAACACAAAATCACCATCAAAGTGTCAGTGGATGGTAACTCATCACAAAAATATCGGTTGGTAACTCATCACAGAGTATTACTGGTTCAGACAACTTTACCGATTACCAGTTGTAAAAAATGAAGACTGGGAAAATGATAACTGCCACTTTAGATTCTTTGCCCCGCTTGAGATCCTTGAACTGCTTGATGTCTTCATACCACTTGGGATCGGTAAATGCTTTCTGCAAAACACCAATAGTCTAAAGACTATAATACATAATACCAACTTGGAACAAATACCGGTTGAGCATAACTCAATCATACAAAAAGTGATCTCAAAGCAAGTGTGTGTCCATCAATGACAATCACAACATAATCATAAAAAATGCCAACAATCTCCCCCTTTGGCATTGATGGCAACACTTAGGAAAATTTTGACATCTAAGTGTTTTACAACAAAAATATGCTATAATCAAAATTAGTCCCCCTAAGCATATACACTATCCTTTTTGCAAAAAATACAATGTATACTACTCCCTTATAGAGATAAACATGAAAGTATACATAGCATGCATAAAAATTTTAAATACAAAGTACTACTCCCCCTTTGCCAATAATGATGAAGTACAATTGAATAACCCCTATTTCATTATCATTAAAATAATAGGTGTTTATGACAATAAAGAGTGAAACTTGTCAAAAACTGATTTAAAGTCCTGCATAAATGTCTTCATGGATAAAGACCATGATTCAAGAAATGAGGTAGCAACCTCACTCTCCATTTGCATTAGGGATACAAGTTCTTCCATGGCATCCAAGGTACTCATCTCTTGAGTGACCGTTAAGGCATCCAGATTGAGATAGCATTTCTAAAGTATTTGTAGTCTTGGTAGTAAAACTAGTTGAGGTTCCTACAAATCTCGGGTCTAGTTGCTAATCTCTAACTCTATTCTTCCAACTTGGAGTTGAAACCGATGAACGGTTTGGCTATATGCGGTGAAGGAATCATAAGGCATCTTGAAAGTTCTTATGTATGTTTGCAAATCAGTTTGTAGTTTCTCTTTCTGAGCAAGCACATCATCACATAATAGATGTGGTTGACATATCTTACTGAGCAGTAGATTCCCCTCATCTAGAGCATCTCTTATGTCTTTCTATGGTTTTTGTAGTTCAGACTGGAGCTCATTCAAAATCTTCACCAAGGCAGTGTTTAGAGATTTTTGATGCTTCTTTTGTGCATTGGCTTCAGCAACATCTTCCAGGCATTGCACTTGGTCCTCTACAACTGTGCATAAGAGTTTTAGTTGAGCTAGAGAGGAATCGGTACTTGGGAGATTGGTACCGAGAATCAAACTTCTAAGAGTTTCCACCATAGTTTGAATAACATCTTCCTCCTTTTTCCTCCTTAGTGCTTCTAGCCGGTCTTGAGAAAGCTTAATGCTTTGCAGTAGCTCCATTTCATTTGCAAACTGGAGGTCAATGGGACTGGTGATGTCAGCTAGTTTTCCTTGATCATCGGTTGCCTTTGGGGTCTCTACATGTACACTCTTTGCCACTTCCTCCTTTTCCTTGGCTTTTTGCTTATCTTCTTCTACCTTCTTTTTCTCCTCAACTTCTTTCTTTCTTTTCTCTTCTTCCTTCTTCCTTTCTTCTTCTTTCCATTTCTCTTCTTCTTTATTCTCCTCTTCCTTCTTCTTCTCTTCTTCCTTCTCTTTTCTCTTCTCCCCTTCTTTTCTCTTCTCTTCTTCCTATTGCTTCTTCTCTTCTTCTACCTATTTCCTCTTCTCTTCCTCCACCTACTTCCTCTTTTCTTCCTCCACCTACTTCCTCTTTTCTTCCTCTTGATTCTTTTTCTTTTTCTCCACTTGCTCCTTGTCAGCCTTTTCCTTGTCCTGTTTCTCCTATCCTACTGTTTCTATTGGTGTATCCAGAGTAACATCTTCACCATCCAAAGCATCAACATTAATAGGGTCCATTTGCTTAGTGACCTATTCTCCTTCACTATTACACACCTCATCCGGTTTTGCAATTTCTGATTCTTGTTCAACTTTCTTGTTGGCTTCAGACACTTGGTGCAACTTAAGAGAAAATTGGGCACGAGAGTGGGTATCTTTTACCACTTCAAGGACTTTTCCTTCTAGCAACAAGAGTCTCCTTCTTCTCATGAAAAAGAGGCCTTTATATTTTTCCATAACTTCATAAAGTTTAGAATTAGACACATCAAGAAAATATTGAGCAAATATTTCCTCTCTTATCTCCTGTTCCTTTTTGGTGGCAATGCGCCATTTGTTGTCTAAAAAATTGTATAAAGAATCTGGTGTCACAGATTTAATTTCTGATGGTGACCGGTCATTAATACATAAATATTAAATGACTTCCTATTCTACTTCCTCCTTCTCATTGTCATTGAAATCATCAAAATAATCTACTATGTCACTCAACACTTTTCTCCTAATGTTCTTAATAGTTCTTTGACAACGTGTCAAAGGTTTGTAAAAGGAAATATCAATATTTATCGATGCTCATGATGTCGGTTCATTGCTGGTTGTCTTTGTCTTCTTTCTTGTTTGCCTAGTCTTCTTAGGCTGTTCTTTAGATTATGTATCTTCTGAGTCCGGTGTGTTGCCTTTTGTCTTCTGCTTCCTCTCAAATACCTTGGTGGGTGCAACTTTTGGTTTCTTCTTTACCGGTGACTGCTTGGTCACTTTAGGACTTGCTGACATTACCGGTGCTGATACAAATGGCATGATCTTTCCCTTCTTCACTGAGGGTTCTTCAATCGGTGTAACTCTTTCCAGATAGGTGCCAGTTCTCTTCTTCTTAGGATCAAGTGGTGAGGCAAGTAGGGTAAAAGCATACCCGTCTAGCTTATCATACATTAACTCATATCCCATAGGTTCCACCACTTCTTTTCTAGGCTCAATCACCTCCACTATGCACTCATCTACTCTGATGGTGAAGAAGATGTCCTCTTCATACTTCTTGACAATATCACCAGATATTCTCACCCTTTGGCTCATCTTGTGTCTAAACTCAACAAAGTATTTGTTCAGAACTTTAGGATGACTGGTTCCAACTACTTGAAGACTTTCCCTAATTTTCTTGGTAACCAATTGGTCAGTAGACCACTGAATATCCCCGACTTCTAGGAAATAGCCTTGGAAGTAGAAGAACAATTTGACCAATAGCTGTCCAAATTTAAACTTCAAGGCATTGTCCTGTTTGATTGACTTCAGGTTCACTAGTAGCTGCCTTTGCATACAAGTGCATAAATCAAATGTGGCATCTTCCATGATCATCCTATAGGCGGCATTTACCACTACAGCAGAGATAGAGTTGATTCTGCTAGCATAGAATGTATGGTAACCTATCACCATGCAGGTGTATTTGAACAAGTCATCATTAATGGTATTGACTATCATTCCTCGTTGGTCACTCACAGAACTGGCGAGCTTGGTCATTTTGGTCTTGATGACCTTCCTCAAGACTGGCACTTCTCCAACATTATAGAAACCAGTGATGACATGAATCTCTTCTGGTGTGATGTCATGTGTCCACTCTCAATACGTTTTGTCACCGTGCACTCTGCTTAGAATGATGTGGATGTGATCATCTATAAATTCTTCAAGGAAATAACCACATTGTGAAGCTTCTTCTTTTCCAAGATGTTGTATTCTAGTTTGATCTTCTTGTCCTTCCCGCAAAATAAGCTTAACAGAGAATGGATCACTAGAGATCCTAGGTCTTCAATTTTATAGTCAATATAATCTGAAATACCTTCCTGTACTATAACACCAACGGGTATTTGGGATAGGGCATTATACTTTGCCTTTCGTTGAATGAAATATATTGAATCAACAGGTGCACTAGAGCTAGAGTGCGATGTAGAAGCCATGATAAATAGAGAAACTCAAAAAATACCTTCGCAAGTCAAAATTTAGGGCTTGCAAATTCTTCTTCGCCACACACTACTTTAGTTGTTGGATTACCTCTTTGAGTTCTATACTTGACCAATTGATATTATCTTCAAA
Source organism: Cryptomeria japonica (assembly GCF_030272615.1). NCBI lineage: Eukaryota > Viridiplantae > Streptophyta > Pinopsida > Cupressales > Cupressaceae > Cryptomeria > Cryptomeria japonica. The sequence continues at coordinate 734,613,102 of NC_081409.1, forward strand.
TTTTTCTTCAAGGTTTTGAAATCTCTCTGAATCGCAAGGCAAATCACCATTTGTCACTCTACACTTGAAACATTCTTTGCTTGTTAACTGATAAGTGAAAATGACTTGAAAATCCCTTTTAAATGAATTCTTCACCTACCATAATAAATGCTCCACCATTAGGGCATAAACCCTAATTTGCCTTTTACTATTTTTGGTCTTCTATCAATTGATAGGTATCACATACCAGTTAAGGTCTTTTACCAGTGTAAACTGGGGGTTCAAAACATTTCATCGATTTGTTTCCCCCTGAGCTTTTCTATAGCTTAGTTTGTCGGTTCAGAGATTTCTACACCAGTTGCAGAAACTGGTTCTTCTTGAGATGCTTTTGCTGGCTTCTTTTTCTAGGTTTTCTTTATGTCTGCTTGAATAGTTTCAACATCAATCTTTCCTTTCGGAGTGACAAATATATCATCTGATATATTCTTTGTTGCCCTACAGAATCTTGTTGTATGACCCGATTTGTTGCAATGATAGAAAACCATTCCAGGTGCTCTCCAAGGTCCTTTATTCATGTTTCCATTCTTCCTTCTGCATGTTGTAGTAGTGTGACCATTATCATGATAGATCAAACTGGTTGCTCTCCATCCAGTTGCCACTTGATACCCACCGTTTCCTAACTAATGATTATAGGTATTAAACTGGTTTGGATTCTGGTTCCCAAAGGGTTCAGGAAAGACTCCTTGACTCCTTTGAGGATACCTTCTGGTGTTGTGGATGACAAACTTGCATTCACATGCTCTATGCCCAAACTTGTTGCATGCATAACAATTTCCATTTAATCTATTGGATCTAGGCTTATTGTTTAGAAAGTAAGGAAAGTCATTGTAAGCCTTATTTCTACATACATTAGTAGTATGTCCTTCCTTGAGACAATTAAAGAAAAAAGGTTTGAACTTTTTCTTACCTTTATCCTTTGATGTCAATTACTTCTTTGATGCTACACCTTTTGCTCCAGAGGTATCACCTTCCTCGTATTTAGAGAAACCAAGTCCATTAGTATTCTTTACCAGTTTGGTTAATTCAAACTTTTTCTCTAACTTAGCTGCACTCTGATTGAATTTGGCAAGTATCTCCTTTAATTCAGTGAGGTTTTTTTCTAATAGCAGCATTGGATTCCTTCAAGGTTGCATTCTCCAAAATAGCCAAGTTTAGTTCACCTTGCATTTCTTCTTTTTTCATTTTATTCTCTTGGAGATGAGCGGTAATTGCATTGATTTCTTGCTTCAGCTTGGAGATCTCATGATCTATCTTTTACCAAATCTTCAGCTTTTCTCTGGTTCTCAGGATATTGACACATCCTGATAGTCAGTCCTTCCAATTCCCTTCTTAGGTTTGCATTAGACTCATTCAGTTTTTCAACATCTTCAACTAGGGCTTCCATGTCCGCTTCATTAGAGGAACTGTTTTCAGTAAGCTCCATCAGTTTCTCAGCATGCTCTCTTCTTTTTTCCAAGGAGGCCTTATACTTGACTTTGAGCTCATCATAGGCTTTCTCAGTCCGAGTTAGCCGATGATTAAGTTCCCTCACAGTGTATTCCCCCATATCTCTTTCCAAGTGGTTAAACTTATAGAAAGGTTGGCTCCAATACCAATTGATGAATACTAAGAGGGGGGGGGGGGGTGAATTAGTATACAAAAAAATACTGAACTCAAATACTTAAACAATTTAGTAGTAAACTAGTATAACAATTTTACTAACAAATGTGTTAGCACAAATGCAAAACAAACAACAAATAATGCATTCACCCATAGAGTCACAATCACCATAACACAAGAGATTTTGACGTGGAAACCCAAATGGGAAAAACCATGGTGAGATGAAACTCACAAGTAACTATCTGTAGAATAGTAACCAGACCAGTTAAGGTCATACAATGTTCTTCACCAGAACAAATCCTGTTAGGAATCTCAATCTCTGTTAGGAGATAAGTCTGATTAAAGACTACCTTGTGAGAGGATTTCAGATCCATAGATGTGAACCACCTTGTTAGAGTATTTACAAAGGCTTTTTTGGGCCTACCTGGTTAAGGGTTTCAGACTTGTCAAAGATGTGAGTAATCAACAAGTGAATGATCTAGCAAATAGCACAGTTTGCTTGATTAGATCCATGATAGCTCATTGCTAATGCATTTCAGCATTACTTCAGTCTTCAGTAAATCCACACTCTGTTACATCACATAGACTCAATCTTCTCTTCTAAGATCGCACATATAAAAACTCATCAAACACCAAAAACCCTAATAGCTACACTTGTAAAACCCTAGACATGATGTCCTTAAAAAGGAATCTGATTTCATGTCGGTCCAATAGGATTACATTGCAAGTTCCTAGGTTCATTGTATCTAGACACTTTTGGTAACACAACACAAAATCACCGTCAAAGTGTTGGTGGATGGTAACTCATCATAGAGTATTACCAATTCATACATCTTTACCGATTACCGATTGTTAAAAATGAAGATTGGGAAAATGATAACTGCCACTTTATATTCTTTGCTCCGCTTGAGATCCTCGAACCACTTGAGTTCTTCATACTGCTTGGGATTCATAAACACTTTTTGCAAAACACCAATAGTCTAAAGACTATAATACATAATACTAGTTTGGAACAAATACTGGTTGAGCATAACTCAATCATACAAAAAGTGATCTCAAAGCAAGCATGTGTCCATCAATGACAATCACAACATAATCATCAGAAATGCCAACATTCACAACAATAAAAAGATTTGTTAGAAGTGAAGTCCAATGGACTCCTTCCCTTTGCTGCCAAAAACTCTTGGCTCTTCAACTTCTATTTGTAAGCTCTTTAAGAGCTGGTTACATATCATTTTGTGAGATGAATTCTGGAGTTGCTTGTAGCTATGTGTGGACAAACCAGACTTGGTTATTAATATATTGAATCCCCTTCTTCAAGTGTGGACATAGGCAATTGCTGAACCACAATAAATTTGTGTGTCTCATTTGTCTATGTTGTGAATTTATAATTCTATTTTCTCTTCTCTTTTAATTCATTTCTTAATCCTAACAATTGGTATTAGAGCGAGGTTAGATCATTGTTAAGATTTCGGTGGTTGAAATTGTGGAATCATGGAAGAAGAGAAAATAGATAATTTCTCTGGTTAGAGCTTTGGGTTATGGAAGGTGCAGATGGAGTCTTTGCTGATAAAGCAAGACCTTTTAGTTGTGCTTAAAGGGAAAGAAAAGAAGCCAACTGGGATTGCTGATGAAGAATGGGAAAAATTAGACAAGGAGGCAAGAGCGACAATTTTTCTCTCGCTGTCCAACAATGTTCTCTTCAATGTCACGAGTGATGCAACAACAAAATATGTATGGGATAGACTCACAACCATGTATGAAATGGCATTGACTGCCAATAAAGTGTTTACCATGAAGCACTTGTACAAACTTAAGATGAAGGAAGGTTGTGTTATGGCAAACCACATCAATGAATTTAATACATTGATTAGTCAAGCAACTTCAGTGTGGATGACCCAAGATGATGACAATGAGTCTATTATTTTATTATGTTCTTTGCCAAGCAGCTGAGATGGCATTGAAACAACAGTTAGCACATCAATACCTAGTAAAAATAAGTTGGTTTTTAATGATGCAGCAGCTACTCTTCTCAGCAAGGATTTGAGAAGAAAGAATGATGAACCTTCATCTAGTGAAGCCTTAATGGTGGTAAACACTGAAAATAGAGGTAGAAGCTATAATAGAGGTAGAAATATTTATCATAGATGTTCAAAATCAACAAGGAGATCAAAGTCTAAAAACATAAATGGTGATTGTTGTTTTTGTGGCAAAGCTGGTCATGTAAAGAAGGATTGCAGAAAATTCAAAAGGGCATGAGAGAGGGTGCGGGACAACAAAGCAAATATAGTCTATGATTAAGAGGATAGTGTACTAATCCTTTCAATAACCAACAGTACTCTGGATTCATGGGTGCTTGATTTTGGTGCCTCCCATCATGCTACCTCATGTCTTGAAGCATTCATTAACTACCATGAAGGTAATTTTGGAAATGTTTTCTTAGGAGATAACAAAGCTTATGAAATTACAGGTAAAGGTGATGTGTTTCTTCCATTAGAAGGTGGTAAAACATGGCTGCTCAAAGATGTTCGCCATGTCCCAAAATTGAAGCAGAATTTGATATCTATTGGACATCTCTTTCATCAAGGTCTTAATGTAAATTTTCTTCTGGGTACCATGCTAATTGAAAATGGTAATAAAGTGGCACTAGTACATTCAGAGCTGATTTCCAATGACCGTTTGTCAGATTTGTGATGAACTTTCATCGGAGTGCCGACAAAATCAACTGTCAAAAACTTGGCATCGGATTGGTCGATGATGCCATGCCCGTTAGAAATACAACAATCCAATGGACTCTGCCAATGGTCAAAGAAGTCGTCAGAATCAGTAGATTTCATTGCAAAGCCAATGATAATTTAGAACTTCGCATCAACGGTGATGCTGTTTATCTGATGCTTGTGTCATCGGTCCATTCGGAGACATCAACGACCATCCAACTACGAAGTGTCATCGCATGTACAACATCCTCGTCAGATGTTTGTGTGGTTTGAGTCAGAAGTGTGATGACTCCAGAACATTTCACCGACAAGAACACTGTATGTCCGCCGATTACATCGTCTGTTGAAAGCTTGGTATTCATCATAATTCCGATGATGATAATTTTTATCAAAAAAAAAAAATTATTATCTAGTCATTGATATGTACAGCAAATGATATTCTATCCCCACCACCTACCAATAGGGGCATAGGTCTGAGGATAATATGAGGTGCATGGTTCAAGCTAATATGATCAGGCATGCCATGGTTGAGATGGTCCAGCTCCCTAGTCTCACTCTACGACTAAGCTCATGCCATATCTAAATCAAAGACATCTCAAATACATCGTCAGTGGAAAGCTGCAAAATGCCATTTTCATACATAAGCAAGACATACACAATTTGGCACAATCACCAAGAGAATGGTAAAAAGTGTGTTTGAGATCATTGTCCTAATTGCGGTGTGGTCATGAAGAGATCACCATAAATTTGTCAACCTCTTCATGACCACACCACAATTAGGACAATGATCTCAAACACGCTTTGCTCTCTTGGTGATTTTACCCAATTGTGTATGTCTTGCTTATGTATGAAAATAACATTTTGCAGCTTTCCACTGATGATGTATTTGAGATGTCTTTGATTTAGATATGGCAGGAGCTTAGTCATGGAATGAGACTAGGGAGTTGGACCATCTCAACCATGGTGCTCCTGCATATGTATATAGTTTTGTGCATTCATTAAAGATTTTCATTTCATTTTGACCATTTTGGTTAGCAAATTAGGGGTGCACTTTACATTCTTGTTGTTATCCAATTCACTTACTTTAGCTCTGTTTCTTTCTTTAGATTTGGGGTCTAGAGCTCCTCCCTAAGCAAAGATTGTTGGTTTTGTCTCCCCTGCTTTGGTTGGAGAGTTTCTTGCTATCTCTGGTAGTTAGACCACAGAGTTAAGCTTTTCCTAGATTCATTAAGCTTTTAGATAATATCACAAGAAACTGCCTATAGAAAAATGTAGCAATCCACAATGGTTCGAATCCACTTCTAGGATTCACTAAAATGCTTCATTTTAATTTTCTACCTTATTGTTTATAGGTGGAAAGCCTGAGGTTCAATGTCAAACTTGGTTGCTCTGATACCATATGTAATATTCCATTAATTATATACTTAAAGAAAATAAATTGTGATCTATATTAAGATAAAAAATTGAGCATTTCAAAATAAAACATAACTACTTCAGTTGAAGGAGAAAGCTAACTAAATGTTCTTCAACATAATAAGAATCTAACTAATTTATCTAAAAGGAAGGTAATATGTTAACCATATAAAACATTGAACAAATATTATTAAGCTAATCAATATGAGAAAGGAATTCAAATGGAAAGTTTCATTTTTGAGCAAAGAGATAAAGGTTCAGAGGTTACAATTCATTTATCTTTCCAACTGAAATTTTTTGTATCAAGCGTCAACATAGTTTGGAATAGGGAGAGCATCATCAAGGGCTTCTCCATTGAATCATACATAGACTTTCCAGTCTCCCATGCCCCTTCCAATTGGAAGAGACCCAACCCTTCATGAGGGTGCATTCTAAGGATTGGGTCTCTTTTACATCTGGCCGTCTGATCTTCGTGTTCAAAACCTACACGCAACTAGTCAGTCACACACTATAGGTAACCCCTAACTACTATGGCCATTTGACTAGTAGGTGTATCTAGTTCATGTGATCTAACAATCACTTAGATAAAGAATCATCATCTTGGCCAAGGTTTTAACATTGCAAGCACCAATGCATTGTTAGTGTTCACCTCCCTTGCTCGACTTGTACATCCAATTCTTGAGCTCAACAAACTCACTAGTTACCAACCATCTAAACAAGCCATCTACTTAATGTGTACTAACAATAATGGTTATTAATGGCCATCATATGATAAATAGCATACACTTGAGCCAACTAACTCACTGGTTTACTAACCAACTATCTAGCAAACTGCTTAATGTCTACTAAGAATAATGGTCATAAATGACCATCATAAGATAATTAACATACACTTGAGTCAGTTGACTCATTGGTTATAGAACTTCGAGGTTTAGCTAATCCAATTTGTTACATAACAGTCTCATGTCTACTGACATTAACGGTTTACAAGGACCTTCATGGGATTGTGACATAACCTAACAAGCCAACTGCTACAAAACCCCTATCTCAAACAAGCTTCAACTATCATCATGGAATTAAACCTAATACAACATTGGTTCCCTTATTTAGCTAAATTAAGACATCATATTATGACTCAACAAAAAATACAGTTCTAATATTTTTTTTTGTCTTCATATATTCCAAAAAGTATGCATCTAATTGATGATAAGAATCCTTCTTCAGGTCTTGCAACCATGGAGAATGGTTATAATTTGATTATAACCAATATGCATTGATTCCAAGATGAACCATATTTGGTTGAACTATGAGTTAAGAGTGGAAAACAAATAAACATAGAATAGCTGCAATACTAGGCTATTATAACCTTGTGGGCTAGCAATCATATTCTATAGTGAATTCTCTAAGGTTGCTACTCAACCATACTATGCACAAGATATGAATGCAGTATTCAATTTTCTTATGAATAAGGTAAGATAGTGTATTTGATGAAAAGCAATAGAATATCATCATGATTTATATCTGTGAATAAATTTATCTTCCTTAAGTTCAAGACTTGATAATGAATGAGTAAATCATTTAGGCTCTACAATTTATCTTAACAAGAAAGATCATGAACATGCAATAGCTATATGTCACCTACTCAAGGCGGAATTTACATAGCTATGCAAGACAAAATAATCACAATTAGGCATGATAGTATGTTCACAGCTATCAGAGCAAGATTCTTTTCAATTCATTTTACTTTTTCTTTTAATGAGTAATATTTCCACAGTCAATTAGTGGTACGTGATTAACCTCTGCATTTTAGTCGGATATGAAATAGATACATACCTAATGTGAGAGGAATGAGGAAGGAAATACCCCTCGAATGCAACATTTGCATGACTATGATAGAAGAGAATCTGGAACAATCTTTGTTTCCTCCTTTCCCCACTACTAAAAGTTCACATATGCAAAGGAAAAACAACTGATTATATTATATATATTCGCCAAAATAGTATAGTGGTAAGCCTGAGGCTATAAACTACTCCTTTCTCTAAATTTCCTTCATATTACAAATGCTCCCTCCTTTATATGAGAGTATACATTATCACCAAGCGTCATGGCTTTTCAACATATAACCATCAACTAACACTTTTGTTTTGAACATTACTTCAACTAGGTATTTTCTCCCTTCATCGAAATGCTATATTCGGTCACTGTGGCTGTCTCCTCACTGATGCCTATCTGATATCCATCAGGTTTTTATGTCAAAGAAAACTTGGGCTTCGGTGACCTCCTTTATTTTTCCACCAAAATACCTCTTCCATCGATATGACTATGCCCCATTGATGAATGGATCTATTGTCTCACCAAAGCCTTTCTTTATCCTCTCTTGTCGTCTTCCACCAATAAAGTTATATCGGCAAAACAACACATATCAGAGACATGCATTTTATCCTCCTCAAAACCTATTTCCTCATCAATATATATCTGATGTCCATCGGGTTTCATGTCGAAGAAACCTTGGGCTTCAGTAACTTCCTTTATCCTTCCATCAAAACACTTTTTCTATCGACATCACTACACTCCTTTGATGAATGGGTTTATTGTTTCATCGAGGCCATATTTATTTTGATGATTTGCTTCCACTATCATCTTTCATTGATGAGCTCATTAGTAATCTTCCTCGTTAAAATTGCATCGGTAAAACCACACATATCTGTAACATGCCTTTTAGCCTCCTCGAAACTCATATCCTTATCGATATCTTTTATCAATGTAGCTTCCTTTTGTTTGATCAATATCATTCTTTTGATAAGAATGCTTCTTTCAGTAAGTTTCCTTCATGTTGCACCGATGGTATTATTTCCTCAGAAGCCTTTTCCCATCGATGAAAACCGTCTCTGCTTTCTTCAATACCCTCTTTCGATGGAATCATTTCTTTCAATGAGTCCCTTTTAGAGTTCATCGGTGTTACCTTTCCTTCGATACCCTTTTTATATCGATGAGACATCGCTGGGTCTTATCGATACTATTTGAATTTTGGATATTTCGATAGAATGCTATTAGACTTGTTCGATAACTTATGGGTTATTACAGTATCAATGAAAATGATTATTTCTTACAAAGATAGATGGCTTCTATGATTTAATCTCTCAAATCAATATTTTTTACTTAATTCAAATTTGATGCTCAATAGGTTCCACAAGCTACACCTTCAGTTTATGTCCTAGCACGTCACCACAAGGAGGAAGGTTTATAAGAAAAGGACTGCATGCCACAGTCAAAGGGTTACTTCAAAGTTTGAATGAGAGGTTTGCCTCTTCGATGAAGGAGTTTTATAAAAATATGAAGAGAATCCATAAGGACGTTTATAAAGAACCTCATGCCAACACCATGTGCAGAGTTTAGGCATGATAGAAGTCAGCATCAAAGCTTCTAGAGAGAAATTGTCATATTCATAACAGTAGATATCCATATTTGGAAGTAGGGTTTTCAGAACCCTATTTTAGAATTTTTAGTATCTTATTGTTTAAATCATGCATTGGATACACCTATAGTAATTATTCAAGCAAAAGACGGGTGAAAGGAGAAATCTAATTATCTATAAAAAATAATATAGTTTCAGCTTTGTGTTATGACAACATCTATAAGTTTGTCAATGCTTTCTTGCTCACCATAAGGGTTCCACATATTATTTAAAAGGGTTGATTGTCTTGCTAGATTTTCTTTTTCCTTGAAGTGAGCAAATCACTAGATCTCTTTTGTTCCCTAGGATAGCTTAGAAAGTACAGTCATGCAAAAGTCATTTAGTGAAATCATCAAGAGTTTTTAATCCCAAAACAAATCTCAATCATAAATAGAAAAGGTGCAATAGTAGGATTGACACAAACTAGATAAAGATCAAGTACGGGAAGCAGTGAGCAAGACCTTTTACATATAGGGTAATAAAAGTAATGAATAGTGGCCCAAAATTATTCAAAAGGTCAACAAATAGAGCAAGCTTGAGAGTCAAATTCAAAAGACAAAGACATCATATGATCATTGAGCATGATAGTTCTGATACTTAATGTTAAGTATAGATGCTAAGCTAATAAGATGAGAGGGGGGGTGAATCATACAAACTTAATCTTCCATAAAAACAACAGATTCAACCTCGGTAACATATACTCCAGCAATATAACCAAAACTGCTAAACATGCAAAATAAAAAGCATATAAACATCATAACACTCATAACACTAGATTTAACGTGGAAACCCAAATAGGGAAAAACCACTGTGGGATTTTAGACCCACTAAGAAATATACTCTTCTAGAATATGCTTGGTTAAAAGCAAATCCTATTAAAGATTACAAACACATTGCTAGATGTGACCCGGTTAAGGGATTTCCCTTAGATCTGTTAGGATCTTCACCTTATTAGAAGTGACCTTGTTAAAGGATTTCAAACACTCAATCAGAATGTCACCTTGCTAGAGGGTTTTACAAATAAGACTGTTAAGTCCACTCGGTTAAGAGATTTTTTGTCACTTCACAAAATAACAGTAATAAAAATCTATCTACAACTTCACATCTAAAATGCTAAAGCAAATTCTTATTTGCTTAATACAATCTAGGACTTATCTTGTCCATCTACTGGGCTCTATACTTTGTTATTCAAACAGGTCTTCAAGCTTCTATTCTTGATAATCACTATGTGGTATCCCTATGTATACACTTGCCCACAAACATTGTTTATCAATAGTTCCTTATTTATAAACAATTTCTAACCACTTAATCTCCTTGATCACATTTCCCATGATCAATCATAGTCATCAGATCTTCAAACTTTGACCAGGTTCAATGTATCCTTTGATTCTAAAAATGTTTTACCCTACCTTGGAACTTGCATACATTTCTTGGAACTTGTGCTAGGGTATTGCAGTTCAATCTACACTATAGATTTTCCTGCCGATTTTCCTTTGCCATAGATTCTTTAGCAAACTTCATGCACGACATACCAATCATTCAATCAGTTCCAGCTCATCAACTTCCTTCATTAAATAATGCTTTTATTCATTCAATGCATTTTGTTACTACTTGATTGCAACTCGGTAAATACTAAACTTCACTCGGTAGACATTATGCCTTCATTAACCAATAGCGATAACCTTAGGGTTTCCTGACTAGGTTCCTTAGGGTTTATCGACTAGGTTCTTTGCTCGGTAACATAGTATAGTATTAACCTTATAGTCAATAACATATGTATGATATCAAAACAATCTAAAACATCATGATCTCATCATTGTCTAACTCAGTAATAGTTGCCCATTGAATAACTTATTCCTCCCCTTATTCATCTCATTCTTTCTATGCCTTTTACCGACATCTTTATACTCATCAAATCATACTTCTTAAGATATGGCAACATCATACTGATTTAGAAAATCAATTTCTTGACATCAATGACAAAATAATAATATTAAGATAGTAAACATCCTTAATCGGTTATATCCATAATCATCAACAACCTTCTCAATATCCTTATTGAAATGCCAACAATCTCCCATTGTCTATTATAATGCCAACAATCTCCCCCTTTGACATTGATGGAAAATCCAATTGATTTGACCTAATTGATTCAAATTGTTGTGAGATTCTGAAATGCTGAAATGCTCTCCCTGTTATCAGTCTTCTCCCCTATACATTAGTCTTCTCCCCTTTTCTTCAGTCTTCTCCCCCTTTGACAACAATGCCAAAAAGTAAAGAACTAAAACATAATTTCTTCTTGTATGAAGTGATTTCCTATTGTTATGTGTCAACTTAGTCTTGGTCAGAGCATTATGTCTTCAATTCCTATTCCCTGTGTATGTTTCTTGCACACCATTAGAAAATCTCCTAAAGTGTGTAAATAAGCATCAATCCACACATAATATTCTGTAGATTCATTGAATTGATGCTTTCACCGAACTCGGTCAGTGAGTAGAAGGTAGGGGTAAGACCCCTAACTTACTTCTAAGATACTCAAAAGTGTCCCTTGGTAGTGGCTTGGTGAAGATATCTACTATTTGTTCCTTTGTGCTAACATACTCCAACACCACTTTCTTCTCTTGAGCTTCTTCTCTAAGATATTGATATTTGATAGAGATGTGCTTTGTCTTAGAGTGCATAACAAGATTCTTTGAAATGTTAATGGCACTAGTATTGTCACAGAATATACTTACTGGCTTGGTAACTTTCTCATTTATACCTTCCAAAAGTTGTTTGATCCATGTTATATTGGTACAATTCAATGCTGCAGCAACGTATTCAGCTTCTGGTATTGACTGTGAAACACATCCTCATTTCTTGCTAAGCCAACTCACTAGTCTTTCTCCTAAAAAGAAAGCTCCTCCACTTGTGCTTTTTCTGTCATCAATGTTGCCTACCTAATCAGCATCAGTATAAACTTTTAAATCAAAGTCATTTCCTTTCTGATATACTAAGCCATAATCTTTAGTGCCTTTCAAGTATCTGAAAATTCTCTTGATTGTTGTCATGTGTGTTTCCTTAGGATCTGCAGAGAATGTTGCAACTATACCTACTACATGTGCTATATTTGGCCTACTATGAACAACATATTGTAGCTTTACAATCATGGATCGGTAAAGTGTCTCATCAACAGATGTAGATTCATCATTCTTTGATAATTTATAGTTGGTAGTCATAGGAGTACTTATTGGTTTTGAATCCTCCATTCCAAATTTCTTCAAGATTTCCTTTATGTACTTGGATTGAGTAATGAAAATCTCATTTTTCATTTGTAGTATCTATAAACCTATAAAATACTTTATCTCATCGATTAATGACATCTCAAATTCTTTGCTCATTTCATTTCCAAAGTTCTTGCATAAAGAGTCATTTCCACAAAAGATAATATCATCAACAAATATGGCTGAGATTAGTATTCCATTTTCATCATTCTTCATGAACATATTGTTGTTTTCACTTGTCCTTATAAAACCAATCTTGATTAAATAAGAGTGCAATCATTCATACCATGCTCTAGGTGCTTGTTTCAGACCATATAAAGATTTGTTCAATTTACATACCTGATCTTTACTCTTGTCTTCAACAAATCCTTCAGGTTGCTCAATAAAAACTTCTTCTTCTAATATATAATTCAGAAATGCAGATTTGACATCCATTTGATATACCTTGAAATTTTTGTAAGCAGCATAAGCCAACAATGTTCTTACTCCTTCAATTCTAGCCATAGGTGCAAAAGTCACACCATAATCAATGCCCTCTTCTTGGGCATAACCTTTGCAAACTAGTCTTGCTTTATTTCAAATGACCTCACCTTTTTCATTCAGCTTGTTTCTGAAAATCCACTTTGTATCGATTGCATTTTTGTCCTTCGGTCTTGGGACCAATGTCCATGTGTCATTCTTCTTGATTTTATCAATCTCTTCTATCATAGCATTTATCCAATCTTCACTGTTAAATGCCTCTTTCACTATCCTCGGTTCAAATTCAGATATCAGACATGTGTTTTGTCTCAGTTTGTTCCTTGTCATCACTGGATCATCCTTATCTCCTATAATCTGACTTGATACATGATGTCTTCTGACATACTTGGCTAATACAGGCGCGGTAGGCTCTATATGATCTTTTTCATCACTCGGTAACTGGATATTCTCTTCATTTTCTTCAACAGTTCTCTCGGTAAGACTTGTCGGTTGAACATAGACAAATTCATTATAATCTTTTGGTTCTTTGGAGTTTCCTTCATCATTTCTTTCTGCAAATTCATCAATTTTCACATTTGCACTTTCTACTATTTTGTTAGATGATTTGATTAGACATTTAAATGCTTTGTTTCTAGAAGAATAACCAATAAATGTTCCTTCTTCACTTTTTTGATCAAACTTGCCATTTCTATCATCTTTGTGAACATAGCATCTACTTCCAAAGATTTTGAAGTAACTTACATTAGATTTCTTGTCATACCAGATTTCATATGGTGTCTTCAAAGTTCCTTTTTTCAGTTGTACTCAGTTCAAGGTGTAAACTGTTGTGCTTATTGCTTCTCTCCAAAATGTTTGTGGCACTTTCTTTTCAATCATTAGGGTTCTGGCACAATCCACAATAGATCTATTTCTTCTCTCATCTATTCCATTTTGTTGTGGAGTTCTTGGTGCAGAGACTTGTCTTTTAATACCATGATCATTGCAGAATAAGTTGAACTCATTAGATGTGAACTCACCTCCTCTATGTTATCTAAGATATTGCAGTTGTCTTCCCATTTCATTTTCAACTCTTGCCTTGTACCATTTAAACATTTGAAAAGCTTTTGATTTTTTTTAAAAAAACATAACTGACATCATCCTTGAATAATCATCCACAAATAATATGAAATATTTATCACCATAATAACTTTAAACTTTCATAGGACCACAAAGATCAGTGTGCACAAGATCTAAAATTCCCTTAGAAGTGTAGGACTTACTTGTGAAGCTTGATCTTGTCATCTTACCCATCTGGCATCCTTGGCACATAGCATTCTCAGGTTTCTCAAGACTCGGTAGACCTCTTACTCGGTGCTTCTTACTTATTTTGATCATATTATCAAAATTTACATGACAAAACCTTTTATGCCATAACTAGGTATCATCTATCTTTGCATACAAACACTTATTTTGAGTTGATTCAAGGTGAAATGTATTACCTTTTGTTTGAGTCCCGGTAGCAGCTAACTTTCCATGCTTGTCATGAACTTTGACAATTACTTTCTGAAATTCTATTCGGTATCTTGTATTGTTTAGTTGTGCTACACTCAACAAATTGTTTTTTAAACCTTCAACCCAATAAACATCATTGCATCTAGCATTGTCAAGAAGTGTTATAGATCCTTTACCTTTTACCGGACATGGTGCATCATTACCAAATCTTACATAGCCTCCATCATAATCTTCTAACATAAAAAACTTGTGTTTATCACCTATCATGTGATGTGAGAATCCACTATCTATGATCCAAGAATCATTAGTATTTATGTGAGATATTAGGGCTTTTTCTTCATACCTTTCTTCATCTGATCCATCTTTGATAGCCACATAAACTACTTCCTTTGTATCAGTTTCATCTGATTTATCATCATTTGATTCCTCATCAACTATTAGGAATGACTTTCTATCTCTTCTTTTGAAGTCTCGGTATCCTCTGTAATGATTATCTTTCTATCTATCATCTCGGTAATCTCTCTTTTTAGTATAATCTTTGTTAGGATAGTTAGAAGCCATATGTCCTATCTTATCACAATTGAAACATTTCAAAGGTAGTTTTCCTTTATACTTACCTTTGCCTCTCGGTAACCTTTTGGCTAATAGTGCTTCAAACTCTTCTTTCTTTCTGATTTCCTCATACAGTTTGTGTACTTCTTCCATGTTCTTACGAAATATTTTACTTGCTCCATTGTGATCTCCTTCAGAATACTTACTCATTCTATCATTGTAATCATTAGATTTACCAAGCTGAAAAGAACTGAATGTAGATTCAACTTTATTTACCGATGACCCACTGTTATCAAAGTTACTTAACTCAAATGCATGTAGCTTACCAATAGTAGCATCTAAAGAAACTGGCATATTGGGTACAGACCTCAATTCATTGATTGCAAATACTTGGATTGCATAAGCTGGTAGAAGGGTTCTTAACAACTTACTTCTTATATCCTTGTCTTCAATAGTTCCACATGCTCCTTTGATTTGATTGACAATCTCCTTTAGTCTTGTATTGTAATGGGTTATGTTCTCACCTTCATTCATCCTCATAGATTCAAGTTCTCCTCTTAGACTGTCCACTTTTTCTCTTTGAACATGTTCATCACCACCATACATAGATATGAGCTTGTCCCACATTGCCTTTGCATCATTGCAGCCTTCTAGATCATTAAACTCTCAGTTGGTCAATGCAGATGTTATTTCAATCATTGCTTGAATATGTTCTTGCTTTGCCTTTATCTCTTCCATTGTTAATGGATAGGTGCTCGGTGTAATGAAATCATTCTCTAGATAATATACAACATATTCTCCAACTCTTGATCGGTGCAGCTTCATCCTTTTCTACCATGTAGAGAAACTTGACTTGTTCAGCTTCAGTGCATCCCTCTTCTACATCTTTGGATCTTTCCCTCAAGTACCTTTAAACCTTTTCTTCTGGAGTCCAAAGCTCTGATACTAATTGATAGTTCTGATACTTAATGTTAAGTACAGATGCCAAGCTAATAAGATGAGAGGGGGGGGTGAATCATACAAACTTAATCTTTGATAAAAACAACAGATTCAACCTTGGTAACATATACTCCAGCAATATAACCAAAACTACTAAACATGCAAACTCAAAAGCATATAAACATCATAACACTCATAACACCAGATTTAATGTGGAAACCCAAATAGGGAAAAACCACTATGGGATTTCAGACCCACTAAGAAATATATTCTTCTAGAGTATGCTCGGTTAAAAGCAAATCCTATTAAAGATTACAAACACATTGCTAGATGTGACCTAGTTAAGGGATTTCCCTCAGATCTGTTAGGATCTTCACCTTGTTAGAAGTGACTTTGTTAAAGGATTTCAAACACTCAATTAGAATGTCACCTTGCTAGAGGGTTTTACAAATAAGACTATTAAGTCCACTTGGTTAAGAGATTTTCTGTCACTTCACAAAATAATAGTAATACAAATCTATCTGCAAATTCACATCTAAAATGCTAAAGCAGATTCTTATTTGCTCAATACAATCTAGGACTTATCTTGTCCATATGCTAGGCTCTATACTCTGTTATTCAAATAGGTCTTCAAGCTTCCGTGCTCGGTAATCACTATATAACATCCCTGTGCATACACTTGCCCGCATACATTGTTTGTCAACAGTTTCTTATTTATAAATAATTGCTAACTGCTTAATCTCCTTGATCACATTTCCCTTGATCAATCATAGTCATTAGATCTTCAAACTTTGACCAAGTTCAATGTATCCTTCGATTTTGAAAATGTTTTACCCCACCTTGGAACTTGCATACATTTCTTAAAACTTGTGCTAGGGTATTGTAGTTCAATCTGCGTTGTAGATTCCTGCCGATTTTCCTTTGCCATAGATTCTTTAACAAACTTCACGCACAACATACCAATCATTCAATTAGTTCCAGCTCATCAGCTTCCTTCATTAAATAATGCTTTTATTCATTCAATGCATTCTGTTACTACTTGGTTGAAACTCGATTAAATACCAAACTTCACTCGATAGACATTCTACCTTCATTAACCGATAGCTATAACCTTAGGGTTTACCGACTAGGTTCCTTAGGGTTTACCAACTAGGTTCTCTGCTCAGTAACATAGTATAGTATTAACCTTACAGTCAATAACATATGTATGATATCAAAACAATCTAAAACATCGTGATCTCATCATTGTCTAACTCGGTAATAGTTGCCCATTGAATAACTTATTCCTCCCCTTATTCATCTCATTCTTTCTATGTCTTTTATTGACATTTTTATACTCATCAAATCATACTTCTTAAGATATGGCAACATCATACTGATTTAGAAAATCAATTTCTTGACATCAATGACAAAATAATAATATTAATACAGTAAACATCCTTAATCAGTTATATCCATAATCATCAACAACCTTCTCAATATCCTTATTGAAATGCCAACAATCTCCCATTGTCTGTTTTAATGCCAACAGAGCAGTGATCTGAAATGCAAATTATAGCAAGGTATTGTGACTATAAGATAGAAACCATCCTAGGAGCCTCCAATATATTAAAAGTTGAGAAAGTAGCAAGCTTACTGTACAAAGACAATGATCACTATAAAGTTGTAGTCAAGTTCAAAGAATTGATTTCTAGGAACAAAGGGTTTCATGTGGTGATAGAGAAGTCTCATGAAATATCATGACAGTCATAATCATAATCTAAAGAGTAGTCAAATATTCAAGATAGATTGGTGATAGTGCAATCATTCATTAATTGTTTTGGACATTTCAAGCTATGTTTTCCTAATAGATGGTCAAGTATAGAACAACAACATCCAGAAAATATAGTCTAGAGAGATTGCAGTCTATAGTAAAGCCATTAGGCAGTCATACCTAGTACCAAATAAAATGATAGTAATCAAGTCTACTGAGTGAAAAAGAGCAGGGTATAAGTTTCTAAAAGGTCTTTTCAAACCTTAACAACAAATAACACGTTATTGTTGCAGCATTGTCAAAACTTGATAAGAACAACACCTTATAACCTCAAGAGGCATAGCAGTCATAAGGAAACTCATGCCAAATGTGCAACTCAATACAATAAATAATCTTAGTTTGTAGCCCTATAGCATCATAATGCAATCCTTGACCAAGTATGCATACAAGAAACATCTAGTTCTATTAAGGCACAAGCATCAAAGTCAGAGGTTATGACAACTAGTCAAAAACATCAAGTACAAAAAGGTTAGTCTGAGTCACTAGAACACAATTTGCAACATGCATTAGGAGTTGTCCTCCTTACAAATAGTGCAACATTAAAAAGGTATTATCAACGCTACAACCACAATTCAAAGAGGAAGCTTACAAAGATAGGACAAAGCTAGGTATAGTCATAAGTCAAGGCAAATACATAGTTGAAACTTAGTCCAAAATAGTGAAGAAGTGCAACAAATGACATGGGAAGTATAAAGAAGTATTATAGCAATCATGAGTCAAGGATTAATGAAGAGATTTTTTGCATCCATGATACAATCCTTAAAAGCATCCATGATACAATCTCAAACACACTTTTTACCATTCTCTTGGTGATTGTGCCCAATTGTGTATGTCTTGCTTATGTATAAAAATGGCATTTTGCAGCTTTCCACCTACAATGTATTTGAGATTTCTTTGATTTAGATATGGCATGAGCTTAGTCGTAGAGTGAGACTAGGGAGTTGGACCATCTCAACCATGGTGCGGCTGCATATGTATATAGTTTTGTGTATTCATTAAAGATTTTCATTTAATTTTAATCAACTAAAGAGCAATATTCATGACTTACAAGTAATAAAAAAAACTTATAAGGATGAGGTATATTCATTACTTACAAGTAATAAAAAAACTTACAAGGATGAGGCATATTCATAACTTTTGCAGTCCTACCTTGGATATCAATACTGGAAGCAACTCATATTGTTTGTGTATAGACAAGACAATATGGGAGTTCATTATACCCAACAACTTGTGGTGTTGTTGTTCGTGTTGGCTCTGTTGGACCCTGCAATTAAGATTCAATATACTTTATTCAATAAGATTAATTGTACAACATAATGAAATATTGAAAAGTGTGTTATCTTGTTGAGCTTCGCTTGGTTTTGAGAGTAGTTTAATATTCTCTACTTAACAGGGCCAACCACGTGAAGGTGGAAGCTCATTTGGCCCCTCCCCCCACCCCAACATCACTCTAAATTCCTCGTTAACATCTTATAACATTCATTCATTCTTTCTACCATTAATAAAATATAGCATTCATTCATTAATATCTCATAACATTCATTAACACATAACATTGATTAACATTAATTAACACGCAACATTCATCGATATTAATTAACACATATTATCCATAACCATTAATTAGCACATAATTACATTCACTAACACATAAAAATCAGTCATTATCAAATAAGTTAGATTACAATCATTTCTTTCTTTGTTTTTTCTTTGAAGCTATGAAAAGACTAAGTGGAACATCAGTTTCATCATCATTTCCCCCCTCTGTAGATGTTCCACCAACTGCTTGTGATCTCTATGTATGCCTAGTCCTATACTAAGGACAAGGACACCTAAGCAAAGGGGGTCCTTTGCAATAACAAAGAAATGGGTTAAATTCAAAAAAAAAATTATTATTGTTACAAGTATTTCATTAATTTAGAGAACATAATTGTTGTGCTCTTTACCTGATGGGGCCACATCATTTTGTGTAGCCTCAACCTCAACATGTTGAACACCCTCTAGATCATCTGGAGTTGAAATACTAAAGGTTACATTAATGCTGAACACCAATTGCAATTATATTTGTTTAAAGCGATAATAGTGGTCCTCTTTACCTAAGTGGCGAACATCATGTTCTTGATGTTGTGTACCCAGATCATGCTCCACTTGCTCACCACCGACTACATGCTCTAAAATATTAACAAAAAAGGTTACATTAATTAAACATCTAATTACGAATTAAGATGTTTAATTGTATTAATAGTTAAATAAATAAATTTGAATAGCAAATGAATACCTCCAGTACTGGGATGCACATCTGGACCTTCATGTGCAGGTGGTGTTTCACAATTAGCAGACTGCATTCCAATGACATGCACATTGTTATCATTGCATGCTTATTTAAAACAAATATAGTCACTTTATGCTGGAACTCAACATCAATTAGATTATTGGTAAAGTATTCAATTTGAAACAACTTCCATTTAGCATATTTACCTGTGTGACGGATGCACTTGAATGTTGTATATGCCCACTCAATTCTCGTAGCCAATCAGCCACGGCTAAATAGCCTTGCTGGTAGGCAATTCTCTTGTCATCTTTTGTGGGCACTCTATTGAATTCAGAGCCTTACATTTTTGCTTGGTACCGTGAATTTTTCTTGCATTGTTTCATAAAAACAACGTTTGCAAATTATTAATATTTTGATGCAATATTTCGTTTACATGAGATACTTACAATTCATGTAGCAAGTTTGATGTAACCACCAGAGATGAGTTTGTGTTGCCCATGCTTTTCTTGCATTGCCTTGGTTGCCTTTGACATGTCACTCAGTCTATAAAAAGTTTGAAATATGTTAGATTATATAAATATAATGAGTAATTAATTAGTACATAATTACACTCTTAATAGTATCTCGTACCTTCTTCTAGTGTCTAGTGGTGTATTTCCTTTTTTCCTTTCAATTCTCTCCTTGGCATCCAAAATCAGGTCCTTCCACTCCCTCTCTAGAATAATAGGGGGATGCTCATACTTTAGGTTCCTCTCCAAATGGGTCCTGTATTGGTCCCTCACATACTTTAGATATGTGCCATCTTTTTCAAGGAGATTGGTTTTGTCAAAGGTGTCATTTTCAAACCACTCAACCATTTGGTTTGTCAATTCATCTCTTAACCTTTTTTCTTGGTCATTCCACCTTTTAAAGCAAAAACAAAGCTATTAGATTCAGAAATGAACTGAAGCTACATTTATTACACTTCAAGAAATGGATCAAAGGAAAACTATTCTAGGAATGATATGAAATCAAAAGTGGATTACGGTTAGTTCACATATGATGTACCACCTTTTATGTATGGTGGGCCCAAATATATGCAATGCAATGTCACTAAGATGTTTATAAAAAATATCATTGCCTGCAAAAAATTCATGGGATCATTAGTCCAAAACGAGTGATCATAAAGTAAATTACAATTAGAGTATATATAATAATAATTTTAAAGTACTTGGAACCTTTTGTATCTTGAAGGGAATCATTTCTTCATTGCTCATCACTAGTGTGACCTGCAACGTTCCCGTACTAGCAATATGAGAAGATCCAGGAAATGATGGTATGTTATCAGTAGTAGTCGCCTCTGGCACATCCTCATGTGCATCACCTCCTGCAAAAAATGAATCCACTATGAAATGGCATTAGAATTCAAGAAAGAATGCTTGAAGGGAAATAAACACATGACAGAAGATAGAACAAAAGAGGGATCTACCAACAGTGGGCGGGTCAATATGACGTGCACTAGAGGATGTCTGCATGCTACGTGTTGCCGACATTATAGTCAGCAATATAGGTGAGGGTAACCTCTGATGAGGCATCGGTGGCATTTGCACAGTAACATTGATATCACCTAAAGAATAATACATTAAATATACGAAAAGTGCAAGAATTGTAAACAAGGATGAACCTTTATTTTGAAAATTGACAGTATCAAGTATGATGTGTTTTGAGTACTCAGAGTGATAAGCCAAGCAAGTGATAATACAAGAAAATCATCATCGCCTGAAGATCCTACAACACCCTGATTGTGGGAATGACTTTGATGAGGGTGGATAAATTGCTGTAAAAACAATACGTACATATTTTAGTTAATGACATAAAAGAGAATAAAATATAAACCATTATCGAACTTTTGTTATAATTAAAGCTTTCATTACTTCTTACTTGCAATTTTTCTACTATCCGAAGCAATAATTCCACCCTCTCTCGTATCTCATCAGTGATAGGATGCATGGCTACCAAAGAAACAATCTCTTTTCTAATTTTTATAAGAGGCATTTTGAAGAATTTCATAAGGTCTATGGGATCTTCAGGGTCATAATCGCTTAACCTTAATGATTCCACATCCCTAGAAAGGTTCTTAGGTACTACAACTCCCTTTCCCTTTCCCCAAACATTCGTCCGTGTCAAGAATATCATTAACAATTACAAAATTAGTATAAATCACTAAAAAAAAGAACATAATAATGTAACAGTTTGCTTCTATCTAATTTTTACAATTACAATAAGGTTTACCTGCTCGGTAGAAGTGTCACAAGCTACATCTCTGTCTGTGATATGTGATGGATCCATGTCGGCCTATGACAAAGAAAAAATATAAAAAACGTTAGCGAAATTAAACCAATAGACCTAGCAAAAGAACTTCATAATAAAATGGTATATTGGATTCATTAATTGGAGGTTGGTTAATTTAAATGGTATATAGCACGTACCACCCCCATGATATTAACTTTGTTTGTATCTATACGATTCAAACTATAATCGATTAGAAGCTCTTCCCTGCACTTATTGATTTTATCGCACATACAAATACATGATTTCCCTCGCATGCCTCAAATATGCAATTGGGTTGTTTATTAGTTGACCCAGGTTGCGTACTATTTATAAAACCTGCAATATTCCTTGTTCCTTTTGGCCGACCATCAATGTATATAGCCACTCATTTACTTTAATCATTATCTTTCTGTTGTATATAATTTGCTGACAGTGCATACCTACGCATACTTTTTTTATATTTAACAGTCTACATCCAATGTTTGTAATTGTAAGAAGGTCCAACAAACTCCATCAATTCTATAACTCTATTGTAACAGACCTTTATGCCATCGATGGAAAATAAGCCTAAACCATGTAACGACGAAGGTTCTATGTGATATATCCTATCTTTAACACAAAAATTAGTGTTTATTGGAGGAAGTTCCTTGGGCACCCATTGTTTCTATAGATGTCTGTACCTCAGTGGCACCTCAATGTCGCCTTTGGTCTCATCATCATAAAAAAATGACCCCCCTTGACCAAGGAAAAATTTCATGCGTTTATTGAATTTTCTTCTAATCTTTTGACCTCTTGTTGATCTCCCTATTGTAGACCTACTACATGTGTCACTTTTATTTTCTATTACTGCATTTTCTTCACTCAATGAAGATAGATATGACAAATACCTATTTGGGGGTACCTGCACTCCATGGAGTGAGAAAGTTAATTGGTAATGAGAGAAATTTTGCAAATGAGGGTAATGTTGATGAAGAAGTCAGCCCTATAGTTGATTTTGGGATGAAAATTGGAATAAGTCCAACCGGGGCCTCAAGTATTGATAACTGTATTAGATTTGTTGCTAATGTCGAGGTTTGAAAAATTGAGGAAGTTTATTTTCCAAGTAATTTTAAAAAAATAAACTGTTTCTATAGGGTGTATTGACTAGTTATACATGTCCATCCATGAGACTGTGCATGATCCTCATCAAAGGGGTTCAGGGTCCTGTACAATGTAATTCAATTATCTTATGTTAGCTAAAAATTACATAGTACACAACATGAACTTTGTAGACCAAAAGAGTATTAAATAATAAAAAGATGTTGTCATCAAAAAAATTGTAAATTTATTAATTCCTTACCTTTAATTTATGTATACTATGCAGGATCCTCAACTAAATGGTTGACGATATCTGTAGTCAATGATCTGTTCCCACCAAGGGTGACAGCATCACACAGGGACTATACTTGAAATTGACACCATCAATTGAGTAACATAAGAATTACTACATTTGTAAGTTGATAAACAATAAATACATACGTATCATAAGCATGAGAAGCATCACATGATGTGTCATCATATATGTAATTGAGCATCGCAATTAGCATCACATATCATGTGTCATCATAAACATGTAATCCATCACATATGTATCATAAATCACCATCCATCGCATAGGTAATAAACAATCCAATTTCCATAAATAAACACAGTTTAAAAATTGTCACATAAATAGTCGTTCTCCCTATCTCCATCTCCATATTAAAAGGTGCATCATGAATTAATTATGTAATGGCATTAGAATTCAAAACATAATGAATTGATTATGTAAAAAAAATCTATCAAGAAGTCAATATTAAATAGATAATATACTAATCGCATACCTCATATATTTAATTCTTCATCATCATGAACATCAAGGTCATCATCGCCAACATCATCATCATCATCATCATCATCATCATCATCATCATCATCATCATCATCATCATCATCATCATCATCATCATCGTCGTCATTGTCGTCGTCGTCGTCATCATCATCATCAACATCATCACCATCACCATCACCATCACCATCACCATAACCATCACCATCACCATCACCATCACCATCACCATCACCATCGCCATCACCATCAGCATCATCATCATCATCATCATCATCATCATCATCATCATCATCATCATCATCATCTTCTTCTTCTTCTTCTTCTTCTTCTTCTTCTTCTTTTTCTTCATTGTCATTGAGAAAATGTCGATCATGATCATCATTCACTTCATCTTCTACTTCTTCCGTATCTTCTTCTTCCATCACATTATACTTTATCGACCTTCCTCTTGGATCATGTCTAACAATAAATGACCAACCTGGTTTATGTGGAACCTTTGAGTAAAATACTTGCTCACATTGGCTTGGAAGAACATAGGGCTCATCCCCAATTGGTTCAAATGACCTTGTATTTAGAATTATAAAACCATTATCATGTTCAATAACAGTTCTATCAGGATCATTTTTATTCAATCGTAGCTTGTACCATTTGACGATGAACAAAACTAATTTGAAGGAATTAAAGTCACACTCAAGTATATCATCCAAAATGCCATAGTATCGATTTTGACACTATTGAGGATGAATGCCATTTCTCAATGAAATATTTGTCACCTCAAAGACTGCAGTGATGCAAGAATCACAAGTTTTCTGTGTCATCCAACTTTTTTATGCGAAATTTATGTCCATTGCAGCACACAACATTGTGGTGTTTGACCTACGATATGTCAAACATGTAAAATTTATTGCATTGTGAGTTGATAAACATATGGGTGATTAATAAATTTATACCTACCTTTTTATCTCCTAAACCATATGCTAAATCAATTTCCCTTTGCGTAACATTGGAATCTTCATTACGGTGTGCTTCTTTAACCAATGAAGCCACACCTTCCCATGTTAATGTGCGTCCAGAATATTGACAATGTTCAATCCATACCATCATCCAATCAAGATTGTTTGCAATATACAAATGTAGTGCATCCCACTCTCGACCAACTGTACAAAAAATAAATAGACATCTTACAATCGATTTATTTTGAAGATTAAGAATTAATTAACTACAATAACATCTTATAATTACCTCTCACTTTCCTCAATCTACCTTTCCCCGTCAAGTACTCCCCTTCGAATTTGTTAATTGTGTTGGGATCCCAAATATGATCCACATGGATCTTTGCTGCAAACTTAGGAAGATATTCAGAAATGTACGCCATACTCTGGTATACCATATATCCCTCCACCATAGAACCCTCAGGATGTGCTCTTTGTCGAACCAAAGCCTTAAAAAATTTCAAGTGCCTCTCAACCATCCACATTGACCTAGTGTGTACAGGTCCACACAATTCAATCTCCTCAACTTGGTGTATGAGGTAGTGTTCTTGTGCATTGAAAAAAGCTGGAGGTAGACACTTTTGCATTTCACACATTAAATGAGGAATTTTTCTCTTCCAATATTTTATATCGTCTTTATGGATTTCTTTACATGACAACCACCTACAAGTTATTCAAGACGCAAAAAGTTATATTACATAACAAGTAAAACAAATCGCAAATATAATATCTATACAATGAAGTAAACAAATATCACTGCTTACCTCATGTATTTTCCAAGATCATATATGACTTGCTTGACATTATTGTTGAAGTCGTCTAGGAGAGATAGAGGTAGAACGTACTACAACAATTATAAATTTGTCTTTTCATTTTTTTGTAACATAATGAAAAGTACATGTACACGCAGTACTTAAATACATACTAAAAGCACAAGAACTTGAATTACCTTAATGAAGGTATGTCAATCATGCATTTTCATCCCTGGCCCAAATTCACTTTTCTTTGATATGAGATTGTTTATGTTCGTAGCAAATCCTGTGAGAAATCAAATTTTTCGTATGACTTCTTTTATAACATTACTTTGCTAGTCTGTTAATAACCAAGGAAGCTCATTTATATTAATCTAGTCTCCATGGCTATTTGATTGAATGACATTTATCATTGCATGATTGTAATCCTGAATGTCACTACATATTTTGACAATTTTTTATTTGTCACGCCTTCCATCCAATATTTTCCATACTTTCTCTGTTATATTCTTTCCAATATGCATACTATCAAACAAATGAACAACTTGTAACTGCTTGTAGTAGGGCAACCTACTAAATTGTCGGGGATAAATTTTTAGTCCCTTAGGAAGGTGGTCATTTATGCCTTCATGACCTTCATGATCATCAATCACATTATCAGTAAACAAAACAAAATAGAAAATATGTTTTATGACAAATCAATAGATGGAATGACATTACCTTGATGATTAATTCTATTATATTCCAACTTCCACAGGTGAGGTGTCATTCTTCATGGCTTTGATGTATTCTTTTCTTTCCCATTGAAAAAATGTTTTTTAGTATTTCGATACTTCTGATTTTTGTGGAGAAAGTGCCTATACTCATCAAACACCTGCTTTCCTAAACTTTTTGAATGATGAGATTTCATCTTTGGACCACAAACATGACATGAAAATTTTCCCTTTGTTTGAAGACCTACAAGATAATGTATAATTGGATTAAATATGATAATTTTTTGAATTATAATGTTCATGCACAACTTAAACACTATAACATACCACAAAAATGTGTTAGCCCTAGGGCATCGTGTATTGTCCATAGAAGCATCACATGGAATTGAAATTGTCTTTGTCCTATTGGTCTAGAGACATCATACATAGTGACACCATTCCATAACTCTAGAAACTCATCGATAAGAGGCTCGATATATACATTCATATCTTTAACTTGGTACTTACCTAATCGAATGAACAAAAACATTACATAATTATTATGACCATTTTACTGCAATATTTATAATTAAATTTAGACGACTATATTTAAATGATAAAATACTTGGAACAATCATCGCCAACATTATGTGCTCCCTCTTTATTGACATCCATGGAGGAATGTTATTGTTGATAACAAAAACAGGCCACACTGAGTAAACAAATCTCATCTCTCCAAATGGATTGACACCGTCCACTGCCAATGAAAGCCAGGGATTATGAGGTTCTTCTTTAAAGTGTGGCCACTTTTCCTCTATGTCCATAAATGTTGAACCATCCATAGGAATTCGAATAATGTCATCTCGACTTCGATTGCATGCATGGTAATCCATAAATTGTGCGAAGATAGTGCACTTGAATAATCGTTGCATACATGGAATAATGGGAATATAGCGAAGAACCTTGTGAGGAAACCTTTTTGTTATTTGATCTGTTTGATATCTACTGATATGACATTTAGGGCATTCAGTTCAAAATTCATGTTGTTTGTGATATATAATATGATCACTGGGACAAGCATCTATTGCTTGATACTCCATTCCAATATCTTTCATAATGGCAGATAATTCTCGGTATGAGCGAGGTAGAATATTTGATGGTGGTAACAAAACTCACCTATCAATCCACAACAAAAAAATATAATTTTTTATAATAAAGAATATTAATGGTACAACATGATTCATAGTTTATTATGACATATATGACATACCTTAACATACATGACATTGTTATGTTGGATAAACCATTCATAACCTTCAAGTTCACCAACAGCAATACAACAGAGAGAAGAGTTGCCCATGAACCTTCGTAAAGGGCCTTAGATGCCTTCTCAAGTAGAGGGACATCATGAACAACATCAAGGTCATCTTCATCATCATGATCAATTGCACAAGTACTAAATGAGTCATGGATCGATGTATTTGTACCATCATCTTCAATTGTGTTTTCTAGCTCATGATCATCATCTTCCATGGGATCATTATCTTCAGCTTCGATATTCACACCTCCATGTTCGTCCACTTCAAAAACCATATTCTTAGGGTTGTGTTGATCCATAACATGTGCTCAGGGGTGCTCGACCTATATAAAATTGATAAACATAAATAAACCATGATCATGATCTCATCATCACATGATTTATTATGTATATAAATTGTCAAAACAATATAATGAAAAACTTACCAATGGATGATAATCATGTCCACCTTCAATGTGACTGTACAGCCTACAATGTTTCTTCATTGCTTTTATTAGAAATCTTCTAGTCTTTAACCCCTTACGAATTTTGCATGGACAATAACATTTTCCATCACCTTTTCTTTTCAAGTTAGATCACAATCTAGCAGTTGTCTCCTTATTTTGTTGTTTGTTGATATTGTCTGACATGGTCTTTCTTCACAAGCAAGAAAATAGAAATTATCATCATTGAACAAAGCATCTTATTGAATTTAGATTTCTAGTTTGCTTATGGTACATCACACAACATGGAAAACAAGAAATACTCAATAAATAATAGGATTCATTGATCTAGTATTATCACAATCTGCACTTGGCCTTCAATATTTTCTCCTCCTAACACTGTTTATCCATTACCTGTCAAGTACAAAACTCTAAAACTCATGGTTATTAAAATACAGAAGACAACATTGTAGCATCTCATAATCATATGTTATAAAACCAAAGCACTTGGGAGTGATTCTTTTGTTTGCCATAGTCCAGGAAAATGGTGTCTACTGGAGCCTTGAATAACTAACTAGAAAGATTTTTAATTCCTTTTCTTTTTCCTTCTGATTTTTTCACTATCACTTCCATCCTTTGAGTCAGATGCCCTCACCCTTTTCTTTCTTCTTGTTTTTTCATACTCATTGTCATGCTTTGAATTATTTTTCTTTCTTGGTGACTCCTTACTGCTCTCACTATCAGTTTCACTCTCAGAATCTAAGTTTGATGTATTAGAGTCTAATGAACCTGATGAACTAGAAGAATCATCATTAGAGGTAGATTCATCTGACTCAGGAATAGACTTTTGCTACTGCATTACAAGCCTTGGTATATTCTTCAAATACTCATGTAAACTCTTAGTGATACCACCAAGACCAATAGAAGTAAATAAATTGATAGAAAACTGTGAATTTTTGGGATTGTCCTTTGGAGAAATTGAATCAAAAGACTCCAGCATTGTTGGATCGTTCAACCTTTCATTAAGAAACAATATACCACATTGCTTTGCCAGCTCTTGCAAGAGAATCTTTATAAAAATATGGGAAGAGGAAGTAGTATCTTCCTCTGTCAGATGTATATAAGAAAGACAATGCCATGGAAGAGCATCTATGCCAAGTAAGTGGGCAAAAAACTTTGCAACATTACGCAGTTTATTTGTTTCCAATCTACTTATCATAGAATACTATTGTACAAAACACTTATCAAAAAATTCCTCATAAATTGTATGATCATACAGAATCTTTGCCCAAGAAGACCATAATAATGAAGGTATATTCTCTCTTGACTAGGTTCAAGCTTGATCTTAAGTATCTTATGACCAGCTTCCTCAAAATCAACACTTGACATGATTGTCAAATAAATTGTACGTCTTAAATTGACCAAGTTTATCTCTGTCTCATCCTATATTCTTAGTGCTCACCTTCCTCTTCACCATCATCATCATCATCATCATCTGAATCATCACCTGAATCATTCTCCCCTTCTGCTTCATCTAAAGAAACATCTCCAAGGATATCTTTCTTCAGTTTTTCATAGGTTGCCTCTATTAGTTAGATGAGAAGGGGGGGGGGGGGGGTGAATCAGATAAACTTACAATTCAAAATATTTGTCAGATTCAACCTCGGTAGAACTTACTTGATATGCAACTATGACTGAAAATCATTCAAACTCATAAACTGATAAACTTGAAACATCAAAACACATTTAACACCAGATTTAATGTGGAAACCCAAATAGGGAAAAACCACTATGGGATTTTGGACCCACTAAGAAAATATAATCTTCTAGAGTATGCTCGGTTAAAAGCCAATCCTGTTAAAGATCTATCAGAATCTTGCACTTTGTTAGAAGCGACCTTGTTAAAGGATTTCAAACACTCATTCAGAATGTTACCTTGCTAGAGGATTTACAAATAAGACTGTTAGGTCCACTCAGTTAAGAGATTTCCTGTCACTTACAAAAAAAAAATAACAGTAATAAAATATATCTACAACTTCACATCTAAAATGTTAAAGAAGACTCTATGTGCTCAAAATAATCTTGTCATAAGACTTATCTTCCTCCTTGCTGGGCTCTTCAATCAGATCTTCAATCTTCTGTACTCAGTAATCACCTTTGCAATATCACTGCTCTACTATTTGCCCGCATACATTGTTTATCAACTTTTTCTTATTTATAAACAATTCCTAACTGCTTAATCTCCTTAATCACATTTCCCATGATTAATCTTAGCCATCAGATCTTCAAACTTGACTAGGTTCATTGAATCCTTTGAACTAAAAAAACATTATATCTTGCCTTGAAACTTGTATTCCTTCCCTGGTACTTGTGCTCGGTTATGACCGTTCAATCTGTGCTGTAGATCTAACTCTTGAATTTTCATTGCCGTTGATCCTTAAAGAACTTCTTGCATGACATTCCAATCTTCTATAGGTCTCCAGCTCATTGGTATCCTTCATTTAATAATGTATTTATTCATCCAATGCATTATGTTACTGCTTGGTTGATGCTATCAATTGATTCTGAACTTTACTTGGTAGACATTCTGTATTTGTCTTGGTTACTATCTCGATAGCATTTCTTGCTGACGAAACTCGGTGACTCCTTTCTTCTTTAACCGACATCGATAACCTTGGTGTTTACCGACTAGATCCTTGCTCGGTAAAATAGAACAGTATCAAACCTTTACTCATTTTGTTGCATGAAATATTTTCTCCTTCTTATTTAGTCTTCGAATACACATATATAGGTATCAAAACAATCAAAATAACATAATCTCATCACTGTCTAATTCAGTAATAGTTGCCCATTGAATAACTTATTACTCCCATTCATTTCTACATTCTTTCTGTGTCACTTACCGACATCTTTATACTCATCAAAACATACTCTTTAAGATATGGCAACATCATACTGAATCAGAAAATCAATTGCTTAACATCAATGACAAAATAATATCATTAAGACAGTAATCAACCTTTATCAATTATATCATCAATCTCCAACAACCTTCTCAATATCCTCATACCAACAAACTTATTGAAATGCCAACAACCTCATGCTCTAAGAAATCAGGATCTAGCTTGAAAACATCCAAACCAGCTTCTTGATCAAGTTCATCTTCTAGGAAAACTTCATGTGTTAACTGATCTGGATGCACAGCTGGATGACCCTCGAACTTAGCTTTGCGAATTGTAAAAAGGCCTTCAATTAAAAATTGTACTCATTTTTCAATTTCCCCCTCATGGAGAATACCTCTAAATCTTTCAAAAATCTCACAGAGACCTTTGTGTGAAAGGTCTTGCAATAAATAACCACATTCTTTCACAAACCCAACAATAACCTCTACACTGTCATCTATGGGGTTCTCTAGTAAAAGGGTGAGAAGTTCCAAGGCAATGATCTCATGTGCAACTTGTTGATTCACTAAATGAGCTATGAATTTGGTTGCTGCTATCGACATGTGCTTGTCATTGCATTTGTATGCCCTCTTAAGCTGCAAAATAATTCTTTGCAAAAGAAGATTACCAACTTACGGAAATTTTGTATTTACCACAGCAACCAACGTAGCAAAAACATCTATAAATCTAGGGGATGCCATTTGGGATTTCATACAAGACCTACAAAATAGACCCATCCCATGGATGAGATTCTCTGCAAACAACTCTGGAATGATGTTCTTGATGTTAGATGCATTTACCTTGTTTACTAACCCATTGATACTCTTCCAAAGGGCATCCCATGTCATGTGCTGGTATTCCACATAGCTCTTGTCTTCTACATCTTTCATCATTTGAGATAGCTTTCACCTCCACTTCTTCCAACACCCTTCTCAGCTCCTCTTACAACACCTTCGCCATTCCCATTCAGAGATGGAGCAGACACAACACTAGAAGTTTTCACTTCCATTGCCTCTATGTCCCTCTTGTTTCCAGAAGCCCCTTTACCACTTAATTCATGCTTATTTCTATACATAAACCCATCAGGAAGCATGAGTTTTTGCATATAAGCTCGCCCAAATATTTTACAGTTATTTTTCATCAAGATTCCCTCAGGAGCTGGCAGATCTTGCTTCCATACTTTAATTTTGTTTTCTCAAAGGACAATCCTAAAAATCCATGTGTTGCAAACAACTTTTTACACCATTGTTGGTTGTGGTGGCGTCATAGAGAGTTTACATCAATAAATGAAGAACATGCCAATGCTTTTAATGCAACAGTAGAAGTCTATCTCTTATTCAATATCTCTAGTGAAACCCCCATGATCTTTTGTTGCAGTAGAATTTGTTATATTCTAGAAAGGGTCTTGTCCTTTGTTGATGGGATATTCATCTACCTCAAGAAATAAGTGTTCATTTCTCCAACAAGAAGTGGAACTAATTGAAGATCTAGCACCATGAAATGAATCCTCGAAAGGATTACTATAGTTAGTTTCAGTAGATAATGATCTGGGTAAAATATTAATGTGGCTTTAGGAAACATTATGTACTAGCTTAGCATACTCTAACAACTTTGGTGTGACATGCTACATCTAATTGAGTCTCCATCGGTATATCTATTATGTTTATGGATTGGGATTCAATGTACTCTTTTTATACACAGATTTTACTTTCAACTGAGGAGGTTTGTATGTACTTGTCTTTCGATTGTATCCCTATTTCAAGAATTTCTTCTATCAACAAATCATTTGTTGTAAGTTGTACAAGTGGAAGCTTGAACATACGTTCCATGCTAGCCTTGTTGATATGTTCAACACCATCTTGTGCAACAAATCTTTAGAACTCAACTATTTCATTGAAGAGTGAGTAGTAGGGACAATCTAGGACACTTATAGAGGTTTTGCAAGAGAGATAAATAGACCTAAATATTATGGCTTAATAATGATCAATAGGTAAATAGATAAGAAACTCTCAATATCAAAATGACTTTCTCAATTGTCTTTACTAGAAATGGATAGATCTGCTAATAATGGCTTTATAACTGTATGTCAACTTTAGACTCAATCCAAGAAGAGATAGAACTAATATGCAATATCTAGATTTATGATCTCTATAATATAACAATCTCATAATTATGTTTCCACACATCTATACCACAACAAAAACATCATGCTAGTGTTCAGCCATAGCAATTGATATCCTAATTATATAATGTGAAATATGCACATAACTATGAATAAATATTAAGAAAAACAAAGAAAGATGCTTATTGCAAACATAAATGACTAATGGACAAGAATTGAATTCATTGTAGATAGTTTTGAATATCAAATTCACTTATTTGTGTGCATTTAGTAACTCATGTACTTGTGGCCAACAATTTATCTCTTTCATGAATTAAACACTTATTAATAACATTAAATGGCTGAGTAATTATGTTTTCGTTGAAATTGAAAATAAAATATTTTATTTCAGGACAACTCACACTATTCCCTATCATATTTTAGACTCTTGATTTTGTTAGTAGTGGTTTGATGTCTTTGGAGCTGATCATTGCATTTCTTTAGTTACGTTTGCCAGCGTACTCCCAGCTTGTGCAAAAATGGGAGCTTTGGAACAGGGTATGGACATCCATCAAAGCATAAAAGATAAAGGAATTTTGTCAGAGGTAGTTGCAACTGATCTGTTAGCATGTATGCAAAATGTGGAAGCATAGACAAGGCATGGGAACTGTTTGACGGATTACCTCAAAGAAATGTGGTTTCCTGGACTGCAATGATTGTCAGATATGCACAAAATGGATTTGTTGAGAAGGCTTTAGAAACTTTCAAGCAAATGCAATCGATAGGTGTAAATCCAAATTTCACAACCATTGCTACTATCCTCCCTGCCCGTGCCAAAATGGGAGATTTGGAACAAGGTATGGACATTCATCAAAGCATAAAGGATAGAGGAATTTTGTCAGATGTTGTAGTTGCAACTGCCCTAGTAGACATGTATGCAAAATGTGGAAGCATAGACAAGGCACGTGAACTATTTGATAGAATGCCTGAAAGAAATTTTGTCTCGTGGACTGCAACGATTGCTGGATATGCACAAAATGGATTTGTCGAAAAGGCTTTAGACACTTTCAAGCAAATGAAATTGGAAGGCATAAAGCCAAATTGCACAACCTTTGCCAGCATCCTCCCTGCCTGTGCAAAAATGGGAGCTTTGGAACAAGGTATGGACATCCATCAAAGCATAATGGATAGAGTAGTTTTGTTAGGTGTTGTACTTGCAAATACCCTACTTGACATGAATGCAAAATGTGGAAACATGAACAAGGCTCCTGAATTGTTTGATACGACGCATGAGATCAACATGTGCATATATGGGAGGAAGGGATTGCTGCTACAAAATTGAACGCTCACTCCTCAATGATAGTTCTATGGTTTTACAAGATTAAACTAGGGCAATTAACAACCACATGTATATTTTTTACAACATGAAATTAAAAACTAGGGCAATTTGAATCTACCTCCTACGTGGGATTGCAAGCAATGCCACAAATTCCTTCTACGTGGGTTTGATGTTCTTGGGGGTTGAAGTCACTGTGGAAACCTATATGGGATTGCAATGCACAAATGAATTCCCCTCTTCTTTTTTTTAAAGTAATGGCTGTTGTGGTCAAAATTACGACGAAATTGAGCAGCTTTTTGAAAAAAAGAAAATTTTCATTGCTAATGCCTTCTTTGTTGAAACCAAATAGGAAATTGCCGTTGGAACTATGACGAATGTGGGTATTTAAAAACAAAAAATCAAATTTGGCCACAATATACCTTCTCAGTCAGAAATCTCAGTCGGAAATCTAGTCCAAATGTATTAGTGTGGGTAGTTTATACATATTTAAGACTCATGGTGAAGTGGGAGCTGCAATGGTGATTGAGGATAGCAAAGTGGATCTTTGGCATCAAAGACTTGGGCATATTAGCAAGAAAGGACTCCATGAACTATGCACACAAGATATCAGCTTCCGAGCCTCAAACATGTTGACTTAGCCTTTTGTGAACATTGCCTTTATGGCAAATAAAAGAGAGTTAGTTTTTTGGAAGGTGGGCATGACACAAAGACAACACCATTGGAGCTTGTATATTTTGATGGTTTTGGGCCTACCAAGGTAACCTCCATTGGAGGGGATAAGTATTTTGTCACCTTTCTAAGAAATATGAAGTCTTTTCAAAATTTAAAATTTTCAAGGCTTTAGTTGAAAATTAGATTGGGCAAAAGATTAAGTGTTTACAAACAGATATTGGTGGATATTTTGTTCACATGAATTTGATGATTTTTGTGTTGATAATGGGATTAGAAGAATTAAGGTTGTTCCTTTCACTCCTTAAGAAAATAGTGCAGCCAAGGGGATGAATAGGACAACTCTTGAAAAGGCACGATGTATGTTGTCAAATATAGGTTTAGGCAAGGAATTTTGGGTAGAAGCATGTAACATGACAATGTATTTGATCAATCGAAGTCCCTCATCTAAATTGGATTTTGGTATTCCGGAAGAGGAATAGAAAGGGAAGAGGACTTTATACTCACATCTTCATGTGTTTGGATGTAAAACCTTCTCACATATACCCAAGGAGAAGCGAACCAAATTGGATCCAAAGTCGCTAAAATGTATTTTTGTGGGGTATGGTGTAGAACAATTTGATTTCAGATTGTGGGATCTAGTTCACAAAAAGATTGTTCATAGCAAGGATGTAATTTTTCATGAGACTTCTTTTCCCCATGCTACAGGGCACAAATAAAACAAAAAAAGAGTATGTCCCTATGTCTCTATTTCAAAATTCCGCTACCAATGCTCTGGCTCAGGTCTTTCATCTAGTGGGAGCCCCTATGTCATCTACCACAGTTGAATACAATTCTCAGACTGAGAATGATGAAGAGGAAAGTGTTTATCATGACTATCCATAGTCATTTGAAATAGCACACCGTGGAATAGAGGGACTGGATAACACCTCACAACCTTCCTTAGAACCATCACGAGCTTGCAGGAAGCCTGTTAAAGATGTCTTCAACCTAGTAGTGTCGATGCCTACACATCCTATGGTATTGCCCTCTCAAAGCACACTAGCTCACATACTCCACAACATGGTGGTGTTTTATAGCAAGGAAGGCAATAACATGAGGCTGGGCACTCACCACCACTCGCTAGGCATTCTTCTCAACCTGTTGATTGCTTGTCATGCCTGCCCTGAGATTCCTTTCCCATGGATTCACCGCCACCATAGGTCTTTGCTACTAATCATGATGGTCTCGTGGAAGACCATTCATGTGGTCTCTTCTCCCAGCACAATTCACATGGTTGTAGGGTCAATGTTGAAGCAAACTCATAGTAGGGGCATCATCATCCCATGCAGACCATGGGGGACATTTCTACGGACCCTTACTCCCGCGATCTGCATTCAAACAATGTAGACAAGAATCCACATACCTTTGATCTCTCTGCAAATAGTGAAATCTACCATGGGCATCAACACATAAATTGAATGATTTTACTACTCCAATAGAGAGTCAATTGAGGAAATCTACCAGACAGAGGTGACCTCCTGTAAAGTTCTCCAACTATGACTTATTGTTTTGTGAAGAAGCTGAGCCTACTTTACTAATTTCTGATCAAACAGAGCCTGCAACATACAAAGAAGCTTGTAAAATTGCAGATTGTGATAACTGGCACGCTGCAATGTGCAAAGAAATGGATGCACTATTGCAAAATCAAACATGAGATCTGGAGCCTTTCCACCTGATAGAAAGACATTAATAAATAAGTGGGTGTATAAATTAAAAGATGAAGCTGGTGGTCGCAAAAGATTTCGAGCAAGACTAGTTGTCAAGGGATATGTTCAGTAGCAAGACCTCGATTTCAAAGAAATTTTCTCGCCAATAGTAAAAATGACTACCATCCAAGTAGTATTGGGCTTGGTTGCAGCCTAGGATCTTGAGCTTGAACAACTGGATGTGAAGATGGTATTTCTCCATGGTGATCTTGATGAGGAAGTGTTTATGCATCAGCCTGCAGGGTTTATTAAAAAGGGTCAAGAACACCTCTATTGTAGATTGAAATGCAGTTTGTATGGGCTTAAGCAATCCCCCCACCAATGGTATCTTAAATTTGACAAATTAATGATTGATCACAAGTTTACTTACAGCGATTCTGATCCTTGTATCGATTTTAAAAAGCTTCCTAATGGCGAATTCGTTATACTTCTCCTTTATGTGGATGATATGCTAGTAGTTGGTACAAGCATGAAGATCATGAGTGAACTTAAAATTCACTTAGCAAAGGAATTTGCCATGAAAGATTTAGGGGAAGCAAAGAAGATTCTAGGAATGACTATTTTTTGGGATAGGAAAAAGAGAGAACTCAAACTATCTCAGCAAGAATACATTAAAAAAGTATTGGAGAGATTTGGTATGGCAGATGCTAAGTCTATTTGCGTAACCTTAGCCTCTCATTTTCAGTTGTCTTCTCAATTGTGTCCAAAAATACAAGAAGATAAGGAGTTTATGGACAAAATTCCATACAAATCTGTAGTTGGCAGTCTTATGTACACTATGGTGTCTACTCGTTCAGACATTGCTCATGTCATGGAAGTGGTGAGCAGATTTATGGTTAATCTAGGCAAATCACATTGGGAGGCGGCCAAGTATATTTTGTGGTATCTCAAGGGTACTTCTATTTTTTGCTTATGGTTTGGGAAGGACAAGGAAATTTTGCAAGGTTTTACTGATTCTGATTTTGCCTAAGATTTAGACAAAAGAAAGTCTACTTCAGGTTATGCTTTCACATTTGTCGGGACAGTGAATAGTTGGGCTTCAAAATTACAACATATAGTTGCTCAATCGACTACAGAGGCAGAATACATAGCTCTTTCCGAGGGAGCAAAGGAGATGGTATGTTTGCAACTCTTGTTCAGGGAGTTGGGTTTGAAGCAATCAGATTTTTCTTTTTTTTAATTTTATAATAGCAATGCCATCTTTATGACTAAACATCAGACATCTCAGCCTTGATCAAAACATGTTGATGTTCGCAGTCACTATGTTCACCATATGGTTGAAGAAGGCAAGTTTCATGTCAGTTACACAATCTAACATCTATTGAAGAAATAGATGACTTCCTATGCATAGTCGATAATGGATTACAGGGTGTTTAATGTATAAATACATTATATTATTGTTTAGGCAATTATTCTTATTGAGATTCACAGCTATGAAAATATTATCGAGTCCCAAGCCATCATAACAAATTAAGAAGCAATCATTCTTTCTGAATGAAAATATTTGCCTCTCAGAAGCTTCTTTCACTCAAAGTAAATAGACAAAAAATAGGACAGAAAATAGGAGATTATAAAGGAAAGCAACTTAACATATATGGATAAATTTATAACATTAATGTGAACTAACTTTCTGGGATAAAACCTATTTTGTACAGTTATTGATGGAGGTAAATTTTATCTTATCTTCTTTTATAAATTAATTGATAATAATAACAAATGGTAATAGAATTATTCTATATTCAATAGGATTCTCAACTTATAAAGATAGAATAAAGATTTATTTAGGGCATTATTTCCATATTCAATTGTGATTTTTTTATTGTTTTGTTCAAAAATAGAAAGGAGAATTATTCTATCTTATCCCATAAAAATATTTAACATGACTACTATATTACAATATGATTTTTCATTTAATAAAAATAGAATAAATATTTCTATGGAAATTATAATACAATTGTTTCTATATTAAAATGTGATAGATGCCCCATAAAAATAGAAGGTAGATTGACTAAAATCTTGCTTTATAGAATAGAAAATGAAAGTTTCCATAACTAATTCTATAAAAGACTTAAGAAAATCAATCTATATTAGAATGTAATATAAATACCATTCCACTCTTTGTTCTATAAAATAGTAGGAAGTGATAATAAAACCCATTCAATAATGGAATGTAATTTTATTTATTATAAAAATAAAATCAAAGGATCTTTTATTTTAAACTATAAAATAGTGATGAGATGGGAATAAAATTATTTTTAAATTATTATATGATCCCTAGTATTTTATAAAATAAAATAAAAATTTGGATTATCAAGACTATGAAAATTTATTGAGTTGATATTTTAATGTGACTTCTAAGTAATGATTTATAATAGATACTTTGAGGTATCTAGCCAATAAGATGGGACAAAGATATTAAGCCATATATAAAGTTACCAATTCTATAATATTAGTAAATTGGATTAGTTAATTATATATTGAATAAATTTAAAGACTAAGTGACCATCTTCATCTATTCAAAGACCAAAATTGTCAAGTGTTAGTCCCATGGTTAGAAAATGAAGTACAAATATTATTTCAATTTCTAAATTCAAAACTTTAAAATCACCATGTAAAGTTAATTTATAAATGATAGAGATAATAGTAAAAATTTGGAACTCTTAGATAACCAGGTTGGATGTTTTAGAAATATGGTCAATTAAAATCTATGTTAAGCCTTGGATTGTTCCATAGCAATATAACGAAGTAAATGGCTCTTTACATTGAATTTGTTATGAATGGTCTTTGTCTGAATCATACGTTTAAGGGAATTATACGCTTACCATGGTTAAGCATGTCATACATTGTTATATATATATTTTTAAAAAAACCGTTCTCTTTTTGCATAAGAAAATGTTGGGAATTACATATTATTTGGTAATCTTTATTATATGAAGGGGCAGGCTCAAGAAAATTTGGACGTTATC
This sequence comes from Cryptomeria japonica, assembly GCF_030272615.1. Taxonomy (NCBI): domain Eukaryota; kingdom Viridiplantae; phylum Streptophyta; class Pinopsida; order Cupressales; family Cupressaceae; genus Cryptomeria; species Cryptomeria japonica. The sequence continues at coordinate 734,653,255 of NC_081409.1, forward strand.
ACTCGTCAAATTCAGGATCTTGGCTCTTCAAAGGATTTGGGTAGAGCGGAATCTTGGGTTGTTAGATATTTGGAGTGGGAACTTAGGAAGGATTTTTTTGGAAAAAAAAGGCCCGATTTGATTAGTTTCAGGAAGGGGACAGGAATACTATCTTTTTCCATAGAACTCTGCAGGCCCATCGGAATAGGAGTTATATATCCTCTTTGGTTAATTCAAATGGAATTTAGGTATCTACTATGCAAGTTATTTCTTTTGAAACTACTCGATACTATTCTCCTCTTTTTTCTAACTACTCTCTTTCTGTTGAAAATGAGGAGAATATGATCTTTGCTTGTATTCCTTCTATTGTTATGAGTATGATGAATGATTCCTTTATGCATCCAATATCTTTGTCTAAGTTGGAGAAGGTTGTTTTTTTAATGTGTAAGGGTAAAGATCTTGACCCTAAAGGGTTTCCAATGGAATTTTTTCAAGATTTCTAGGATATTGTTAAGGCGATTTTATTAGAGGTGGTTTAGGAATCTTATGTCAGCAAACAATTGCTTAGGGCCTTGAATTCTACCTAACTTGTTCTTATTCCCAAAAAGGAATGTCATAATCAGTTGAATTTCTTTCAGCCTATTGCCCTATGTAATGTGGCCTATAAAATTATTACTAAGATGATTCTTGAGAGGATTAAAATTTGGCTACCCAATATGATCTTTTACTGAATAGGGGTTTTCTAGTTGGATATTGCTACTACTAGGATATGTTGTTGTCATCATATTCCTATGTTTCGGTGTTCTGGTGATTACAGAGAGTCAATCTAGTTGATTTATCTATTTGATATATTGAATCAAGTAGAGGTACTTTATTTAGTGTTGATTTCATGGTGCTACATGACGATCTTATCCAATTATGAATTCTAGTATGAGGATTGTTTTTTTGATGTTCAGTGTTGCAGTGTTCTGGTATTTAATATTTTGTACTCAGGTATGATCATGTTTTGAGTTGTCGATTTGGGAGAGTGTTTGGGATTTTATCTGTATCTTTGATATAGATGCTTCATGATTTCATTCTCCGCAAGTTATCTTTCTAGTCTAAGTTGCTGCTCTTATTAGTTCTTAAGTATTATTGAGTTGATCGATGAAGATTTGGATAAGTGGTGTTGGTCTAGCTATTTTGGATGGTTATAACGTACTTGTTCGTATTTCCTAAATATGTCCTATTTCTTTTGGTGGTCCACAATCATTCTTATACAAGTTATTGATGACCTTGTGGGTCTGGTGGTGTTATTCATAGGTTACGGTGTTTTTGGTGGTGTAGCATGTTGCAGATAATCTTGGAGAGATTTCTGGTGGTGTTGTTTGTTCGAGGATTTGTTATAGGTCCATACAATGTGATTTTTCACATTGTACTGGTTTGATGGTTGATATTTGTATTGGGTGATGTATTTTTGTATTTGGGTGTTACGGGTTGAGTCCACCTTGTTGTCAAGGTTGATGATTGATATATATAGGTGTTATATTTAGGTAATTTGGAAAGTCTATGAGTTGTATGAGATATGAGAGAGTTCATTGTGTGAGCTTAGAAAATTTATCATTTGGTGAAGTGTGGAAGTTGTTGCAGAGGAGACAATTGTGCTTAACGAAAACTATCATCAAGAATTGGTAGATGCTATTCTTTCAGTTCATGTGAACTAGATTGTTGTTCGATTTTTTTTGTAAGTCAGTGAGATTTTCCTAAGGGTTGTAGCCTTCTGGGCCATTCTTTTGAGCAGTGAGCTCTAGGCATTATACCTTAATGCATGTGCATTCTCCATTTGAATATTTCACATACTACTACAGAGTATCATCTTATTGTAGGTAGGTTACCATCGTGGTTTTTCCCTTAATCAGGTTTTCCATGTCAAAATATTGGTGTTGTGTGTTGTGCTTTTATTGTGTTTATCTTTATTGTTGTTGCAGTTGACGAGATCTGAGATTGTGCTTAAATTGTTTAATCTATTGAAAACTGATTCATCCCCCCTCTTAGTTTTCCTTCTTGGATGCTGCTAACAATTGGTATCAAATATAGATCCTTTGAGAGAAGGTTGACTACTTGAGGAGATCCAAGATGGTAGCTCTTGCTTCTATTCCACTTTTCAAAAGGGAGTCCTAGGTTTGATGGAATTAATTACACTATTTGGAAGGACCAGATGGAATGTCACTTGAAGTGTCTTTGACAAGATTACAAGAAGATCATGAAGAATGTATACAATGTGCCTCTGAATGGAACTACTACTTTGAATGAGATAAGGGAAGCTGAATTTAACATTAGAGTGAAGGAAACACTGTTCAGTGCCTCGATCGATTCACAGATGACTAATGTGATGGGTTTGAAGACATCACAATAGATTTAGGAGAATCTTGAGACCTTATATGAAGGAGATAACATTGTGAAGTTTCTATGTTGTAGAGCTTGAAAGGAAAATATGAAAGGTTGCAGATGGGAGATGATGAGAATATAGTTATTGTTAGGTCCCAGAGACAACTGAGAGGGGGGATAAATCAGTTGTCAACTAAATTCAAACCAAAAACAACTTAACCAACTTAATGATTAATACCTGTAAACTAGTTAAGTATGTCGGTAGACAGTTTTAATAGTTAATTGCTATACCGGTAAAGATTAATGCATGAAACATAAACACAAAGTCTTCCACAACACATAACACCAATATTTGTATGTGGAAACACTGTAAGGGGAAAAACCATGGTGGGAAACCTTACCCACAATCAAACGATACTACTGCAAATAGTAAGTGTACATAAATGGGGTTTGCACATGCAGAAAGGCCAACAGCCTAGAGCTCATTGCTGAATCACAAAATGGGAGTCACACTAACTATAGTTGGATAGTTAAATCCAATAAGAATGTACTGCACAAAATAGCATCTTCATATGCTAGATTCAGTACCGGTGTAATGCTGATATGCCTTCACAAAACCTAGCTTCACCTTCAAATGATGTCTTTGTGTATAACTCTACTTAATCTGGCATATATCTTCACACAATTCTTTTTCGCATTCCACATTTGATCTTACAAATAAGATCTTACATTTATACCATAACCAAAGACCAATTTTAGTAGGTCGGCTCTACAAGATATTACAATAAAATTTTTTACAAACAATATAATATCCAATGCAATAACTGATTAAACATGTTGGCTTAATGCATTTACAACAATAATTAATCATCTCCATAGCATGCCATGCTGATCTGGAAAAGATAAACCTATCAGTGTAACCCTAGACCTATTTGCCGGTAAAAGCAAATATGCAAATATGAATATACCAATGAACAAAACTCTAGGAAAAGATGTCCAAATGGTGTCTTCAATATTACCAAGTGTCTTCCATTTAATTCCAAGTGCCGGTGATCATTATATTCTATTGGTGAACTATATACCAATAACTTTGCAATAGTTACTTGCTTGCCAGTGAATGTTGCTAGATCTCCAAAGTGCTAGTGTTTTAGTAGGTGTTGACATCAATGACAAAACCATACCAAAATACCAACAGTTACCTTTATGAATAAGGTAAATGAGCTTGTGATGAACATTAGATGTGTTAGTGGAGTTCTTGAAGAAGATGATATAGTAGCTAAATTGCTAAGATCCTTGCCTCCTTCTTACAAATATAAAGTTGTTGCTATAGATGAGATCCAAATTGTGACCACTGTAACTGGAGATATGTTTATTGGAAAGATATTCTTTTTTTGAGTTGAGAAAATTTGGTGAATTACAAAGAAATACTGAGACTATATTCAAGGCCTCTTTATCCAAAAAATAGATGTATGATCTGGGAGAAAGTTCATGCATGGTTTCTAGATATGAAAGAGAAAGAAGAGAGATGGAAGGGAAAGAAAATGAGTTGGAAGAACTTGAAGCCCTAATTCCAAGAAGACTACTTAAAGGTGCGAGTAAGTATGATGGAAAATTGCCTTTGAAATGTTTCTCATATAATAAGATAGGACACTTTTCTTCTAGGTTCCCTTAAAGGATGTCTAAGTATGATAAGTACGATAAGGATAATAAGAATGACAAGTATGAAAAGCCTTATAAGCCTAAAAAGAAGTTCAAATATCAGAAGAAATGTTATTATACTACTGATGAATGTGTAACAGATGAGGAGTCTAAGCAAGGGAATTTGGAAGATGAGTATGTATTCATTGCTATCAAAGAGGATGCTCTGATGTCTAAGAGTTCTACAAGATGCATTAGTGAAGAGAAATCCCCAGCTACTAAAGTTGAAGAAAAAGATGAATGGGTGATTGATAGTGGCCGCTTGCATTATATGATAGGTGATAAAGCTAAATTTATGAACATGGAGAAGTATGATGGTGGTTTAGTGAGATTTGGAGATGACAAATGTTGTGTGATCTAAGGAAGATGTGTTATTTCTCTTTATGATAAGAATAATACTGATAATGTTCTATATGTTGAAGGTCTAAAGAATAATATTTTGAGTGCTGGATAGCTAGTTGACAAGGGTTATGATTTGGAATTCAAGAATGGGAAATATAAGATCTTAAATAGCTCTAGTATAGAGATTTCATCAGGTATTAAGACTAAAGGTAATATCTTGCACTTGAATGTTGGTGAGAAAAGTTGTTTTATTGCATAAATTGATGAAAGTTGGCTGTGGCATAGGAGAATGTGTCATGTTAACGTTGACTGCATGATTAAGATAAGTTCTACTTAATTTGTTAGAGATATGCCTAAGGTTATAAATCCTTCTAGTCTGGTGTGTAAAGAGTGTCAATTGGGAAAGAAAACAATAATTGAATTCAAGAGAAAGCACTATACATCTAATGGATTACTAGATCTATAAATACTAACTTGTGTGGACCTACTAGAGTGAGAAGTGTGCAAGGTGATAGATACTTTATGTTGCTAATTGATGATTATTCTAAGATGATGTGGGTGACCTTTTTAAGGGAGAAGTCTGAAGCATTTGAGAAATTCAAGATATTCATAGTGAAGGTGGAGACTGAGACAGGATTGAAGCTCAAATGACTAAAATCTGATAGAGGATGATAATTTACTTTAGGTGAGTTTGATTCATTCTATGAGAAGCATGGAATTAAGAAACAATTATCTGATCTTAGAACCCCTCAGCAAAATAGAGTTGTTGAGAGAAAGAACCGAATTATCTTAGATGCTCCAAGGAGTATGTTGATTGAAGGAAATGTTCTAAAGATCTTTTAGAGAGAAGATATTAGCACTATTGTTTATACATTCAATTGCGTGCATATAAAAGGTGATTCTTGCAAGACTCCCTATGAGTTATGGTTTGGTAATGTTCCCACTGTTAGATATTTTAGAACCTTTCGAAGCGGGTGTTATATCAAAAGAGATGAGGATTTAGGAAAATTTAATAAAAGATATGATGAAAGAATCTTCTTGCATTATTCTACTAAAAGCAAAGCCTATTGGTGTTACAATAAGAGACTAAAGAAGATAGTGGAAAGTGCAAATGTGAAGGTTGATGAAAGCCTTGGAAAGCATATCAAAGCAAGCTGATATGAACCTGATGATTAGGATGTTGTGCAAATAGAGAGCCTTAAGAAGACTAATCTAGTGAAGATAGTGAGTGCAGATACTATAGCTGGTGGAGAACTTTAGAATACAAAAAGTTTAAAGACTCTGAGGTATGTAAGATTGAATCATTTTGAAAATGAGATTATTGGTGATAAGAATGCTGGCTAGGAGTAAGATTGTTGTTTAGGAGGTATGTTTGATTTTTAAAATTAAACCTAAATATGTTGTTGAAGCATGTAAGGATTAGAACTAGATAAGAGTTATGAAAGAAGAGATGAATTAGATTGAAAAGAACAACACATGGGAACTTCTTTCAAGGACTAAGAATAACAATGTGATTGGTACTAAATTGAATGAAGTTGGTGAAATTGTCACAAATAAATCTAGATTGGGATGTAAAGGTTGTTCTCAATAAGAAGAAATTGATAATGAGGAGAATTTTTCTCCAGTAGATAGAATTGAAGCTGTTAAATTACTCCTTGCATATGCTACTTTTAAGAATTTCAAAGTTTATAAGATGAATGTCAAGTCAGCATTTTTTAATGGTGATCTAGACGAGGAAGTTTACATTGAGCAACCAAATGGATTTTCTTTATCAGATGAAGGAGACATGGTTTGCAAATTGAAGAAAGCAATGTATGGACCGAAACAAGCCCCTAGAGCCTACTATGATAGACTGGACAAGTATTTGATGAATTTGGGATTTAGTAAAGGTATTGCTAATAGTAACCTATATTTAAAGTTTGATAAAGATAATATTTTGATTGTTGAGGTCTTTGTTGATGATATTATTTTTGGAGATGATGATTTGAGTATGAAGTTTCCTTAAGATTTGTAGAAAGAATTTGAGCTATCTATGATAAGTGAGATGAAAATTTTCTTAGGATTGTAGATTTCACAGACTAGTAAAGATATTTTTATTTTTCAATCTAAGTATTTGAAGTAACTATCAAAGAAATTTGGGTTAGATGATTCTAAGCCCATTGGAACCCCTATGGTGACTGGTTGTAATTTTTCTAAGAATGATGAATCTCTGAAGGCTAATTAGACCTTGTATAGATCTATGGTTGGTGGATTGCTATATTTGACACATAATAGGCCTGATATTATGCATGTTGTATGTCTTTGTGCTATATTTCAAGCTGATCCAAAAGAGAGTCATGTTGTTGTTGTTAAGAGAATATTCAAATACTTGAAAGGGACAACTGATTATGGCTTATGGTATCTTAAGAATTATGATTGAATGTTATGTTCTTATACTGATGCTGATTGGGAATGTGATGTTAATGACCTAGAAGAGTACCTCTAGTGGTGCATTCTTTTTGGGAAACAAGTTGGTTTCATGGGCTAGTAAGAAACAAGATACTATTTATTTATCTACTACTGAAACTGAGTATATCACTACTACTAGTAACTGTACATAAGTTGTTTGGACAAAGAAAATGTTAAAAAATATCAGAGTTGTTTATGATGAGCCTATTGTTATATACTATATTAATTCAAGTGCTATTAATATTTCAAACAATCTGGCACTGCATTCTAAAACAAAGTATATATCAATTAAGTATTACTTCTTGAGGGATAAAGTTAGCAAGGATGAAGTTAAGCTAGAGTATGTATCTACAAAGGACCAAATTATAGATATTTTCACTAAGCCTTTTCCTATAGATACATTTGTCTATTTGAGAGACAATTTGGGGGTCTCTGCCCCTCCCAATGAGAGCTAAGATGCATTGAGTTGCATCGATCCAGTGGACCTCATAGTCTTATCTTTTTATCTAGATTAATGAGTTGGTACTGCTACTCTCCTAGAGTAGTTAGTATGTGGTTGAGCTGGTTATGAGTTATTTAAGGGAGAGAGAGTCTTTATTTAAGTTTTATTGGAGAGAGAAATTTTATTTTTAGAGCCTTTTGCATTGATGTCAAAGGGGGAGAGAGATGCATGTGAAAAACTAGTTTATCTATCTTTGTGTGCATGATCTTAGGGGGAGTTTGCTAGAGTTTATTTATTTCTTTTCATTGATTGTTTTTCACATTCATATATTTCTATCAATACCAAAGGAGGAGATTGTTGGATATTGCTATTGGTAGGATATGTTGTTGTCATTGATGTCAACATATTCCTGTGTTTTGATGTTTTGGTGATTGTAGAGATTTAATCTAGTTGGTTTATCTATTTGATATACTGAATCAACTAGATATACTTTATTTATGTCATGGTGCTATGTGATGATTTTATCGAGTTATGGATTTCGGTATGAAGATTGGTATTTCGGTGTTCAGTTTTGTGGTGTTTTAGTATTCGATTTGTTGTGTTCTGGTATGATCATATTTTAAGTTACGCATTTGGGAGAGTGTTTGTGATATTAATGTATATCTTTGATTCATATGGTTCATGATTTGCTTCTCCGCAAGTTATCTTTCTAGTCTAACTTATTTATGTTATCTTTTCTTGACTATTATTGAGTTGATCAATGGAGATTTGGATAAGTGGTGTTGGTGCAACTATTGTAGATGGTTATAACATTCTTGTTGGTGTTTCCTAATTATGTCCTATTTGTTATATTGGTCCAAATTCATTCATGTGTGAGTTATTGATGACCTTTTGGGTCCGATTGTGTTCTTCATGGGTTGCAGTGTTTCTAGTGGTGTAGCATGTTGCGGATGATCTTGGCAAGATTTTTTGTGGTGTTGCATGCTCAAGGATTTGGTCTAGGTCTATGATATATCATTTATGACATTGTATTGGTCTGATGGTTGACATTTGTATTGGGTGATTTATTTTTGTATTTGGGTGTTATGGGTTGAGTCGAACTAGTTGTCAAGGTTGATGATCTATATATATAGATGTTATATTCACACAATTTTGCAAGTGTATGAGTTGTATGAGATATGAGATATGAGAGATTTTTTTGAGATTAGTGAATTTATTATTGAATGAAGCGTGGAAAGTGTTGCAGAGCAGACAATTGTGCTTGACTGGAACTATCATCAAGCATTGGTAGATGCTATTCTTTCAGTTCATGTAAACCTAATTGTTGTCTGATTGTTATTGTAAGTTAGTGATACTTCCCTGAGGGTTGTAGTCTTTTGGGCCATTCATTTAAGAAGTGAGCTCTAGCCAGTGTACCTGAATACATGTGCATTCCCCATTGTAATATTCCACATACTATTGTAGAGTATCATCTTGTTGTGGGTAGGTTACCACCATGGTTTTTTCCTTAACCTAGTCTTCCATGTCATAATATTGGTGTTGTATGTTGTGCTATTATTTTGTTTATCTTTATTGTTGCTACAGTTGATCAAATTTGAGATTATACTTAAATTGTTTGATCCTATGAAACCTGATTCACCCCACCTTCCTGTCAGTTTTCCTTCTTGGTTGTTGCTAATAGTTTTGTGGTCAAAAGACAAATTCTTGATGGGGTGGTAGTTTCTTCTGAAGCCATTCACTCTTTGGTTGTTTCTAGAGAGAAATCTATGTTCATAAAGTTGGATATGGCTAAATCTTATGGGCAAAAACACAAATTTGTGTCACGTTTCAGGCCAACTTATTAGCACAAGTGAATTTATGTAATTTTAACTAAAAATTAATTTTAGTCAAACATGTGGTCTATATAGATTCATTATAGCTAAGTTATATATGGGCCACAACTTTTCCAATTGGAAATGTCTTCTAAATGTATATTTTATACTACTTTGAGTCTAATTACCAAAAAAATAAAATAAAATTAAAAACATCAATGTTTCAACAACTCCTACTCTTATAAATAATATATTTTTTTGGAATCTAAAAATACCCTTTTATAGATCTATATGTAAATTTTCCAAAATATGTACCTTTTAATATTTTAATTAGTTTTTATGTTTTATTTTTATTAAAAGTAGGTCATCAACACTAAAATATAAGGTTGATTATCTTGTCAAGGAAAAATACTAAAATTCATTTAATTTTTTTAAAAATAATATGATGTAGTAGAGAAAAGAATCTATGTCAAGATGATATAATTCTTTTCTAATATGGATAAATAATTAAGAAAATAGGTGGTGGAAATTGGAAAGAGTTGTATTTCAGCACACATAACTTTTCAAATTTATTGAAAAATATATATTTATAAAAAATAGTAAAAAATATATCCATGCACTAAAGTGTCAAGTTATCAATATTCAAAAAAAATATGAAGAAAAAAAGGTAAAATTTACTAAAGAAAGTGTGGTGGCTTGTGTAACTTCAATTTCAGCATTTTATCAGCAACTAAATTATAGTGCTTACTTTATAAATAACTACATTGAAATAATTATTTAAATTTTTGTTAAAATTTAAAATATAAAATAGATAAAAGAATATAAATTTTATTAGTTTATATCATTTAAAAATTCAAAACATATATTTCACTTTTATGGTTTTAATTTAAAAAGTTGAATCAACATTGACCATTTCCTTTATAAATGTGTGACACAAATTTTTACTTTTAACCTTACGGTAGAGTTAAGTGGTAATTTTTATAGAAAATTTCATCTTGCCTTGGATTTAGTTTAGAGTGGGTTAGATGGACTATGAGTTGTGCTTCATCTTGATCCTTCTTTGTTCTTTTGAATGGGGAGCATTCTGATTTATTTGGAGCCTCTAGAGGTCTTCACCAAGGGGATCCTCTTTCTCCATATTTATTTATCATTATGGCTAAGGGCCTTGGCCAATTTATGAAGTCTTGATTTTTGTAGGGATTGATTTGTGGTTGGAGATGGGGTAATGGACTACCTAAGATTTCACATCTCCATTTTGTGGATGATACTACTCTTATGGAGATTGCTCAGCTGTAAGAAGCTAAGTCCTTCAAGCAAACTTTGGATATTTATTTGGCTACTTCGGGTCAGAAAATCAATGAGCATAAATCCTTAATTTATTTTCTTAATACTCCATTGCCTCTCCAGAGGAGGATTGAGCACATCCTAATATTTCAAATCGGGTCTCTTCCCTTGCTTTATCTGGGCATCCCTATTGTTGTTGGTAGGCATCCTTGGCTATTTTTGCATGAATTTCTTGACATATTGCATTCAAAGGTTAATAATTGGACCCATCAGTGGATTTCTACTATAGCTTGGGTGACCCTTCTTCACCTGATAAATCAATATTTTCTTATTTATCATGGTTTTGTTCAAGCAGCCCCTATGTATTTTCTTAAGGAATTTGATGCTCTGTCATGCTAATTTCTTTGGAGTGGTAATTTGCAAATTTCTAAATGGAGCCTCCTTAAGTGGGCCTCTTTATGTCAACCTAATTAGGACGAGGGTCTTGGCCTTCAATCTGCTATCTTGGTATCCTTTGCAGGGCAAGGGTTCTATGGTATGGAACACTCTAAAAACTAGAGCTCAATTGGTTAAGGGGGGTCTTTTCTAGATTTACAATGGAGGCTTTGAGGCTCTCTTATGGATAGACTTATGGGATGGTTATCACCCTCTTTTGTCCATGTATCTTCATTTGAATGCCCTTTGTGACTTTTTTTAACAGTTGGGTGGGATAAGGTTATGCATTATAAGATGGTTTAGGATTTAGGTATGGTTATTGGTTATAGATTGAATGATTCTTCTTATTCACCGCTAGGTGGTTCATAAAGGGATCAAATTGAGATCACTCAGATTACGGCTTCTAGGGAGTGCAACTCCTTGGTGAGACCAAATGCCTTAGCTTGCACAGTGATTTATTGGGTAAATATTCTATTTTTGTAGGATACATGGAGCTTAATACATCTTTGTTTGGAGGTATTCAGGTGCCTTGGTGGAAGCAGGTTTTGAGTAAATTTTCCTTTCCTGAGTGCAATATTTTCTTGTGGATAGTGTTTCACAACCACTTTCTTACTTGGGATAATCTATGAAAGAGGGGTTTTTAGGGCCCTTTGATGTTTGTCATGTGTGGCAATGGTGAAGAGTATATTTATCATATTTTCTTTTAGTGCTCGTTTGATAAGGAAATCTAGCACTTTTCATGGAGTGTTTGGGAATAAACTTGCTCCGGCATATTTCCTCTTTGTCTGAGTTTTGGGCTCCTTGGGGTAAACCCCCTGCTAAGACTTCTCTTCTTTAGATAGCTTGGGCTCTTGGTCCTCCTTTTCTCATTTGGCAAGTGTGGCTAGAAAGGCATCAAAATATTTTTCAAGATGTCAAGATGGATGCGATACACTTGTGGCGGAAAATTATTCACTCTCTTTGGGAGACTATTTTAGCTAAGTGTGATTTGACTGGAGGTGTGGATCCAAGGGAGGTTGTTATTTGAAACTGTCTGACTTTAACTCTTCAGGGAGATGCTTTGATGATTGATGGTCATCATAGAAGGAGGAGATGTGGACATTTTTTCACAACAAATCAATCGTGAGGGTCACTCATCTCCCACTCCTCCTAGAGTTATCAAACTTAACATTAACCATTTTTTCAAGGAAATCCTGGGCATGCTAGCATCGGTGGAGTAGGCTAGGATAGTTTTGGTGATGTACAATTTATTTTTTATTTGTAAGGGCTTTCATACTAGTAATTTTATGGGGCCTCTTGTAATATTGTATGTTGTTCTACGCTATTGTGCTCTTGGCTAGTATAGGATTATTTGTAAGTCTAATTCTCAAGTTGTGGTGACTTTGTTAACCAAGAAAGAGATAGGAGATGTTATCCCACACTTGGCTTTGGTTATTTGAGAGATTATCCAATTATGTTCTCCATTGGATTATATTAACTTCACACACATTCCTAGGGAGTGGAATGGTGTTGCTGATTGTTTGGCCAAATGGGCATCAGTTCAAATGCAGGATTGGAATATTTGGGATAAGGGGAAATTGCCTCCTGATATGGCTCATTTTCTTGACTAGTTATTTGATAGTGATAGGGCCATGCAGTGCTCTTTCTATTTGGCACTTTTCTTGTTTGTATCTCTTTGTTGCTAGAATAAATTTTTACCCCTCTTAGTTTATAAAGCTAAGTATGCACATTCATTATTTAAAAGTTTGAATAGTTAATTTTAAAATATTCATCTTTGCCAACCTCTAAGCATATCGATTAATTAATCTACATCTATATATATATATATGGAATCATCCATAAACAAAAAAAAAGTTGTCCAACAATGGTTTCTATCGAATGTCAAAAGTTATAAAAGATCACATTTGATAGAAAGTGATCGTTGTAACAAAATTTGTGCCAAGGGGTTTTAATAGAGGTTTGATCAAACACCCTTTCTATCGAGCATATATTCTATCGAAAGTCCTTGGTTTTGGTCTCCCCCCACACCTCTCATGCTTTCTGCAAAATTTTTACCTTTGAAGCTCAAATTGGGTGCTCAAATGAATGAATTTTTACAAACGCAAATGCATGATGGTAGTACTCCAAGTGAGCTTTCCAATGATTATTATTTTAATATATATTAAATTTATTAAGATTTTCTTTTTAGGTTAACTGAACATAGGTTTCACAAAAAACATCAACTTCTAAGTTCAACGCTTATGGAAAAATAGTAAACAAGTGAAAAAAAAATTCTGAAAATAATCTACAAACTGGGTATTGAAGTTTTCTTTGTAACAAGGAAAAAAAAAAATCATTACATACACAAGTTATGAAGGACGAAATGGAAATATTTCAAAATTACAACAAACTCGACTTCAAAACTTAGTAAAATATGTAATATTGAAGATAATGTTATGTAAATAATTGCGAAAATTAGATATGGATGTAAAAAAACTAAATTCAAAGGAATCACATTCATATCAATTTCGTAAAAAAAACGTTATGCCTAACCAACTGAGTATCACTCTTTAAAAATGTTGTTTTTTGTAAAAAGATAGTTTTCGAGGGAGATAGGAAAAGGACAGCAAGTTGATTCCAAAAATTTTCAAAAAACATATTTTAGAATCCACACACAAAATGACACAAATCATTAGTTCACATCATCTACAGATTCCTTATGGTTTAGTAGTAATAGGTATCCGAATGTGAAGTTTCTTCTGAAAATGAATACTATGGTGTCAAAGTTGGCAAAATTGGTATAACCTAGTATTATGAGCTCACCAAGAGAAATTTTCTCTTCTTAGTAATGCAAGAAAGCTCCAACTTCTAAAGGCTTCCCTATAAAGCTCTGTTTTTTATATTTTTTCTCTATTCCATATTCTTGTGTCTTGGGCTAAGAAATTAGACCAAATTCAAAGAAGATTCCTCTAGTTAGAAGTTCAAAAAAAGAATAGAATGTCTCTCATTGACTAGGAGAAGGTGTGTCCAAATAAGAAGTTTGGTAACCTCAATATTTGAGATTCTCGCTCCTTGAACATTACTCTAATGGCTAAAATTAGATGGAGGCTTAATTATATAGTTGGTGATTGGTCTTTTGTCATAGTAACTATAAGTACCGTTTGAGGAGGGATAATTATTATTTCCTATCCTATATGGATCTCTCAAGGGGATCCCATATTTAAAACAACTTGATAAAATTCAAAGATATCCCTTTGAAAAGAGTTTAGTGGAAAAATTGTAATGGTCATAGGGTGAGACTCTAGAACAACCCTGGGTTTCCTCTTTTTTCTTTTAGAATTTCACCCTCTCTATTTTTCTACGAGGGTATTCTGATGGCTGGACATGGACTCCAAGTTTGTGATTATTTGATTCCTATATCTTCCATTCCTCAATGGAATTTGGATCTGGTTGATTTTGACCCCCTACTAAGAATAACGACTTTAGAGCTCCTCAAGATAATAAATAATATTATGTTTTTTAGAGAAGATACCTACGATAGACTAATTAGGGCCCCCTCTAAGAATGGGAAGTATTTGTTTCACTCAAGTTATAAATTGGCTTATCCCCAAGGTGTATTTCTTTTGGTGGAATGTCTGCAATGGCAAGATCCTCATTATTGATAATTTAGCAAAACGTGGCTTCCAATTTGTCAACAAATGTGAACTATGTGAGAAGGAAAAAAAAAGCATCAATCACATCATCTTTCACTTTGATTTCTCATGGAGCATTAGACAAAATATCTCTATTCTATTTTGTATTAATTAGATTTGGCCTGGAGAGTTGAAGGACTATGTTTCCAGTTGGCTCCCCTCTTCAAGCTATCCCCTTATTAAAGAGATATGGTGGCAAGTTTTCTTCCATTCAGGGTGGCATCTATGGAAATAAAGAAACAATAGAATCTTCAAGGATATGAGGTGCTACTCGGATGCACTTGTAACTATCATTATTTCTAATGTCAAAGATAATCTGAGTAGTTTTGTAATATGCACACACTCTGCTCCTCCTTCCAATAAGGATTGGAAAATTGTGAAGTCATGGGGCTTAATCGACTCTTTGGCTAGATTTATATCCCCTCCCATTCAATTAAAAAATCCAATTAAGTGGGCCACCACCAACTCTAGTTGGTTGAAGCTAAATTTTAATAGCTCATCCAAAGGGAATCCAAGTCAATTCATTGGAGGTGGGATCGTTTGGGACTATAGAGGTAATGTCACATTGGCATACATGAAAAACTTGGAATTGCGATTCTCGATCTTTGTTGAGGTGGTTTTTACTTATTATGGTATGATAATCATTAATGAAAGAAATTACAACCATATAATTATTGAAGGTGACCCAAGAATCACAATTATTTTCTTAAAAAATGAATCCTCTTTAGATTGGAAATGCAAAGGGTTGGTGGAAAAATATAAATCTCTCATTTGTAGCTTTATCCACATTGACATGATTCACACAAGGAGAGTAATAAAGTTGCATACATGCTAGCTTCCTTATGTCAATTTTGTAAGAATTTAAAAATCCTCATGATCTTCCCAATTGGTTCATGCGGTAATATATGAGGAAATAAAGTATAATGCTGGTTTATAATTTAAAATTGGCCAATTTTGTCCTAGCTACCCCTTTGGCAAGTCATTTTTGTGAGATCGATAGATTTTCTTTTTGAGTGGTAGTGTCTTTTCTCTTCACAAGTGCTATGACAACCAAACTATTATTTTTTGTTTGACCAACTCGGTTTCTATTAATAAGTGCCTAGTGGTGGAAATGGGGGAAAACTTAATTCAAGTTGAACCCACTAATTGTGATACACTCAAGTTAAAACCAAAGCTATGGTAGAAAAATATCATGGAAATTTTAGCTAGTTATGTGGAGGGCATGCAAAATTTTGACCTAGATCTCTAAAAAAGCTTTGTGAAGGCCTAGCATAAGGCAAAGGTGTAGATTGCTAATGTCACCTTCAAAGTGATGTAAGAGTTGATTGCAGCCATTATTGGACTCTCATAGGATAGAATTATTTTCCCCAAGAAATCGAAGGGTTCATATAAGGAAGAATTCAAGCAATTCATCAAGGAGGGCAAGTGAGTGTTGAAGCTCCAAAGTAGTTACAATAGAGAAAAGATGCATGAAAAATGGAAGGACACAACCCTTCACCAATGAAATTTTTCACACTTAGATCTTTCCTATGCTAAATGATTTGAGGTATGAAATATGCATGCACTTTTATTTCTGGTTCTACTCATCTTTATGCTAGTTTATTATTAAAACTAAGTCAAAGAACTGCATGCATATTCATTAGGGTTTAATCCTAAGGCTATATAATTTTCATCTCACTCTAAACCCTTGAAGTTGGTCCCCTTCTAGGTCCTCTAATCCCCAGTCAAACCCATGTCTATTAGTCAAAACCTTTGGAGCCCCTATTGCTAAAATCAACTCAACTTTGGGTTTTATCTCTAAGCCCAAACTCATCCCCACCTATTTTAACCCTAGAAAAGAGGTGAACCAAAAGACCTCTCCTACCACATTCAAAAAAAAGTGAAGGTGTTGGATTCAAGTGAAGAGGAGGTGGTGGGGAACTATGTGATGTAGGGACTTCGCGGGGTCATAACTTTTCACTCGGTTGTCTGATTCAGCTAAAATTTGACATGGAGGTGTATCATGAGGATTTTTTTGGATTATTATTCAAACCTAGTTCCATAGAGTCTCAAAAATATGAATTTTTTGGGGCATGATTCCTTCATCTTAGGCCTCAAAATTGCCTTTTACTTTTTTTTTGTGTTTTTAAAAAGCTGGGTTTTTATTTAATTTTGAACTCATAATATTTATGGGGTTAGAAAGTTGGTAATTTGTGCTGTAGGAATTTTTTTTTAGATTTCCAAAAGATTTTGTGATTTTGGGGATAGATTTGAAAATTTTCATAAAAGACAAATTTGGATTTTGTAAAAATCTGCCCAAAAAGGAAATTTTTAGTTTGCTATTAAAATATTCCTTTTTTCATTGTAATCGCGGAATGCTTGGAGTTTACAAAGGAAGAATAATGAACAAAATTTGATCCAAACTTGTTTCAATTTTTTTATAATTTCATTTATTGTATTGGCTATGTTTTCACTGGCTACATCACTATCAATCTTCTTCTAATTCTGAATCTGAGTGGTTTACCATTGTATTTAAGGAGGTGGCCCCCTTTCCCTCTAATCAAGAGCCCTCTGACCCTAAAAATACCCCCATATACTTTGAGGCTATGATTTTAAAACTAGAGGAGAATGTGGAAAGACAATAAATGGCTATCAAATGGTTTTTCTTATAGTTTGATGTGGTGATTAGAAAAATCAATACACTGGAGGTGGTCACCAAGGTGGAGAAAAAGTTGATAAATGGGTTATGGATTCTTGAGATGAATGTGTTTGGGAAGTAACAAATAATATAGATGGGAAGATGGAGATTTGGGAAAAGGTGGAGGGAAGATTGAATGAAATCTCTAAGAAGATGATGTAAAAAAATGAGAACTAAATTATTCCTAAACTGAAAGAGAACTAGGAGCTCCTATTGGGCAAGATTCAGGAAATGGATAAATCAATTTAGGATATGGTAGTAAATTTTTTTATCTCTCTCAAATCTATACAAGATGAAATCAATAGGAGGAGAGCCAAGCATAAATGACATAGCTTGTCTCTTCTTGCATCGATGGAATCCCCTACTTTCATTGTCAAAGACACCTCAAATTTTGGTATCCCTAATTTTGTTAAAGATTCAAACAAAACAATCTCCTTCTCTAATAAAGCTCTTATTTTATGTAAGGATTGGCAGGAACTTAATGATTCTACCTAGTAGACTATCACTTTGTCCCTTTGGCGGTTTGTTGGTTTCACTAGTTTTGTTGTGTTAGTGATTTTTACTATTGGCTCTACCTTTGGTTTAGTCTGTGTTAGTGGTTATTGGTTTTTCATTGGTATCTCTTTATTGGGTCTATGTTTTGCTACGTTTTCCCTCCTCATTCACCTAGGGTGGCCCTTTTATGTGGTTATGTAATACTTTTTAATGATATGAGTCTATCCTAATTTTTATAAACTAGAACGTATTTTAAAAAATATTATTTTTACAAATAATAAATTATCTTTCTTATGTTATAGTTTTTTATTAAGTATTATATAGTATTAGAGATCTTATTGAAAATAGTAACATTATAAAAATGATGAGATAGACTAATTATATTGTATAGTAATATATTTAATATGTAAAAGAATTAAGGAAAGAGTTTGGACAATTTTAGGGATTTTATTTGGAATTTATTTTATGACTACAAATGAAAATAATATAATGTTGTTTCAAGGGTCATATATATATATATATATATATATATATATATATATATATATATATATATATATATATAAATAAGAAAACTTAAGAAATTTTTTGCATTTCATAATAAAGAATTATACTTTTGAATATTGATTAGCTTTCATATTACATATTAAATATATTGATAACTATTATGAATAGAGAAGAGCCTTGGTTAGGTAGTGATTCTAAAGCTAATTTATAAATTTGTATCAACATTGGGTTATATATCACATGGTTTTATTATTAATAATAAGCTTACCTATCAATAGAAGAATTAAATAATTGTTACCATGTCGACTATTTTTAAGTTGTTATAAATTTCCTTTTTCATAATTGTTAGATTATATTGGGATGGCATAGTATACTTATCACCATGCACTAATATATAACCTTCGATTGATAGGATAGTACCTGCAGACACCTAAAATTAATTAAATTAATTGTATTAGTCCTCTTCTTGAAATTAATTAAATCAAATATAACTAATTTTATCACTATAGTCTTTATAATTAATTTATCAAAAATAATTATTTCTTATTCTTCTAAAATCATTTCATCCTCCTTTATTTCTTGTAAACCTTGATTAATTAATTAATTCCAATTAATTAGCTAATCCCCTTATTCCTACAAATCACCCTTCTTAATCATATCCTCTAGTCTAATTAACCTTACCATAGTCACGCTTATCATTTACTCCAATTTTATATTCCTCTACTCATTTTCTCTTTTGATGTCCATCCTCCTAACTTTACCACTTGTAGTCTAATTCCTCATTAACCCACCTAATTTGTCCTCTTAATAATTTTCACATCCCTAATCACCTTGATTAGGTATGGGTCAACTCTTTTCCATAAATGTGTTTCCCATCCCACCATCCAAACCTTAAAAGTTCCAACTTTGCCTCTTCTAATGAATTTCAAATTCCATGAATCTCCTTGTGTGCCTATTCCCAAGGGATTTTTAATTTCTTTTTCCATTTATATTCTTCCCACACAATCTATTATATTAGAATTTTTATTTCCTCTTGTCCTTTCCCAAGGAATTGTATATTCCTTCCTCTATCCCCAATGTACTTGGGGAACTCTTCCCCATGTACTTGAGAAGTGTGGAGATAAGAAATGCCTTTATCCAGAAAATCTCTTGGATCTCCCACTTTCCCCTCTCAATCTTCCTCCATCTTATTTCAACCCTTTCCCTTCATCTCCATTCAATCTTGACCCTCTATTTTGAGCCCCTCCAATCTATAAATTGGAGCCTCCTCCCTTAAAAATCATATCCATTTTTTAGTAATCACATCTTGTCCATTTGAGTTTCAAAATTACCCATCATACCCTCATAATGCATAGATTTAATCATACTCAATCATCCAATCCAAATCAATTTTTTTGTGTAGTGGAGAGAAATCCACAATCCATCAAGTGGAACATTTGGTGCACTTCCACTTGAAGTTCAATTAGAGGAAGAAGAGAAGACAAGGTATAAAAGGTTATTTGTCTATTTGCATGCACTTAATTGTGTTTTATTTTTAACCCATGCAATTTATCTTTAACTTGGTTTTTCTCCTCTTCGGTACCTATATTTTGCAAATGGTTCTTGGTCAAGTTTTGTAGATGATATGTAGGGATAGGAGCTATTAGGTCGAGCCTTGAACCTAATAGGATGAGTATCTTGAGGTATAGGTGTGAAGTTTAAAACTTTATATTGAATTTAGCTTTCTTATTACTATCTTCGAAGATATAATAATGTTATTTTATCTAAAGAATCTTCTTATGCATTAATACAATTCATGATTTTTTATGATTAAGATTGTTTTTTTATGAAATTAATGATACTTTAAATGTCATATTGCAACCCTAAGAGTGATTCCTAAAGAGGAGTTGAAATTTTACTACATATAGATTCTATTACGAACTCATAGTTTCAATGTCGTGTATATGTTCTAAGATTATCTATAATTGATTACTATCTGTAGATTTAGATGTGATCATATAAATATGCAATGATTTATCCTAGCTCTATTATAAGAAACTATTTGATCCTTTATCATTCATGTCTTGAACTAATGATGCATTATATATTTCAAAATCATTGATTTCAAGATTAAATGAATTTGTATGCTCATATGAACCCTTCTATGGTCTTTCTCTCAAGGAGATTTTGTATGCTTATGTAGGTATTATTGAATATAGATGTCTTCTTAAATATAATGATTATTATTATGAAGTCACTATGTTCTTCCTTATTTTTGAGATGAGACCCAGATTTAGAAATGATTTTGGATAGTTAAAAAATAATTTTTGCTTCTCTCTTCCTATGTACATTATATGCATTTTGTGTTCTTGCAATATTGCTACATTAGTGTTAGAAGGTGTATATCATGCTACATAATTTTTTTTACTCGTGTTAGTATCACATTGTTAGTCTTGTACTTGGTTGGGCATCTTTCATGTCTTCGAAGATTCTAGATAATTATAATTACTTTGTGATATGGTGGAAACATGCTTAGACAATGTTCTCTCCTATCATGTGCTCAAGGGAGACAAATGGTGATAGTTATTTTCATGGTGGCTTTCATGCTTTGTAAATTAAATATACTCATTATGTTTGACCTTGTTAATTATTAAGGTATATGTTTCCTTATGTCAGTCATGTTGCTGGATTAAGTATTAATTCCTTATGTCAAAATTTAATTTCATATATTTGATTTTGAACATATGGCATTAATATATGCTTGATTATGTGTATTTTGTAAATTATGTTGGTATGATATTGTTGTAGTCCCTACATTTAGGGTCACAACAATTTGGCTACATAATTAAGAGAATATCATGCGAAAGAATGCACATACAAGACCACTTAATCCCCCAGTTACTTCGCATACATTACACCCATATATGCCAAAAAAAATTGTATTTGAACACATACAAGACTTTTCCATAAACTTATAGGTTTCTGTTGTCATTGAGGATTGCACCCGTGATGCTAAGTTCAAAAACTAGCAATCTTGTGAAACATGGAAACACCTTTGATCTTGTGGGTTGTTCAAAGTGAAGGTGAATCTCTGAAGATCAGGTTGACTTCCTGTTTGAATCTATTATAAATACTATTGATAAGAAAATGGATAGAAAGGGATAGAAATCTTGCATGTAATGCAAATCTATTCTAATGAAGGTGATGCGCCAAATATCTTATATGAGATCTATAACCTGCCTAACTCACAAAACCTTCAACAAATAACCTTGATTTCTTCACAATATTAACTCAACATGTAGGTCCATAAATATTTCCTAGAAAGGGATGAATTTAATGCATGCATGGAGGAAAACATCAAGTTTTCACCACTTCAAGCAATTAAAATCAACTAACACAAACTAGAAGCTGCAACTAACACATATCTCCTTGCACCATAAATTGATTGAATGAGACAAAATAGAGGATAAAAATCACAAGAAATCATCAAATCATTCATTGACTAGATAATACAAGAAGTACTAAGAAGAAAATTTGCGGCTATATTACTTAAAATAAAGGAGTGCTGCTACTACAAAACTCAAATACTACTGAGCTACAATGCTTTTTTGCAAAAATATGTATGCAAAAAGGAAAGAACCAGAGGGAAAAAGAAGGAGAGAAGGAATATATAGAAATTATGATGAATCCACTTCAAAACCCTAAAATGACTGCATGAGAAAAGCCTTGGGCAAATCTGCCCCAAAAATGGTATAAAAACTCATGCATAATACTGTAAAATAATAATCTTTACTGCTCAAAAGGACTACCACTGATCCTGCATGAAGAGAAAATCTGCATGTCTAAATGCGAAAAATAGCTATCTCCATGTGAAAGTTGCATGATGAACTGAACTGTGACTATATTAAAATGAAATCCCACTGAGAAAAACTTATGCATTCTCTGCCAATTGCTCTCCATGTTTAAACTTCTGTTAAAAATGGTTGTGGAAATTATCTCCATGTTTCATGAGCTTTCCAATGGTATGTAACGCTTGCATATTCAGACAATCAATAAGCATCTGCATTAATCTTTCATGTATAAATTCATCTCCTTGCTTGGTGGGATTTTCACTATTCAACCAACCAGTTCTAAGTCCAACGTGCAATTTATAGTATTGCTAGCTAATGGATCACCTGCATTGACCATGGCCGCTTGCATTAACTATTTTATTTACTTCCTAGCAAGCCCCACCATTTGCTTTTATCTCTGCTTGTTTGCTTTCTTCATCCTGGGCCCATGGGAACTAGCGATGGTAATGAACTTTGAACCATTGAACCAGTGACCCACTTTGAACCGGTTCAAAGTTCAAGTTCAAAGTTGACTTAAAAAAAATATATACATCCACTCGTCTGTAGCCTTTTACCATGTGTCAGCCTCTAATCTGCTCGTGGGTCCACTTTTTCTACCATCTGGACCTGCCATCTTAACCACCACTGGACCCGAACACACCTTGTCACTAAGTCACAATGATAACTGGGCATGCAACTTTTCCTTGCGCCTTAGCAAAAACTATCATATCTTCTAGACTTGCAACCCACCATTTGACTTTGTTTTGTTTAGCATCAATCTTTCAGCCAAACTGCTCCCTCGACAAGGTGTTTACCACTCATCGAACCTACAGTTTCATCGATATCTTTTATTTCGATGGAACCGATGCTTTCAGTGAATCCATTTAGAGATCCATCAATGTTGAGGTCTACTCGATATCGATGGAACTGAGCTTTCAGTGAAACCTTTTTGGGACTCATCGTGGCTAAGGTCTGCTCGATAAATCAACCATCTGTGCAATGTAACCAGCCACTAGACCACCACCTGTCTTGTCGCGTGTCACCTTGTGATTTTCTCAGAGTCTACCTTGACACCACCTTACCTGCCACCTGTCACAAGGGTATTTATTCAGGGCACTTCAGAACCACGATACAATGACAATCATGGATAGCTTAGGAATTTCACTTCATCGTTTGATCGCTCTTGATCTGGTGGTCGATCTTTAACTTGCCCCTCGCTTGAGTCAACTATTTGACAGGTTCCATCAGACTTCCATCGGGCCTTCGGGCTAACATCAAATCTGCTACTCCAATGTCTGATGGCTTCCTACATTGTTGCGCACTTTCTCTTGCACTTTTCATTGGGCCTTCGGGGCAACATGGAACCTGCTATTCCAATGTCTAATGGACCTGGGCTCACCTTGTCACCAAGTCGTGGTGATAACTGGGCTTGCATCTTTCCATAGTGCTTTAGCAACCACCGTCTGATCTTTTTCCTCATTGTTGGATGTGATCAATCTGCTCAATCTTTACTCTTCATCTTTTAGGTCTAATGCAAAATTTGGGTCACCTTGAGATGTGCGCATGCGTGGGGTCCACCAAGCCACAAGCTACCTCTTCTTGCCAAAAGCCCATAAGCTTTGACACTATAGTTATATGTGATTTTAGTTTTAAATACAAAAAATATCCTCCTTGCGACCAATGTGGGATAAATGTTCTTCATGCCTGGCGACTGAAAAGGATTTGCAGTTCTCTGGCCTTTTAAAAACCCTCTTTGGCACCCAAGTAAAAACTTTACACAAGCTAATTGCATTTGCTTTGAGTTTCTTTTTGGCCTTACATCAGCCACACCATTTCATCTATGAAGGATCATAAATATCTCTATGATCTACAACATATGGAGCTCAACCCTCATGGGAGCCACATTTTAACCCACCTATTGTCTCACTTTTCCTGTATATGCACATGAAGGAAACAAATTAGACATAAACAATGCATTTATGATTTCTCATTCATGATTTGACCTTCTCAAAATGAATGAATGAAAGGATTCATTAGGGCACCAAATTTGGCATGTACAAAATTATGGTAACATTTTTGGTGACCTCTCAGGGGTGTTTGCCTGCTAAACAATAGAATCCAGTAGCCTAGAAAATCCATTGGGCATTGAGTCAATTTTTCTTTCCTCAAAATCTGGAACCGCATCTCAGCATTCTAAACAAAACTAAAAAGGAAACTACAAAGGCTCTACATACAACTGAGCCTGCACACTATGCAATCTACACTTAAGGAAAATAGAAACAAAAATGGAGTGAAAAAATCAACTGTGATGTGCTTGAAAGCACTTATTCAATTTAAACTACTACAATGCTGCTTATAGCTGAGCTTGACAAACTGCTAAAAAGAAAGAAATTCAACTATTCTACTATGTACATATGCAAACTGTTAGTACTCAATAGCATAGTTTGAGGTGAATTCCATTTACGGGGATTGGAAACACCTCTCCATTCAATTTAGCAAGTTGGAAAGCATTATTCTATTTGCATTATGTGATAACATATGGGCCATCCCACATGGCATCAAATTTGGTATGTCTACGAGGCCTTTTTGAAAACAAGATCACCCTGATTAAATATGCATGGTGAAACTTTTCTATCAAAGGTTCTCTTCATCTGAGCATGGTGAATTTCTAATTTTTTGTATGCTTCCCTGTGAGTTTCTTCTAACTCCATAAGCTGAACAAGCCTAATCTGCATTGGTTGCTCTTGAAGTAACTCAAACTCTTTTACATAATTCAAAGTTGGTAATTCAACTAAAATAGGTAACCTTGCTTCTTTTCCATAAGTTAAAACATAAGGAGAGTTACCTGTTGATTTCTTTGGTGTAATTTTGTTAGCCCAAAGGGCTAACTTGAGCTTTTCATGCCAATTTCTCTGATTCTCAACAATGGTCTTCTTAATGATGTTGATCAAGTTCTTTTTAGTTGATTCAGCTTGTCCATTACCATGAGGGTAATAATTGGATGAAGTATTCAAATATATATTATTCTTAACTAACCAATCTGAAACTCTAAGACCAATGAAAGCTAAAGCATTATTAGAAATGATTGATTATGGGGTACCAAACCTAGACACTAAGTCTTGATAGAAATTCAAAACAAAAGACTCATTAGCTTCTTTCAATGGACCTTCTTCTATCCACTTTGTGAAATAATCAATTGCTGTAAGAATCTATTTGTCACCTGCACTTGGAGGTGGATTAATAGGTACTATAAAGTCAAGCCCCAACTTTGCAAAGGGCTGCTGTACTTCAATTGGTTGCAAAGGCAAGGCTACCAGCCTCTGTTTACCTATAAACAATGAACATTTTTCACATTTCCTCACCCATAAGTGAGCATCCTTAAACATTTTAGGCCAATAATAACTAGCTCTCATAATTTTTAGGGCTATTGTTCTTGCTGCAAAGTGACCTCCTATAGGTCCTTCATGAAATTCTTTTAAAACTTTTTCAATCTGATCTGGCTCAATGCATCTTAATAGAACATTGTTATAATCTTTTTTGAAAAAAGTACCATCTATTAAAGCATAAGGAATGGCTTGTATCCTAAAATACCTAAGTTTTGATCTGTCTAAGCCTTCCAGATAGTCACCAGTTTGTAAATAATGGACAATTTACTGATTCCAAGCGACTGGCAAAGCTGGGGCAGCAGGTTGTTCTTCATTATTAAGCATTATTTCAACTTGTTGCTCCTCTTCTTTACTATTTTTTGTACTTCTAGCATGTTTTTCACATAAACCCTTGCCTCTAACTAGTTTGGTTACCTTGATAGAGATGTCATATTCCATTGCCTTAGTAATCCAACCCACCCTTTTGTCATTTATGTATTTGCTGAGCAAAAACACTTTCACTATAGGATGAGCAACCATAAGATGAATCTAATTGTTAGAGAGAATGTGCCTAAATTTCTTAAGGCTTCTTATTATTGCTAACCCATGCTTTTCTACAAATGAGTATCTAGTCTCATAATCATGCAAAATCTGGCTAAAGAAAGCAATTGGTTGTTCTAAGCCTTCATCATTTTGCTGACACAACATTGTAGAAATAGTATCCTCACTCCCAAAAGCATATAGAATTAAATCTTTCTTAAAGTTAGGATTAATGAGAGTAGGGGCTGCTGCAATTGCTTCTTTAATCTCTTCAAAACTATTCTTACCTTCCTTGATCCACTGAAAAGGAATGTTTTTCTTAAGCATAGCTGTAAGTGGCTACATCAATGCTACAATATTAGGAATAAACCTTCTAATAAAGTTAATCCTAAATATGAAACTCTAGAGTCCCTTTTTATGTGTTGGTAATGGCAATGCAAGTATGGTTGTGATCCTCTCAAGATCTATTGAAATCCCATGCTTTGAAACAATATATCCCAGCAACTTGCCTTTATGAACATCAAATATGCTCTTCTTGGGATTTAATGAAGCCCCATATTCCCTACATCTCTCAAATACCTATATGAGATCGTCAAGATGTTCATTATCCTTTTTAGAAAAAATAGTTACATCATCTAGGTAAACCAAAACAAACTTGTTAATCAGGCCTTGAAATGCCATATCCATTGCATGTTGAAATGTTGCCCCTGTATTGGTCAGTCTAAATGGCATTTTATTATAAGCCATTGTACCCCACTTAGTGGTAAATGTTGTTTTGTATTTGTCTTCTTCTTTGACCATAATTTGGTTATATCTTGAATACCATCAAGTAATGAGAATCTCTCTGATCCTGATACAACCTGCAAAATTTGCTCCATTGAGGGTAGTGGGTAATGGTCTTTCAGGGATGCTCTATTTAGATCTCTAAAATCAACTCATAGTCTAAGTTAACCAATCTTTTTCCTAATGGGAACTAGATTGGACACCTAGGATGTGTGCTTGATTGGAAATATAATGTTTCCTTCAATCAGCTTATTTAATTTAGTCCTCATAAGATGTTCTAATTTTTGATTAAGAGGCCTTTGTTTCTACCTTACTAGTTTCACATTATCTACCAGCTCTATGGTATGCTAAGCTAAATGAGGATCAAATCCTTTCAAATCTTTATACCTCCATGCAAATATGTTATTTAATCTTGACAAAGTTTTACAAAAGCATGTTTTTCTTCAGGCATACATACCTTGCCAATTTTTTAGTAGCTTGTCCTTGAATATTTCAATAGGTTCATAATATTGTTCCTTCACAAACATGTTGCCTTTATCCTTTCTGACCTGATCATCTGTATTAAAAATAGATTCAAGGGTTACCAGACCCTTGGGCAGCTTGTTAGTTTTCAATTTGAGAAGCTGATTTTCATATTGGTCTTTGAACTTATGCTAATTTCAAGTAGAAAACTCAACTTCTTCAATTATGAAATTGGGTATCTACTCATTTGAGTCAAAAACCTACCAATTAACAATGTTATCTGGAACTGAGTGCCTTATTGCAACTTTAACATACTGTTGTCTATCAATATTTTCTAGTTGCTTTGGAATATTGAACTGAGCTCCTAAAGCAGCAAGCCTATCCACTTCTTTATTTTGACTTCTAGGTATGTACAATAGATTAAATGCATCAAATATTTAGTTAAATCCCAAATTCTATGCTTGTACATCTTCAAAACATCATTTTTGGTGGCATGGATATTCCTTACTTGGTTCACAACTAGCTCACTATACCCAAAAACTTGTAAACATTTAATTTTTTTCTACCTAGCCCATTCTAAGACATGTGCTAATGATTCATACTTAGTTGTATTGTTTGTACAGCTAGAAGAAAATCTAAAAGAATTTTAACATTTCATACCTTCAAGTGAAACTAGCATAACACCACCTTCGGAACCATTTTTACCTCTTGAACAATCAAAATAGAGCTGCCAAACTTGATATTTTTGTTGTTCTGGCTGCTGGCCAACCAGAATATCCTCTTTTTCAAGCTGAAGAATAGCGTAATCCTCCTCATGAATCATATAAACACCAATACCTATTCCATCCATGCTGATGAAAGGATCTTCTGTAGTATTTTGGGCTCATCCAAATTCACATCAGCTATGTCTTGAACAAGTGTATCTGGATCTTGGATAGGTGGTAACTCCTCATGGTCTGTGATGGCAAGATCTATATTTATAGGACTTGGGGTATGTGGTTCTAAGTGGTAAGTCGCTCGGAGTTTTGACTTAATGGTAACCTTAGTACCATATCGGGTTCTAAAACATAAGTGTGACCAATCAGCAGAAAGGTATCCTCCTAATTTTGCTGTGAAATTTCTAGATAGGCAAATAGAAAAGTGTGGAGGTAAGTCAGAGGTATTACAAAATTAGGACAAACATGCAAGGTCAAACCAAGATCTTTGACCAATCCAACTAACTTAACTGTTGTTCCATCTAATTGTACAACTCCTCTAGAAACAGGCTCATAAATTAGACCAAGTTTATTTGTAAGGTCTTAGGGCATAATTGAACTACTGGCTCTTGAGTCTATCAAGCAATTGTGGACAAGATGGTTGCCAATTATCAATGTTACAAAAAATGGAGGAGGCTTTGGTGTTTTGATTGGGTGATTATTCTTAACTCGGATATCATTAGCTAATGCAACTCTAGGTTGATCTTTTTGAGGCTCATTATTCAAGGGAAGATTATCCAATTTATTTCTTAGCAATTCCTTTTGTCTAGGAATTTGCAATGCATCTATCATTGTCATGGAAATAATGGTTTTTGCCATAGATTCAACAATATTAAATGGAACACCACTAACCTTTTGCTATACTTTTGGAATAGTAGGCTCTTGATGAGCTAGTTTTATCTAAGATTGAACCTTTTGTTGTTCTTTAGGTGTTGCAGGCTATCCTCTTGATAAAATCTACACATTGTGGACATGTGTAGGTGTACTAATAGCTTTCTAATTTGTAGAAGCTTGTTGTTTCCCTTTATATAGCTATTGTCCGGACTTATTCTGTTGCTGTCCATTATTTATAGATTGTCATTGATGAATTGTAGCTTGTTTTCCAATGTCAATAGCATGCTTTTTTGACCTTGTATTAGCTGCAACAGGTGAAAAAGGTATATTTTGTGCTTGCGGATGATTAACTCCACAAAATTCCTCACCTTGCCAGTTCATCATAGCCACCTCAGGACCTTCTAGTTCTTCATTTATACCTGCATCCTAATAAAACATGTTATTTTGAATCATCAAATCTTGTGATTGAACAATCATTTCATTTTGGCATGATGCTTGATTATGAGGTTGTTGGCAAGGGAAAAACCACTCTTGTGCCATGTTGTTCTGAGCAGGAACAATTTCTTTAGAATTGCTAGTAGTATTTTGATTATACTATTGGTTTTGCCTATTGTTGTAGTTCCTCCTTTGATTCTGAGCATCAACTTGGTAGTTAGGCCTATTGGGTTGATAAGAAGCTTGATATGGGGCTTGATACCTTTGATTTTGGGCCTGATTCTTCTTGATGTTCACCAATTCATTGCCAAAATTCTACATAGTCTGATGGATTTGTTGAGTTGCTTCAACATTATTTATAAACATTTCTTGTAACATCTGTAGTTGCTTTGATGATGATTCTACTACAACACTATTTTGAACATAAATTTGAAAACCTAGTGCTGGAACAGTAGGTATTGCAGCTATAGGGGGTACTTGTAAAGGCATCAATGGCTATATATTAGGAAAAATAGGCATAGGAGGCTTAAGGGCAATTTTACCATCTTGTATAAGGTTGTTTTCTGCTCTAATAGATATATCATAAGCTACTGGTAATGTAACCCCAACCATAGATTGAATGATAATAGCAATACCGCTATTTAAAGCTCTCAAATAATATAAGAATGCATGTTCAGGAGAGGGTTTTACCATTGTAGGAATTCTATTCCAGGTTTACTCAAAATGATAATTGAAATCAGTCTTTTTCTCTTGTGGTGCCCTCTTGATAGTGGTCATCTTCTCAACCAATGATAGGTGATCCAATTTATCTGCAAACTTCTTTGTTATCTTATCACCCAAATCATCCCAATTAGTAACTGAATTAATTTGCAAACCCCTGAACCATTGAAGTGTTTTGCCTTTGAATGATGTTGCCAGTAGCTTGAGTGCTACATTTTCTTGGATTATATGGTGAACTGCACATAGAGATGCTACATCTCTTATGTGCTCACTAGGTGTGACATGGTCTTCACCAGTGAAAATATGAAGACTTTTCAGAGCTGCTCCTGGTATAGGATCATGATGGGTCAAATTCAAAGGGTTTCCTCCATTGAAGGGTACAAAAACATGTGCTCTTGGTATGACCATTATAAATATTGGAGGATTTACTGGTGGATTTTGGGTAATAGATGGTTGAATTGGAGTAGTTACAAAAAGATGATTTATACGGGTGGCAAAATTGGGCTAAGAATTATTAGGTAGAGGAGAAGAATTAGACAAAAGATTAAGATCTGGAGTTTCAAGAAAAACTTCAACTGACGAACTTTCTGGAAATTCAACTGCTGAATTTGTTGGTTTTTCTATCTTTTTCATTGTCCTTGACCTTCTGTGCGATGTTGGTAGCTCAATATGCTCAACCGGATCCTCGATCTATCTAGTTTCATACTTTTTCATATGTTGTTAAGACCTGTTTTGCACATAAAATCAGAAAATAGAGTCGCCAGGTACTTTAGAAAAAATAACCTCAATAGGCTGAAATGTTGTTGTCAATACCAAAACAACAACAAAAATGGATTTTCTTTGAGCTGTGATAGCTCAAACGTGTCCCACCAGGTGTGCCAAAAACTTTTGTCACTGAGGATTGTACCCGTGATGCTAAGTTCAAAAACTAGCAATCCTATGAAACATGGAAACACCTTCAAGCCTATGGTTGTTCAAAGTGAAGGTGAATCTCCGCAGATCAGGCCGACTTCCTATTTGGTGAATCTCTTGTAAATACTATTGATAAGTAAAGGGATAGAAAGGTATAGAAATATTGCATGTAATGAAAATATATTGTAATGAAGGTGATGTACCAAATATCTTATTTGAGATCTACAAACTCCTTAACTCACAAAACCTTCAACAAATAATCTTGATTGCTTCACAATCTCAACTGAACATGTAGGTGCATAAATATTTCCTAGAAAGGGATGAATTTAATGCATGCATGGAGGAAAACAACAAGTTTTCACAAATTCAAGCAATTAAAGTCAACTAACACAAACTAGAACCTGCAACTAGCATGTATCTCCTTGCAACACAAATTGACTAAATGAGACAAATTATAGGATAAAAGTCAAAGGAAATCATCAAATCATTCATTCACTAGATAATACAAGAAGTACTAAGAAGGAAATATGTTGCTATATTACTAAAAATAAAGTAGTGCTGCTACTACAAAACTCAAATACTATTGAGCTACAATGCTTTTTTGCAAAAATGTTTATGCAAAAAAGAAAGAACTAGAGGGAAAAAGAAGGATAGAAGGAATATATAGAAATTATGATGAATCCCCTTAAAAACCCTAAAATGACTACATGAGAAAAGCCTTAGGCAAATCTGCCCCAAAAATGGCATAAAAACTCATGCATAATACTGTGAAATAATAATCTTTACTACTCAAAAGGACTTCCCCTAATCTTGCATGAAGAGAAAATCTGCATGTCTAAATGTGAAAAATAGCTATCTCCATGTGAAAGTTGCATGATGAGTTGAACTTTGACTATATTAAAAAAAAATCCCATTGAGAAAATCTTATGCATTCTCTGGAAACTGCTCTCCGTGTTGAAACTTTTATTAATAATGGTTGTGGAAATGATCTCTCTGTTTCATGAGCTTTCCAATTGTATGTAGGACTTGCATATTCAAACACCATTCAAACAACCAGTTGTGAGTCCACTATGCAATTTTTACTATTGCCAGCCACTGGATCGCCTGCATTGACCATGGCCACTTGCACTAACTATTTGGTTTACTTCATAGCGGGCCCCACCATTTTCTTTTATCTCTTCTTGTTTTCTTTCTTCATCCTAGGCCCACGGGAACAAGCGACAATAATGAACTTTCAACCATTGAACCACTTTGAACTGGTTTAAAGTTCAAGTTCAAAGTTGACTTAAAAATATATATACATCCGCTCGTCTGTAGCCTTTTGCCACATGTCAGCCTCTGATTTGCTCATTGGTCCACTTTGTCTACCAATTGGACCTGCCATCTTAACCGCTATTGGTCCTGGACCCATCTTGTTGCTAAGTCATAGCGATAGCTGGGCATGCAACTTTTCCTTGCACCTTAGCAACAACCATCGGATCTTCCAAAATTGCATGATCCTTACTTGACCTAGGCACTCACCTTTTCTACTCATGCTTTGTGGCCAAGTTGCAGTGAGTATTTGCCAATCATCTTTGCATTGCAACAACCATTGGATCTTTCTTGCTCATCGTTGATATTTTTGATTTTCTCAGACTTTACCTTTTTCTCCATCTGTGCCACGTGTCAATCTTCGATTTTCCACCTACCTGAGCATGGCTTCATCTACCACCTTAGCACCATCGGACCCACCATTTTACTTTGGTTTGTTCAACATCAATCTTTCAGCCAAACTGCTCCCTCGACGAGCCATTTACTAGTCTCATCGAACCTGCAGTTTCATCGATATCTTTTATTTTGATGGAACCGATGTCTTTGGTGAATCCGTTTAGAGATCCATCGATGCCGAGATTTGCTCGATGTTGATGGAATTGAGCTTTTGGCGAAACCTTTTCGGGACTCACCGCGGCCAAGGTCTGCTTGATAAGTCACCCATCCGTGCCATGTCACCAGCCATTGGACCGCCACCTATCTTGCTGCGTGTCACCACGTGTCACCTTGTGATTTGCTCAGAGTCCACCTCAGCACCAATTGACCTTCCACCTATCGTGAGGGTATTCGTTCTGAGCACTTCACAACTATGGTACAACGACAGTCATGGATAGCCCTAGAATGTCACTCTGTCATTCGATCTCTCTTGATCTAGTGAACGATCTTTAACTTGCCCCTCACTTGAGTCAACTGTTTTACAGGTTCCATCAAACTTCCATTGGGCCTTTAGAATAACATCAAATCTGCTACTCTGATGTCTGATGTCTTCCCGCATTGTTGCGCACTTTCTCCTGCACTTTTCATTGGGCCTTCGAGGCAACACGGAACTTGCTATTCCGATGTCTGATGGACCTGGGCTCACCTTGTCACCAAGTCGTAGTGATAACTGGGCTTGCATCTTTGCATAGTGCCTTAGCGACCACCGTCTGATCTTTTTCCTGACCGTTGGATGTGATCAATCTACTCGATCTTTAGTCTTGGTCTTTTTGGTCTGATGCAAAATTTGGGTTGCCTTGAGATGTGCATGCACATGAGGTCCACAAGGCCACGAGCTACCTCTTCTTGCCAAAAGCTCGTAAGCTTTGACACTATAGTTATATGTGACTTTAGTTTTAAATACAAAAAAGCTCCTCCCTATGACCAATGTGGGATAAATGTTCTTCATGCCTGGCGACTAAAAATGCTTGGGAGTTATCTAGCCTTTTAAAAACCCTCTTTGGCACCAAAGTAAAAACTTTGCACAGGCAGATTGCATTTGCTTTGAGTTTATTTTTGGCCTTACATCAACCACACCATTTCATCTGAGAAGGATTATAAATATCTCTATGATCTACAACATGTTGAGCTCAACCCTCATGGGAGCCACATTTTAACCCACATACTATCTCACTTTTCTTGTATATGGACATGAAGCAAACAAATTAGACAAAAACAATGCATTTCTGATTTCTCATTCATGATTTGACCTTATCAAAATCAATGAATGAAAGGCTTGATTAGGGCCCCAAATTTGGCATGTGCAAAATTTTGGTAACAGTTTCAATAATTTATGTCAAAAATTTTAGACACTAAAACTTACTCTTTTCCAATTGCATAATATGCAAAAAATAAAAACATATAAATGAATATTATTGAATTGATTTCAGTAAATTTAACAGTCCAACCATACAATATTTCCCTACTAAAATAAAATTACATGCTCAACGCTAATCCTAAGTATGTATCTTCTAGGAAGGTTGTGTTGGGGGTGTTTGTGGTGTCGACAAGGTAGGGTTTGTGAGGATAGGGGTTCCCCTTTTTTCTTTTTTCTTTGTTTCCTACTACAGTTGTGGGGTTTTTTTGTTTTATGGCTTTAGTTGTGGTTTTATCATTTTATTCTATTGGAATGGAGGAGCATACAGTTTCTAATAGCTTTTTGTTGGGGCTTGTCATCGCCCCTTGTTTCTTCTCCTAGTGTGCATGTAAAGCCATCAGATTTATTTTATGTGGGAGTGAGCTCTAAATTGAATAAAGTGAATAGTTTCCTTCTGAGGACACATGACTGACCAATCCTTGTAATTCCTGCCGAATCAGTGTTGGAAGATGTTTCTTATTGGAGCAAGCATGCATTGATATGAAAATTTCTTCGAATTCAAATTTCTTTGTCAGTATTAGAAATGTAGATTCATCGATCATGGCAGGTAGAGGGGGACATGGAGATTATGCTCGCTAAGAAAATCTATTTCATAATTGTTTTTTCTCGCATCTCTGAATATAATCAAGTTTTTTAGGGAAGGCGATATTTTTACATTCATATGGGCTTTTCTGTATAACCATGGCATGTAGTTTTTAATTCAACAGTGGAATTGCGTTTGAGGGTTCTTGTTTGGGTTTATTTGCCATGACTTCCTTTGGAGTTTTGGAGGGAAGATATTTTGTGACAGATTGCAGCTTTGTTGAGGAAGCTAGTTTCAATAGCTCAACAAACCCAAGATGAAAAGGTAATTTCCTTTGCTCGTATTTGTGTTGAAATAGATTTTAATAATCCATTGTTGAATTTTGTGTAATTCTATTTAGGCTCTTCTACATGGGTGCAACCATTAAATTATGAATCTATTCCTTTTTGTTGTCAGATCTGTCATGAGTATGGCCATCTTCATCGTCAATGCCCTTGGGTTAATAAGGGGTCTGGTGGCTTTATTGGTAGTTCTAGTAGTCCACCATCTTCCTCAGTTTGGAAGGGGGATATTCTATGTAAAGGGAATACCTCAATGAAAGCACATGTCCCTGATAAGGATGAATTTATACCTATTAAGCCTCTAGCTAAGGGAAGGGGCTAGAAGCGGTCTTGCAAGGATAAGAAATTTGATGAGGGTTTCAATCATTTTGAGATGTTGGATACTATGGCCTTGGAGGAATGGATCTATATGGATATTTCTTCTAGTGCTATGAGTATGGATGTAGGGGTTACATATCAAGTGACTATTATTCTGGGTTGGGATGGTGCTCAGCAATAGGGCTAGCCTCCTCTTGGTCTTGAGCTAGGGGCCTCATGAGACCCTGTAGAATTAAGAGATGATATTATTTTGGTAGATTTGGTTAAGGAGGTGTGGGAATTCGATAAAATTAAAGGGTCTTCTTTGGCTTTGGGTTTGTAGAAAAGACCCCTCCAAAAAGTTTCTTTTGATGCTACCTCGAAAGATGCTCACAAAAAGGATCAAGAGAAGATTAAATCAGCTAGGGAATTGTTGGTAGAGTCTAGATCTATAAATTTCATTGAGGCTCACTTTTCCTTCTCTTCCCAATGATTATTTTTTCATGGAATGTTAGGCAGTTTAATAGCATCCCTCAATAAAAGGCTATTAATGATTTGATGGCTGCTCATTTTCTGACTGTGTTTTATATTCCAGAGACTAATATTTTAGTGGATTCCATGTTTCATTGTGCTTCTAGTTGTTGGAGTTATGGGCAGTGCTAATGTATTGGTTCTTCAGAGAGCTTTGAAGGTCTAACTCTCTTTTAGGATCCTAGATAAATTGTTCCTCTCTAGTGGACATCTAGCTCTTTAGCTATCTATATGGTTCCTTCTATCTTGGAGATTAGAGAGAAAATTATAGTAACTAATTTGTACACTCAAGTTGACCTTCCTGGTAAAATCAGACTTTGATCTCATATAAGGCATGTTAGAGCATATCCTTCTTTGCTTCCTTGGGTTTTAGTGGGTGATTTCAATTCAATGTTGAGCTTGGAGGAGAAAAGGGGTGGATTGGATTGCTTGGCTCCTCCTTTTGAGCTCTTCAAAGAAAATATTGACCTTTTTCATTTAATTTATACCAAGCTGGCTAATAGGATTTTTACTTAGATCAATCAAAGGAGAGGAGAAGATGCTATTTCTAAATAGTTGGATGGATTTTTAGTTTCCTATTATTGGGTTTGGGGTAGGTTGAGTCCTACTTCTAAGATTTTGGATTGGAGGGTCTCTGATCATTGGCCTATCAAATTATCAACTTCTTTTGTTTCATTTCCTAAAAATCCTCCTTTTATGTTCTAGTTGATGTGGCTTTGTAACTCTTCCCTCCTTGACTTCTTGGTCTTGTGGTCATGAGATGGTGATCCTTCCTATGGCACTAATATGTACTCTTTTGTCAATAAATTGCAATATGATAAATGGTAGGTTAAGAAATGGAATAGGCTACACTTTGGTAATGTTTATTATATGAAGACGCAGCCTCAAGAACCTCTTGATGTTATCACTCATCAAATTTAGAATCTTGGGTTTGTAAAGGATTTGGGTAGAGTGGAATCCAAAGCTATTAGAGATTTGGAGGAGTGGGAACTTAGGAAGGAGTTTTTCACAAATAGAAGGCCCGAGTTGATTGGTTTTAGGAAGGGGACATGAATACTACCTTTTCCTTTAGATCTATGTAGGTCCATCAGAATAGGAGTTATATATCATCTTTGATTAATTCATATGGAATTCATGTATCTACTATGCAAGTTATGTCTCATTAAGCTACTAGATAGTATTCTCCTATTTTTTCTGATGACTCTCCTTCTGTTGAAAATGAGGAGAATATGTTCCTTGCTTGTATTCCTTCTATTGTTACCAGTATGATCAATGATTCCCTTCTACATCCAATATCTATTTTTGAGTTGGAGGAGGTTGTTTTTGGGATGCATAAGGGTAAATTTCTATCCCTAATGGGTTTCCAGTGGAATTTTTCCAATATTTCTAGGATATTGTTAAGGCAAATTTATTAGAGGTGGTTCAAGAATCTTATATTAGCAAATAATTGCTTAGGGCCCTGAATTATACCTTTCTTGTTCTTATTCCAAAAAAGGAATGTGGTAATCAGTTGGATTTCTTTCATCCTATTGCTCTATGTAATGTGGTCTACAAATTTATTACTAATTTTATTGCTGAGAGGCTTAAAATTTGGCTACCCATTGTGATCTTGATTGAATAGGGGGGTTTTGTGGCTGAAAGGCAAATTTTGGATGGGGTGGTAGTTTCTTTTGAAGCCATTCACTCTATGGTTGTTTCTAGGGAAAAATCTATGTTCATTAAGTTGGATATGGCTAAAGCCTATTGTTTCTATTCTTGAAAGTCATAAGTATGAATGTTAATTAGCAAATAAGAATGAATCACCAATTCTCAACTAATTAACAAACAACAAGCATAATCAATAAAAATAGATACATAATTAGATAAATTGAAAAATTAAGACTCCCTGATCTACATCATTGCTTCCATTGTGCTTCTCTAAATTGTGTTATGAAGGTGGCTCTCAAGTGTTGCAAAGAAATTACTACATAAAGTAGATAATTTTGTTGAAGACTGCGATTCTAGATTCTGAAGGCTATCTTGAAATCGAGAAATTAATGTTGTTTATATAGATTTTCAACATAGAAGAGGTGAGAATTTGAACTCAAGTGCTGATTGATAGTCAACTAAGATTGATTGATCAGCGAGCTCAATTGATTGATCTGTTAACTCATTTGATTGGGGAGTCAACTAAATAGATTGGCTGGTGAACTCAATAGATTGTCTAGTTGACTGAGTTGATTGAGAGATGACGAGATTTTATTCAGAGAGGACTGGTTAGTTAGAAAACCTGTATGAGAGTGAAAGGGGAGATTGGAGAGTTAATTGAGTTAACTGATTAGTTATCTGATTTGATCAACCAGCCTTGATTTTCAACGTGTGCTATGTGATTTTTAAGTTGAATTTTATTTTCATTTTCAATCTAGATTTGAATTTAGATTTTTGAATGCTAAAATGCACATGAAATTCAATGAAATTCATTGAAACTCAGATTTTGTGAAATTAGAATTTGGGGGAAATGTGAATTTGAGATAAATGGAATTAATTAGAATTTGGGGATTTGGAAGAATAATTAATTAATTTAAATAATTTAAATGAAGTTATTTAAACACTAGAAATGAGATTGATTAAATAATAAAGATTATTTAACTGAAGAATTAATCATAATTAATTAAATAATTAATATTTAAGAGAAGGTTAAATGGCATATTAATTAAAGAATAGAAATTCGATAATTAGAAATATGGACAATGATGATCAAAAGAAATAATTAGTTTTAATTAAATAATTAAAGAATTACTTAATTAAATAGACGAATAATTAGTGTGTAATTAATGAGATATTTTTAGCTGTTTAAACCAATGATAGATTTAAGTGGCGAGTTTTACATAATTTTATTCTTGTCTTTGGATTTAGTTTAGAGTGGGTTATCTAGACTATGAGTTGTGTTTTGTCTTCATCCTTCTCTATTCTTGTGAACACCAAGCCTTTTGATTTATTTGGAGCCTCTATGGGTCTTCGCCAAGGGGATCCTCTTTCTCCACATTTAT
This sequence comes from Cryptomeria japonica, assembly GCF_030272615.1. Classification (NCBI taxonomy): domain Eukaryota; kingdom Viridiplantae; phylum Streptophyta; class Pinopsida; order Cupressales; family Cupressaceae; genus Cryptomeria; species Cryptomeria japonica. The sequence continues at coordinate 734,691,910 of NC_081409.1, forward strand.
CTATCATTCTAGCTAAGGGCCTTTGTCGATTTATTAAGCCTCGAGTTTCCTAGGGCGTGATTTGTGGTTGGAGCTAGGGTAATGGGCTACCTAATCTTTCTCATCTCTAGTTTGTTGATGATAGTTCTCTTATGGAGATCACTTAGCTATAGGAAGTTAAGTCTTGCAAGTGACCTTTGGATATTTATTTGGTTGCTTCAAGTCAAAAAATCAATGAGCATAAATCTTCAATCTATTCTTTTTAATACTCTAGTGCCTATCTAGAGCAGGATTGCTAACATCCTAATATTTCAAATTGGGTTTCTTCCCCTACTTTATCTAAGCATCCCTATTGTTGTTGGTAGGCAGCCTCGACTATTTTTTTTGAACTTTATAGACAAGTTTCATTTGAAGGTTAACAATTGGAGTCATTGGTGGCTTTCTACTACTACTAGGGTGACCCTTCTTGATTCGGTGATTGAGGCTTTTCCTATTTATCATAGTTTTCTTCAAGCAACCCTTGTGTATTTTCTTAAGGAATTGGATGCTCTCGCATGCGAGTTTCTTTGGAGTGGTAATTTACAAACTTCTAAATGGAGCCTCCTTAAGTGAGCCTTTGTATATTAGCCTAAGTAGGAGGGGGTCTTGGCCTTCACTCTTCTATTTTGAATGGGCAGGCTCTTGCAGCCAAATTATACTAGCATTGGTGTACTAGTTAGAATAAGCTTTGGGCTCATATCCTTTCACATAAGTATTTACAAGGTGTTGACTCTTCTGATGTTTCTCGACATCCCTTGGAGGGCACGGGTTCCATTGTATGGAACACTGTAAAAGCTAGAGCTTAGTTGGTTAAGAGGGGTCTTTTTTGGATTTGGAATGGGGGATTTGAGGCTCTCTTCTAGAGAGACTTGTGGGATGGTTATCCCCCTCTTTTGTCCATGTATTTTTATTTGCATTCCCTCTATGACTCTTTTCTAACAGGTGGGTGGGATAAGTTTATGCATTATAAGATGGTTCAGGATTTAGGTATGGTTGTTGGTTATAGATGGAAGGATTAGTTTGATTGGCTGCTAGGTGGTTTAGAGAGGGATCAGATTGAGCTCACTCAAATTCTGGATTCTAGGGAATGCAACTCCTTTGTTGGAATGAATGCCTTAGCCTAGGGGCGATTTATTTTTTCAAGATACTTGGAGCTTAATACATAGTTGTTTAAACATATTGAGGTGCCTTGGTGGAAGTAGGTTTGGATTAAATTTTCCTAGCCTGAGCATAATCTTTTCTTGTGGTCGATGGTTGACAACCACTATCTTACCTGGGATAATCTATGCAAGAGGGGTTTTAGGGCCCTTTGATGTGCATCATGTGTGACAATAGTGAGGAGTTTGTTTCTCATTTTTTCTTTCAATTCTCTTTTGCTAATGAAATCTAGCACTTTTAATGGAGTGTTTAGAATCAAAATTGCTCCAACATGTTTCCTCTTTGTTTGAGCTTTGGGCTCTTTGGGGTAAACCCCCTAGTAAGACTTCTCTTCTTTAGGTTCCTTGGGCTATTGTTTCTCCTTTTCTCATTTGGCAAGTGTGATTGGAAAGGCTTTGAAGGATTTTTTAGGATGACAAGATGGATTCTATACACCCATGGTGGAAAATTATTCACTCTCTTCAGAAGATTATTTTAGCTAAGTGTGATTTGACTTGAGGTGTGGATCCAAGGGAGGTTGTTATTTGCAATCGTCTAACTTTACCTCTTCAAGGAGATGCTTTGGTGATTTTTGGTCATCATAGAAGGAGAAGATGTGGACGTGTTACACAACAAATCAATTATGAGGGTCACTCATCTCCTACTCCTGGAGTTATCAAACCTAACATTGACAATTCATTTGGGGAAATCGTGGGCATGCTAGCACTCGTGGAGTTGGTCAGGACAATTTTTGTGATGTATAATTTATTTTTTCTATTTATAAGGGCTTTTATGTTAATAATTTGATGAAGGCACTTGCAATCTTGTATGTTGCTCAATAATATTATTCTCTTGGCTGGCATAGAATTATTTGTGAATCTAATTCTCAAGTTATGGTGACTTTGTTAACCAAAAAAGATCTTGGGGATGTTAGCTGACACTTGTCTTTTTTTATCCGACATATTAGTGAGCTATGTTATTCATTGGATTCTATTACCTTCACACACATTCCTAGGGAGTGGAATGGTGTTGCTGATTGTTTATCCAAATGGGTGTCGATTCAAATGCAAGATTGGAATATTTTTGATAAGGTGAAATTGCCTCCTAATATGGCTCATGTGTTTGACTAGTTAGTTGATAGTGACAGGGCCCTATAATGCTCTTTCTGTTGGGCACTTTTCTTGTTTGTATCTCTTTATTGTTGGAATAGATTTTTACCCCTCTTTTAGTTTATAAAGCTAAGTATGCACATTGACTACTTAAAATTTGTAGTAGTTAGTTCAAAATTTTTCATCTTTGCCAACTTCTAAGCATATTGATTAATTAATCTACACAAAAAAAAGATATCTCAAGAGTTATTTTATTTCCTTAAACCTATAAATTTTTAAGTTGGACTATATGTCATTATGAATTAAATTATACTTCAATACTTTGAGATAATATGGAGCATATAATTTTTCTAGCCTTTATACATTTATAAATGGTATAAACCCTTACATTTAAGAAATCTTCAACCTTAGAAATAAATATTGGTTGAAAGCCTTAAAAATTTAAAGTATGAAATTTACTTTTTATTATCATGTTTTTCTTGATAAATTTAATAATTTTCAAATTGACCACATGGCAACTATTGTTCAAATTTTAAAAAAGACATTCTCAGTTCTTAGTTGAATGCCTTCTATGAACTATTATATCTATATTTAAAAAAAATAGGTAAATTAAGCTAAGAGATATCTTATAATAGAAAGGAATTTGAGGATTAATACTTTAAAGATATATGTTGGTGATTTAGATTAATATTTGAAGTAGTTTTTAATCACTACTATCATTAGAATTATTGACCTTTCAAGATTTATATTAACTACTAATTAATATTGATTTGATATGAGAAAGTTCTTAATCTATTACAAATATATACAAATATATATAGAAAACCTTTTTCATTTAAGTAGAAACTAAAATAATTTATTTACACCTCAAGAAATCATCGACCCTTTAACTTGGCCATTGGTATCTTTGCACATTAAATTAATAAAATTGTAAAATAATCGAGAATAACATAAAAAATAAAATTGATATAATAAAATATTTAAAGATAAATCAATTATTTTCAGTTTAGAGAGGTTGCAAATGTCACATGAAATGTTCTTTCAATAACTTGCTCATTTATATGAAATTATTTAGAATTAGGAAATGGGTTTAGGGCTTATCCTCATAATTTTTTGAGGGCCTATGTGAGAATAGTAGAACTACAAATAGCCCACTAATATGAAAAGCCAACGCAAGGGAAATCAATAATGTGAATCCCACAAAACTAGTACGCAATTCCAAGAATGTATATAAAAGACTTGAAATTGCTATGAGAACAATCCAAATTCCTAAAGCTAAATAGATTGCAACCCATCTTAATTGAGATGGCACCAACAAATAACCTGAAGCAAAGATGCTCACCATGAAGAATCCTTCAGAGGTACAAAAAAGAACATTACCCATTATCATAATCTTTTTTGTAGGAAGGGCTGGCCCAATTCTCTTTGTATGGAGGGCGCATCCAAAACTAATGATGATTCCAACTAGTATTGAAAGAAAGGTAGCCAATAGAAATGTGGTCAAAGCAATAGGTGCTCTATCTTTTTTAGAATCTGTCAAAATTATCAGCACAATGAATATGAAGATGATTGATATTATCACCATAAAGAAGGTCAACTTTTCTAGCCCTATAAAGGCACTATTGAGCTCTACAATCATCGGTTCTCTTTTCCTCTCATTAATCTCTAAGACTCCAATCTATAGTTCCTCATCCAATTCAACTAATCCTTGTTCAAGATCTCTTTCACTACCAGTATTCATTAACGATGTCATCTGCAAAATATGTCATCTATCAAAATTATTAATATTTGCATATACTCATAGTTAATCTTAAAATAATACAAAATAAACAAAGTGTCGAGATAAAAGAACTCCAATTTATTATTCCTCATCCAATTCAACTAATCCATGTTCAAGTTCTCTTTCACTACTAGTATTCACCAATGATACCATCTACAAGATATGACATCTGTCAAAATTAATAACATTTGCATATACTCATTAAAATAATGCAAAATAATACAAGAGTAAATATAAATGGTCTACAACTTTTGATCCTTGGGATAAAAGATATAATGATGCAATTCTTACCATCATGAATGTAGTTTTATTTTAGACAAATATGTTTACATGATTCTTTTCATGATTTTTTTATATATTTTATTAGTGAAAGAGAACTTGTGAACATATTTTTTCTTTTGAAAGCACTAGATATAAAATTTATTTAGAAATCTCCCACACTTCTATAAATACTACATCCTCTATAAAAAATAAATTTAGTCTTATATTATAAAAGACAATTAACAAAATTCAAATCACAATAAACAATTGAATATGATTTAAAAAAGACTTAACTGATAAAAATAAAATTTAATGATGAAAACATAACTCATGGTAACCAACTGTATAAGAAATATAAAGATCCTATAATAACAGTTCTATGTGAAATAGAAATTTGTATTTTTAAATCTTATATAAAATATGAAGACTAGGATATGTTTGGAGTACGTAAACAAATGATAGAAAAAGCAAAAACAAAACAATACTACTGTCCCACAATCTAAACACTTCCCCACAATACAAACACTTCTCACTACATAATAAAACCATAAATGGATATAATATTTTCCAACGAATTGAAACTTCCAGTCGACGACATTGACAGAGAATATTATAAAACAAATTACAAACGCATATTTCTTCAGCTAACTGGCTACACTAATTCAGCTATAGTTTCTTTTCCCAATCCATAGATTCATCATCAATGAAAGCGACGGAGCAGATAAATAAACATTCTCAGAAGACAATTCAAATGAACTGAACCAGAAATTGGATTCAAAAGAGTACAATGTTTTTTAGTTTGCTCCACTTTGCTATCAATTTGAAGCTAAGTCATAATTGTGAGTAGTGAAAGAGAAATAAAAATAGAGACATAAATACTATGCATGCTACAACACACAAAAGAAAATTTTAATTATTCATTCAAAACAAATTACATTTAAAAAGAGGATTTAACTCGAACTAAGTATTAGGAGACCAAATACAAATAAAACACTATAACCCAATAGGCTAGAGACGTGGACAAGAAGTTGGAGACATGGAAGATAGAATAAGAAGTTTTTATAAATGTGATAAATAGTCTTTAATAGATAGAATGAACTATCTCTTTAGTTTCAACTTACTGCCTACGTGGAGGAAAGATTTGAGATATTAGTTTCTTCCAAAACTAATGAGCTTTTAACATGACATTTGAGCCTCTATGTCCATCAATAATAGATTATCTTTTATGAAAAATATAGATTTTTATTTTCATGTGTATTTGATGTTAAATTTCCATATTATTCTTTACCCACTCTATCTTGTCCATATGCTAGTACTAGCTCCTCCCTAAATCAATGTTTTAAATTAGAAAGCTTGGTAAGAACTCATTACCCTTCTCTAACAAATTTCATATCAAGTTCTCAATCAAAGATGATGCAACAATGTTCTCAACTAATATAATTACATAATAGTCTACATAGAGTTAGCTATTTCCTACTAGTAGTTTCAAGAGCTAAATTAGGTGTGGAGTTTCAGCCCATGTAGGAGACATATAAGGAGATAACCTTTTAGTTTATTAGGTGTTGATTTTTAGCTATGTGGGAGATAAGCAAGGAGAAAAAAATTTAGTTTATCAATTTTCACAAGGAGTAGTCTATGTAAGAAGGCTTTTATGCCTTAGTTAGTGAATAAAAGAGATGGTTGTTAACTCAACATGAAATTTTTGAAAGATGTAATTTTCTAATTCTAGAGATGAATATAGAATATATTTTTTTAGGGTATTACAGACCAATATTCTAGTTAATTTATGTTTCTATTTTTTATATTTTCTTCTATTATACATAGAGAGGTTGTCTATTTGTAGGATCTCGGGATTATCTACATTAATTTTCTATCAAAGAAAAAATCAATGGCCCAAAGGGGAATCTATATCTATAGAAAAGTAATTAAGAAGTAAAACTATTTCTTTAACTAGATGCAATTGTTAAGGAAAGGTATATAAAGTAATCATTGATGGTAGTTCAATAGGTAATCTGGTAAGTACTAAAATGGTGCAAAAATTAAATATTCCTTTTATTTCAAATTCTGGCATACATAAGGGATCTTGGTTGAAGAAAGATCAAAGTGTGACGGTTCATAAATCTTGTTTTGTTACTTTTAATATTGGACCCTGTGAAGATAAGGTGTTGTGTGATGTTGTACCTATGGATGATTTCCATTTATTATTGGGAAGACCCTAGTAGTATGATAAGCTTGTAGATCGTGCATGGCAAGAAAACTACCAATGAGTTACAACATGAGGGTAAACTTCATATTCTGAAACTACTCAAAGAAGAAGGATCAATTGGAATTGTAATGCTATCATTGTGCAGAAGAGGAAAGGCCTTTAGGTGGACTAAGTAAGCTGACCCAATTTTTGAAGAGCTGAAAAGAAAGATAACTCAAGCTCCGATTCTTGCCATACCAAATTTTGAGAAACTTTTTGTAGTGAGTGTGATGCTTTAGGAATAGAAATCAATTAATTATTGAGCCAGAAAGGTAAGCCTATATACTTTCTCAATGAGAAATTAAATGATACCAAAAAGAAGTATACTACTTATGATAAAGAATTCTTATTGCAAACCATCCCACAATATTGCAAAGTAGACTTCAATTTTACAGGTTTATTCCTTTGTTGTGTAGCACATGAGTGGAAAATATAATGTGGTGGCTGATGCACTAAGTAAAAGGCATCATTTCCTGGTTGCAATGAGCAATGTACTTATTGTCTTTGATGAAATGCAATAGGAGTATGTAGTAGATCCATATTTTGGAAAAAATTATGCAAATCTAAGTAGTCAAAGACCAAATGGATATTCATTCTTGTGAAGACTATTTTTTAGGAAATGGGTTTTGGTTTAAGGTATCTTAGCTTTGTATTCCCTTTGGATCAAGGAGAGAAAAACTAGTAAGGGAGATTCACTCAAGTGGTCTAGGTGGATACTTTGGATGGAATAAGACTTCTGAATTGGTGAATGAGAACTTTGTTTTGGCCAAAAGTGCAAAGAGATGGGAATAGGTTTATTTCTACTTATAGGGTTTTCTATATTACTAAAGGAGAAGAACAAAATATTGTCCTCTATATGGCACTACCTATGTCAAAATATCCTTGGATTGATATTTCTATGGATTTTTTCTTGGGGCTTCCAAAAACTCAGAGAGGATTTGATCCAGTGTTCATAGTGGTTGACCATTTTTCTAAAATGGCTCACTTCATACCCTATGGAACAACCAGAGATGCATGTCAAGTAGCCCACTTGTTCTTTCAAGAAATAGTTTAGTTACATGGTATTCTAGAAACCATAACTTGTGATAGAGACACTAAGCTCTTAAGATACTTTTGGAGAACCTTGTGGAAGATGTTTAATAGAAAATTTTAATATAGTTCAGCACACCATCCTAAAATAGATGGTCAAATAGAGGTAGATAATAGGACCTTGGAAAATCTATTGAGGTGCTCAGTTGGGCACAAATTTGGGTAATTGGATTTTTTTCTATCTCAAGACGAATTTTCCTCTAATTATAGCATTAAGAGATGTACAAGAAAGTCTACATTTTAAGTTGTATATGCCACAAATCCTAAAGGAATTATGGATTTTATAGATCTATCCATAAACCGACATATCAACCAAGATTCTATAAACTTTGTAGAAAACATTCAAGAGATACATCAACTTGTTAGGCACAAATTGTAGACCATGAACGACCTTTATAAAAAAGTAAATTATAAGCATATGAGGCAGAAAGTCTACCAAGAATGGGGAAATGGACATGCCACATTTGCACAAAGAGAGGTATCCTCAATGTGCCTATAACAAGCTAAAACCTAAGAAAATTGGTCCTTGTAGAATTTAGAAGGTTATAAAAGACAATGCTTATGTGCTTGATCTTCTTGAAGATTTAGATATCAATCCTATTTTTAATGTATCCATCCTTCACCCATACTCTACAGGGACATGTGAAGATCGGAGAAATGAAGAATAGTACAACAGGGAGAGCAATGACTGGACCAAACACATACCAAAGATGAAAATAGAACAGATTGAACGAGTGATGGATACTAAAATGGTAACTACATGGTCTAGAGATTACAAAGATTGATTTTCTTAAGTATAAGTAGACAAATCCATTATATAATTTTGAACAACAAGGTTAAAAAAATCTAAATGTTGGGGATGATGATAAAATAATAACTATTGTAACTAGTGCACCTGTCGCTGCATAGTTGTCTATGTGGGAGTCAACTATTTCATAGGAGTCATTTCAAAAGCCAAATTAGGTGTGGATTTTATGTCCACATAGGAGATAATTTTCTACTTTAATAGGAGTTGATTTGAAGTCACGTAGGAGATAAATAAGGAGATAATTTTTTAGTTTATCGGTTTTAACAAGTAGTAGTCTACGTAGGAAGGTTTTTATTCTTTGGTTGTCAATAAAAAGGGATGGCTGTTAATTTAGCTAGCAGTTTTTGGAAGATGTAATTTTCTTCTTCTAGAGATGAATACAGAACAAAGTTTGTAGGGTATTATAGCCCAATATTCTGGATAATTTATATTTCTAATTTGTTGTTTTCTTCTCTTATACATAGTGGAAGTTGTTTATTTGTAGGAATCGAGGGTTGTCTACATCAAAAGTGTTGGATTTTGCCAAGATCAAGAAGTCATTGAAATGTACATGAAAGAGACATAATATGGGACAAGAATAAACTGTATTCTTATCAATAGAAAAATGATCAACAATCAACTGGATTATCTAGTTACATACAATGTAGATGAGCCTGCTTATATAGGCAAGGCTAGGGATATGTATGAGCACACAAATATGACATGTGGCTCAATAAGAAACAAGGGTAGGTAGGAAATAGGTGTGGGTAGGTAGGAGAAATAATATAATATTCCACATGAGGTGGATCACCCACCGAAGGTGGAATTATCACTCCACAATAAGTGGATATGATAGTGTAATAACAAGATCAACACCATAAGAGGTGGAATTTCTCCTACACACACTATCCCAATGTGGCACAAACACCCAAGTGTCTCATATCCAAACTACTATGAAATGCATTATCCTAAGTAAACTTAAGTAAGTGTAATAATATCCATGATGAATAATTATTTACACCAAAAAAAAGACTTTTGAAATCATTTGAGATCTAATTCTTTAGAAAAAATATTATAATTATTTTTTTAATTTAACTTCTAGATGTCTAAAGATCCAAACTATTGCTTTCTCAAAAATTCACAAATAAACCACAAAAAAATGCATAGTTTCACACAAGAGATGCAAAATCACATTGTTCAGATGAAAGATGAGTGTATCTGTTTGAAAGCCAAATATTTTTCAAGTACATGAGTACTTGAAAAAAAAAAAAAAACAATTGCTTTTAAATTGGGATGTTGTTGTTTGATGCATGTAACTTTACAAAAAAAACCATTATCCACATGTTGTGGCTCAACCCATCTTTAAAGAAAATAAAATAGGATGAAGTCCAATGGCCTTGACCATTAATTCTTCCTACTATCTCTTATTATTTTGAAGGCTTCGAAAATGTTTTGATAATCTAATGATAATGTTATTTTGTAAGCAATAGATTAAGTTATCTGTAGCCTTTGAAGACCATAGTATCATCTGAATAGTGAAAGAGAAGGTCTTAAAGAGTCCAATTGAAGTAGTGGACCAATAGTAAAAGCTTCAAAGTAGGTTTATTTACTTATTATTTGGATAAATTTAACTTTTAATCCAATGTGTCATACTGGCAATTTATTTAGAATTCACCCATGTTATATTATAAGATTTATTTTAGAACAACCAAGCTACCATAGACAACAAAGGACTCTAAATGATGATGGAAAAAGAATATAAGTTTCCCCAAAGAGGATATCTTAAAAGGAACTTTTTTTGAGGTAGTGGGCTGATAGTAAAAAGTAGGTTTGTCAATCTTATTATTTGGACAAATAGAACTTTTGTAATAGAATGTGCCCATCTGACAGTATATTTAGAATAACTCCCTAATATTGTATCATATGATGCATTATTCGAGAGAAAGAGACCCCATAGATATCAATCAACTATTAACAATGCAAAAAAAGAATCTAACTTCCCCAAATAGGATCCACAACCAGGAGGCTTGTATCATAAGAGATAAATACATTCATAAATAACTTTGATCATGAAAAGGATGTGTTTTTGATTAAGTAAAAACAGGTTTTAAGGGACCCGAAACCCAATTACATTCGAAAGATATTTAGGAAGGAAACAAAACAAAACAGCTGCAAAAGACCAGCAAAAAAACCAACAGCAGAGAAAAGGATAGCAAGAGGCCAACAAGAAATTGACCCCAAGCCCAACATTACAAGAAAATTAAAAACTCTTCATGGTTTCCTCTGCATTCTGCACCAAGAGCATCATTGCCTTGGCCGCTTCCCTCAAGTTGATGTTTTCCTGAACAATCTGACTCTCTTTCATTTTCATGTCCTTCTCAGCAGTAGTCTGCCTAGTTCTGTGCCTAGGGATCTAGTGGGTGGGGTACTTCTCCTAGTTTTTCTTTTCCAGATGATCCACTAGTGCATTCATATTCTGGGAGGAAACTTTAAGGACCTAGAGGCTGTGGTTCATAAGGCTTTTCAATGCTTTCTCATTACGAGCTATTCAGGCATTGGCGTTGTCTTTGTCCTCTTCCACCTATTCTTTCATGGTTTTAATAACATCCTCCAAATGTTTTAGGTCACCTTTTATCAGATCTTTCTCCAGCCAGTCCTCCATTTCCATTTCCTCCTCCGCTTCACTATTTTCCATCTCCTCATTCTGTTTCCCAGAGTCAAACATCTTAATCAACTTATTGATCTTATCTTTCAGCTCCCTTTGCTTACTTTGCATGCTGGTGATGTTTTCAACAACCCACTTTTGAAAATTGAAGAATTCAAGGGTGCAGTTGCGGGCGGTGTCCAGGATGGTATCCATAGAGTCCTTGCTCTGTTAAGTCTCCTCAGCATTAGGGTTATCACCCTCCTTAGGATTCAGAGCCTCATTCCCACTTTTCAAGCCCTTAGGGTTGGAGTGAAGATTCTCAGAATTTCCCCCTTCCTCCCCTTCACCATAATTCTCCTTCTTGTTAGGCTCCATTTCAATATCAGTGTCCTTATCCTTTCCCTCTTCTTCACCATAATTCTCCTCCTTGTTAGGCTCCATTTCAGTATAAGTGTCCTGATCCTTTCCCTCTTCTTCATCACAGTGCACTTCCTTTTCTTCATGCTCGGTTTCAACCTTCCTTTTTTTATGGGTAGGGGTGTTGGGCTCCCCATTTGAATCAGAATCTATGCATTTCTTAGAAATCTAAGCATTGATGATCAAAGGATCATCCTTGGTTGCCCTAGCCTTATCCTTAATATGTTCATAAATAAGGAGAATGAGTCCTTGGTGCACTAAAGGATAGGAGCTGGGCTTTTTGGCATGGTCGGCAAGGCTCTCATTTAGAGAGGAGGCTAAATAGAAGGGAAAGGATAGTGAAAAGGATGTGTTAGAAACCCACCAGTGTACCAACAAAATACCATACATTCACGTGAAGTAAACACCCCAATAATCCACAACTCCAAAACAAAATAAGAAAATAAGTAGATTAAAAATGGTTTCCCAGGGTATATAAAATCACACAAACAAACTATTGAGAAAAGTTGTTTTATATATGGTTAATTCAAGGACCAACTTTATATTCTGATATTTTATTTTCCTATATTTTATGTAGGCATTCTTTCAAACCCCGTGTTATAGTTATTGCCACAAATGAATGCAAAGCAAACAGCTACAGAAGGACAGATCACTACTTTGGTTTCTTTCCACCCTTTTATTCTTCAATCATCCCTTCTTCCTCATGTCTATGTAGACTATAAAGTTTATATATAAATATAAATATAAATATAATGTATATTTTAATAAAATTATACCAAATTTTTTTATAAATATTTTATTTCAGGGAGAGGCGATCTACAATGAAAGAAACCACCTGCAACCCTTTCAAGATGAAATTGATGTTTGCAGACCTGTAGTTCCAAGATGTGCATGATAAAAATTAGTAAAAACTGTTGAGCATTACAGAACCGTTATAGAATTGTATGTGGCTAGCCATGAATTCACATTACACTATGGCTGGAGGTGAATTGATTGTGACAGAGTGGACACTTTTGCATGTTCCTGGTGTTGAATTAATTATGGTAAAACCGTTATAGTTTACACTTGTAGGTCAACTTCAGGATAAATTGGGTTGTTGCTGTCTTCATAGACAAAAGTGAAATGCCAATAATTCCTAAGAAGAATTTGTGCTTGTTGATCCTAATTGTAAATTTGACAACCATAATTCTTCTTCGTTTCCATGTAAAAATGGGTCACTTTAGTGTGAATGGATCGCCATATATTTGGATGTATTCGTAAAAAAAAGGGAATATACGTGAATTCCCAAAGCTTACCCAAGCTTTAAAAGTCATAATTGAACTTCACGCTATGATGGTGAAGGGTCACAAATCATGTTTTTGAGAAAATCTAGAAACTCTTTGTATTTGTATTTGCAATCCTATGAACATTTTCAAAGTAAAGGATATGATTCAAAGTAACATGTTGACTTCTAAACTTTAAGTTAAATGATCCTCGAATTGCCAATAAATGAATGATAATATCATATTGTCTTGGATTGCTATTGGCATTTTCAAAGAGTTTAAAGTAAAACATGATCATCAACGGTCTAAGCTAGCAGTTGACCAAGTATTAGCAGCAGGTTAGTAGAATAATCAAAGCGCCCATATCCACCAAGTTCAAAAAGTGAGTTGATTGTTACCGCTAACTTGGTGAATAACATAAGTGACCGATATGTTTCTTTAGATAATCACGCAAGGTTTAAATATTGACAACTTCTTCATCAGTGAGTTGGCCAACTTTAACAAGTTACCAAAAATTTCATCCTCTCTATTCTTATCGATAAGATGCGAGTATTTTAGAAGACAACGCCTTCCCCTTGAACATCCATCTGGTGGATTGAATACACCACATGGCTTGTGAAAGATAGCAAAATCAGTTTTCTAACTACTCCCGTCATTTGCTTTGCATGCCAATAGATATGCATGCTATCGTGCTCCCTAACTCCACTTGTAGGTATTGAAGATGAAATGTTTGAGCGCCACAGTTTGATCGAAATGGTTGTCATTCTCAGCACATGATTGTTATTGCTGCGCAATGTGAATATGTTGATAATAGTTTAAGAAAGTGCAATGTGTATTCTGCCACCTTAGGTGATATTGTTTCTCCTTAGCCATCGATGATATTGCTTCTGTTTGTATTTTGGTGATGCCATTTGTCTCACATCGCAATTAGAAGTGCTCCGGTCAACCTACATGCAAAAGCTGACAAAGTATTCTAAACCTTCAATTTTCTCAACTCAATCGCAGCCTCTTAGGTCAAATGATGTGAGGGATGTCAATCATGCAAAGCTCGGAAGCTCAACCAACTCTAGGAAACACTTTATTACCAGTCTTTCAAGGTTTACCAGATCACAGATGACCCTTATATTCTTCTGATTTTCACAGGATGACAAAGTTATTGACTTGACTGTTGTTGGCAATGCTTCAATGTCCATTAAATTATCGACTAGCATGAGTTTTTCAAGGCAGGGATAAAAGTGTTTAGAAATTGAAATCTTGTACACTTCAGTGTCCCATATCTCTATTCGATTCAGCTTGCTAAATGCAAAAGAAGATTGAAGGAGGAGTTGTGTCAGATATCATGAAATATGGAGAATGAGAGATATGATTTGTTTAATAAACTATCCCAAAGAAACGTAATGCAATGATTCTAACAGTAGCACGGTGTTGTTTTAAATGATCTTTCAAGATTTCAACCCTATGGGATTAGAGGGAGTCAAGAGATATTTTTAAACATTGTTTACAAATTTCCAATTTGCTACAATTGGTAATAAAAAGACTCTTTAGAACTTCTTAGTATAAGAATATGCAAAACACATCATCATGAAATACAAGGCTCAAGAGTATGAGTATGCCCCGATGATCACCACCATGATTCCAGAGGTTCATGATACCAAGATTGGGCACATAAATTTGTAGGAGATCAAAAAGTTCTTCATGGAAGGTGACAGATCAAAATTGTCTTGTAGGGTGGTAGGAAGCAACTTGATTGAAGCAGCATGTTTTCCCATAGCAATTCAATGTACAGATTTGATGATAGAATGCTCAAAAAGATATAATCCAGATGCAAGAGAGATAAGAGCTGCAGATGGATCCTTAATGGCCAAACTTGATGGAACTTCAATAGCTATTATTCTTCATTTGCCATATAAGGAAAAGTTCACTCACATCAATAAGCAAAAAGCTTACAAATACTTCAGCGATAATAGAAGCAAATGCCTCAACAATCTGGCTAAAGAATGGATGGTTGTGCCACGAGGAGGATAGTCTTAGCTTCCAAAAACACTCCATCGTTCTCTTTCCATCAAGGAGATTTGTTACTTGATTTTGTTACTCCATAGAGTGACAGGAAGTCCTACCTCCACTGAGTTTGAAATGTGGATGTATCTCTTCATAACAGTCATCTCTGCAGGTAAGCAATTCATTGACTGGGGCCATCTCATCAGCAACTGCATACATGACCAGTTAGTGCACTTCAAAACAAGTCAAATCTTCCATATGATCTCTTACTTGATATATGCTATTGCTAATTTGAGGTCATGGCCAGGGTTAAGTACTAATGGTGTCCTAAATCAAGAAACTCAAGTTTACCATTATTACAAGCAATTGCAACTTGAGGAAAGCTTTGTGTATTTCAGGTGGGTGAATCATGCTTTCACAATGTTGGCAGTAAGGTTATTACAAGGAGACATTACCACCAGAATATTAAAGGAAGCCGCTAAATTGATAAAGAAATATGGAAGTTTCTTCATCTAGTTTCCGAGATTTACCTATCTTCGAGTAGGAGGATTTGAAGGTTATCCACACAAGCTACCTAGATATGCTGATGATAAGCTCATTTTAGTTGAGCTTTGTTGGCAATTGGTTTCAGTTCAAAAGAAATGTAGAGATAGAAAGAATAAAGGGGTAGCCTTTCCCATTTGTCTCGGGCACTATAGATGTGATTCAAGTTCAAGAGCAGATGAGATAGAAAAAGCCTTATCCAAGGTCAACCTGTATCCATACCAGATGAGGCTCCCTTTTGATAGCAAGGATTATGTCAAGAACAGCTTAAAGTTAGGTCGATGGCTATTTTCATTTTCCTAATCTCGTAGACTTTTGGGAGGATTGCGAAGATGAGTTCGAGGTTAGAAAAAGAGATTGGACAAGGTTAACTTTGAAGCAAATGAAAGATTTCAAGATGGATTGGACCATAGAAGGCATTGAAGATGATGGATCTGATTTGATTGATCCTATCTATTTTGAGCAAGTCCAGTGCCAGCCACTTCCCAGTTTGAATTGGGCAGATCCGGAAATGAGAGATGTCAGAGAAAGAACAAGTTTTGTAATCAAGAATTCTGAAGCATGGATTAAGAAGAAGATTACTCAAATGACTGTTACCAAACCAACAAAGGAAACTCCAAGAAGGAAAGGAAGTCAGCTTGGGAGCTCTACATCACTGCATTCTTCCCATACTCCAACTAGGGATACTCCTTCTTACCAGAATACTCAAGGAAGTGATGGAGATGAAGACCCTCCAAGGAGGAACAATCTTCAAAACACATGTGGTGATGAACCTCGACAAAAGAGAAAGAAATCTAGAGAAAAAAGCATAGAAGAAGATTCTCTTGTGAATCAAGAAAAGGATCAAGTTCCAGTGGAAATTCTGGATGACACAAGATTTGATGATGGAATGCATTCCATATCTCCCTCAGTTCCTATTGAATCCCTACAACAAGAAGCACAACAAAATACTTTAGTCATGGATTCATCATTTCCAAGCAATCTAAGTGATCAATTTGAAGAAATCAGGGAGGTGACAACAACAATGGTAGCAAGACAAGAAATCATCAAAAGAGTCTATAGAAAATTCTTCTTTCCCATGGTTAGAACAAAGTCTATTGAAGAAGAGGAAGGTAGAAAGCTAGTGGTACCTGAATTTAGTAGCATATCTGATCTCTTTGGAAGAGCTGAAAAACTGAAGAAACTCAAAGTATCCTCAAGAATAAAGACTGATCCAAATTCAAGGAATATGTGCTTAGAGATTGCTCAACCCATATTTGAGAAGGATACAAATGAGGCCACCTCTGCGGACTTTGTTGTGACAAAGGTTGATATGGGACCTTCTTCTCATGAGTCTGATATTCAAAACTTTAACGTGATGGCAGCCCGAATGGTGGAGAGAAGTGAAAAGGATAAGCAATCCAAGGATCAATTGAAACAACAAGTACATACTTTGTCTTCTTACTAGAGATCCATAGTTGATACCTCCACTATGCCACTAAGTGTAGATCACCAGCCAATTATATTGACACCAGAAGGAGTAATTGAAAGGAATGTTATGGATAATCTTCAAAAATACCAAGCCTATGGAAAGGTAATTGAAGGTTGGGTAGAAAAGGTCAAAACTCTTGCATGTGATTTCCTAGTCCAAGCAAAATCTATCCATGATGAGGCCTTATTAAAGAAAGATACTATTGAGAAAAAATTGAAGAATGTCAAGAAAGAGGAAACAGCTTGGAAGGAAATTGTGAATGATTTCAAACAAATGATAGAAATTGGAATGGACACCCTTGCAACTGAGAAAATCCTGCCTAATAATGAAAAAGATTATCTAGAAATATGGATAGAAAGCATTAACTGGAAACTAGTGATAAGAGATCAAGTTTCATCAGAGTTAGAAAAGCTCATGCTTTCATGTGATCAAGTGTGTACCAAACTCCAAGGACAACTCACTGCTCTTTTCCGAGATGTGACATTGATGGAAGATTTGTAGGTGTTACAGAATAGCTTCCAGAACATCGTAGATCAGCAGCTTTTTAATTGGACAAACTTCAATGAAAATACCATGGAAAAATTGATTGATATTTACTCTTCCTTGAGAATCTCTATGTCTTAGATACTCAACATGGTGACAGAACTAAGTGGCATTCATAGAAACTTGAAGACAAGGAAAATGAGGATAGCCAACATCCTAATTCCCAAAGGAAAATCTGTCACTTCAGCCATCCGACTTTTCAGAATCTTCAGAGACAAAGGACCTGGACAACATAATGTGCCTACAGAAGTGACAAACTCATCGACAGCGCAAGGAGTTAGCTTAGAATAAGTGCGGAGTTGCATTTTGTATAGTCTTCATTTTTGTTGTGTTACTTGCATCATGTTTTTGTCTTTCTTTGTAAATAACTCTCATGATCGAGTTTCCTTTCTCTCATCTCTATTTATGTATTGTAATAAAAGATAATATTGGCTCTTTTCATATGAGGTAGTTATCCTAAGTTCTCATTTTGGGTAGTTATTCTAAGTAGTTATTTTTCCCAAAGTTGAGGAAGTTATTTCAAGTAGTTGAGGAAGTTATAAAGTAGTTATAAAGGTGGTTAGGGTAGTTACCTCAAGTGGTTACCACTTCACCTATATATACCTCATTATTATTCAATGTGGAGGGGAGATTACACTTTTTCACAAGCTTTGTATGAGAGACTTGGATAGTATTATTCAAGCAATTAAGCAATAGAGATCAATTTGGATGTGTGTTCAACTTATTCTCATGGGTTATTATCAATGTTCTTATGTTTAATTGATGATTACCTAATGCTTTCCCTTTAACATTGAATGTGAAGAAGTTTATTTCAAGTTGTGGTATCTCAAACTTGATTATATGGAATTTATTTTAATCTAGATTCATACCTTATATGGCATTCAATCTTTCTTTATTGTTTGTTCTTTAAATTTTTGAAAAATCCAAATACCCCCATTATACGAGGGAGCTACCCCTCTCAAACGCAGAGAGGAATTACCATTTCTTTGTGATTCTTCAACTGTTGTGAACGCTTTGTTGCTAATTACAAGACAAAACAGAGTTTTTCAAGAAAAGTTTCTTAAAGCAACAAATCCGTTTACCAATAGATTTTTGGTGACTCTGCTGGGGATTCAAAATCGAAACAAGAAGATAGTCGCTTTGATATTGTTTTTACTTGCCTATCATGAAACAAGATGGTTCTTCCGCATGAGAACCTCTTCCCTGTGCTACAACCGAATCTTGATTGGATTCATGCAGAGCAAGAAGATATACTTTCACAATTGGATACTTTAGCTTGGAAGAATAGAAGAAGTAGGGTTGAATATCAAAGAGTAAGTGCTATATTGGCAAAAGAAGAAAGACAAGCTCAGAATCCAGTGGTGGTTCGTGAAAGAATAGTGGAAAGATTTCCTCGTGTTTTCTTGATTGAGCAACCAAATCAAAGTCAACCTAGAATATGACAAATTGATCCAGAATACTAACAAGTGCATCAAGTGTTGGTGGAAGAAGTTGAATTATTACTTTCTTAGGAGAGTACATCCTAGACAAGAACTTATTGTAATTAAGAGAATTTTTGTGCTTTCTAGTTGTAAAAGACAAAATATTTGATGTATGCAAGACCAGTACAAGCAAGGTAATTAGCAAGCACACTGGCAAGCAAAAGGTGTAATAGAGGTGATAGAAGCAAGGGTATCGTTGACCCTGATTTTGCTGAACTATACAAGGTTGATTTTTCCACACCTTCTACAACTTATAAAAAGAAAGTTAAGTCTACTAGTAGACCTTCTTCGCCAAAGAAAGCAAGTGCTCATTCCTCATTTTTCCAAGCCTTAACTTTACTTCCTCCTCTTGTTATTAACTTTACACAACCAATCATGGCTCATCCACAACCAGTTCCATGGGGTGCTGCCATAGGCCCTCTAGCTTTAGGAATTCAATTGCATGATTTGCCAACAGGTTCAAGGAAGCATCTTCCGAAGTTCTTAGGAGATGGAAAAGTCACTACAGAAGATCATATTAGTGCCTTCTTTACTGCATGCACAATCCTCGGAGTTCAGTATGAGGATGTTTCTATATGAATTTTTGTTGAAACTCTAATTGATGCCGTAGCTGAATGGTTTAATCAGCTATCATCCGGTTCCATTACTAATTGGGTGACTCTGTTACAAAAATTTGAAGAAAGATTTAAAACTATAGATGATGGTCATTTACTTCTTGCTCAATTAACCCAAATGAAGAAAGAAGTGCATGAACCTATGAGAGAATTTGTGGCTCGTTTCAACAAAATAGTCAATAAATTAGTAGCTGATAAGAGGCCTACGGAGGAAAATCAAAAATGTTTCTTCATTAATGCACAACCTCCTGACATTAGTTTCCAAATAAGAAGAGGACGAGTAGCCGATCTCGCTGCAGCACAAAGGTTAGCCATTGAAGTTGAAGATGACCTACTAAGTGCTAGAAAGTGGAATAAAGAATTACAAAAAGGAAAAATTCAACAAACCAATCCTACACCTATCAATCCAATGATTCAAAAGCTAGCTAATGATTTACTTCAGTTGAAGAAGCAATTACCACAGAATCCACCACCTATGTATAAAGATATTCCTAGAAGGAATTATATTCCATATCAACAAAACTAGTAACCAAAGCTACCAACTCCAGCACCTAGGTTGGCGATTGAGCATCCATCTACGAGTAATCATCAAACTGCTGCAATGTGTGATTTTAATCTCACAACAGACCATGATGGAGCCTCATGTCCCAAGATGACTAGGTTTATGCAGATGAACCAGACCAGTGAA